>NC_087580.1:49661163-49968663 GCF_036250125.1 Pseudopipra pipra | reverse complement strand
CTGTCTCGAGATGTAGTCATTGATCAGGGGATTGGAAGGAGGCAGGAAACTCTCAGCCTCTGGCGGCGACTGTTGTCCAGTGTGAGGGAGAGATACCTTTGCAAGGAGGACCTCCACGTACAGCAAGGACAGTGGAACACGATGGAACAAGGTATCCGGTGCTTAAGGGAGTTAGCTGTACTGGAGATAATCTTTTCAGAGGATGAAAGATTCCCTAAGAGTCCCGATGGTGTACAGTGCACCTCCCAGATGTGGTTAAAGTTTGCACGACTCGGGCCAGAAATGTATTCCCGCTACTTAGCAACGCTGCAATGGAGGGAGGGAGAGGACAAGGTGGGAGCATTGGTCAGTAAACTCAGGATTTATGAAGACACTGTCACCGCCCCATTACGAGCCCACGTCTCATCTGTGGAAACCAAACTGGCTGAACACGTCCGAAGCCTGGAAGAGAAAATTGAAGAGGGACACCAGAAGCTAAGAGAAGAAATTAAGGAAGGGATTTTCCATATCTCGCCAGGACAAACAAGAGTCTCTGCTATTAGGAGCCAGCGTCCCCCAGCTAAGGAGAGAAGGTACACTCCACGTGGCGATCTATGGTTTTACCTCCGTGAGCACGGAGAAGATATGAGGAAGTGGGATGGGAAACCCACCCCTTCCTTAGCAGCCCGGGTACGTGAACTGAAAAGAGGAACAAATACCATAAAGAACTCTTCAAGGGTAAACGTTGCTCCAGTCTCTCGTGGGCAAGACTCCAGACGATACAGGAATGATGATACGTCTGATCCTCTTGAAGGGACCTCCAGGTCATACCCACAAGAAGAGCACAATGAGTACCATGACCAGGACTAGGGGTGCCCTGCCTCTAGCCAGGTAGAGGAGAGGGACAATCGAGTCTATTGGACTGTGTGGATTCGGTGGCCTGGCACATCAGAGCCACAAAGATATAAGGCCTTAGTGGACACCGGCGCACAATGTACTTTAATGCCATCAAGATACATAGGGGCAGAATCCATCTCCATTTCTGGGGTGACAGGGGGATCCCAACAGCTGACTGTACTGGAAGCTGAAGTGAGCCTGACTGGGAAGGAATGGCACAGACACCCCATCGTGACTGGTCCAGAGGCCCCATGCATCCTTGGCATAGATTACCTGAGGAGTGGGTATTTCAAAGACCCAAAAGGACTTCGTTGGGCTTTCGGCATAGCTGCTGTGGAGACGGAGGAAATTAGACAGTTGAACACCTTGCCTGGTCTCTCAGAGGACCCCTCTGCTGTGGGACTGCTGAAGGTTGAAGAACAATTGGTACCGATAGCCACAGCAACAGTGCACCGTCGGCAATACCGCACCGACCGAGACTCTGTGACCCCTATACATAAGATGATCCGTGAACTGGAGACCCAGGGGGTGGTCAGCAAGACTCGCTCACCCTTTAATAGCCCTATATGGCCAGTGCGTAAGTCCAGCGGAGAGTGGAGGCTGACGGTGGATTACCGTGGACTCAATGAAGTCACACCACCCCTGAGTGCTGCTGTGCCGGACATGCTGGAGCTCCAGTATGAGCTGGAGTCCAAGGAAGCCAAGTGGTATGCCACCATTGACATTGCCAATGCCTTTTTCTCCATTCCTTTGGCAGCGGAGTGCAGGCCACAATTTGCTTTCACTTGGAGAGGTGTGCAGTACACCTGGAATCGACTGCCTCAGGGGTGGAAACACAGTCCCAGCATTTGCCATGGACTGATCCAGACTGCACTGGAAAAGGGTGAGGCTCCAGAGCACCTACAGTACATTGACGACATCATTGTATGGGGGAACACAGCGGGCGAAGTCTTCGAGAAAGGAGAGAAGATAATCCAGATTCTCCTAAGAGCTGGTTTTGCCATTAAACGGAGTAAGGTCAAGGGACCTGCTCAGGAAATTCAGTTCCTAGGAGTGAAGTGGCAAGATGGACGCCGTCTAATTCCAATGGAGGTGATTAACAAAATAGCAGCCATGTCCCCGCCAACCAGCAAGAAGGAAACACAGGCTTTCCTAGGCGCTGTGGGCTTTTGGAGGATGCATATCCCCGAGTATAGTCAGATTGTAAGCCCTCTCTACCTTGTGACACGGAAGAAAAATGATTTCCAGTGGGGGCCCGAACAACAACAAGCCTTTGAACAAATTAAACAGGAGATTGCCCATGCGGTAGCCCTTGGGCCAGTAAGGACAGGACAGGACGTGAAGAACGTGCTCTACACCGCAGCCGGGGAGAATGGCCCTTCCTGGAGCCTCTGGCAGAAAGTGCCTGGGGAGACCCGAGGACGACCGCTGGGATTCTGGAGTCGGGGATACAAAGGATCTGAAGCCAGCTATACACCAACTGAAAAAGAGATCCTGGCTGCCTATGAAGGAGTTCGAGCTGCCTCAGAAGTAATCGGCACCGAAGCGCAGCTCCTCCTGGCACCCCGACTACCAGTGCTGGGCTGGATGTTCAAGGGAAGAGTTCCTTCCACACATCATGCTACCGATGCTACGTGGAGTAAGTGGATAGCTCTGATCACGCAGCGAACCCGGATAGGAAATCCTAATCGCCCTGGGATTCTGGAAATTATCACCAATTGGCCCGAAGGTGAGAGTTTCGGACTATCCTCTGAAGAAGAGGAGGAGAAGGTGACACGGGCTGAGGAGGCCCCACCATATGACAAGCTACCAGCAGAGGAAAGGCGATATGTGCTCTTCACGGATGGCTCCTGCCGCATTGTAGGGACAAACCGAAAATGGAAGGCAGCTGTATGGAGTCCCACACGGCGAGTTGCAGAAGCGACCGAAGGACAAGGTGGGTCAAGTCAGTTTGCAGAGCTTAAAGCCGTTCAGTTGGCTTTGGATATAGCTGAACGAGAGAAGTGGCCAAGACTCTATCTCTACACTGACTCATGGATGGTGGCCAATGCTCTGTGGGGATGGCTGGAGCGATGGAAAAAGGCCAACTGGCAACGCCAAGGGAAACCCATCTGGGCAGTGGAGATGTGGCAGGACATCGCTGGCCGGGTAGAGAAGCTGAGCATGAAGGTCCGTCACGTAGACGCTCATGTAGGCAAGAAACGGGCTAATGAGGAGCATCGTAACAATGAGCAGGCAGACCGAGCTGCCAGGATTAAAGTGTCTCAGGTAGATCTGGATTGGCAGCACAAAGGAGAATTATTTCTGGCTCGATGGGCCCATGACGCCTCCGGTCACCAGGGAAGAGATGCAACATACAGATGGGCTCGTGACCGAGGGGTGGACTTAACCAAGGACATTGTCTCACAGGTCATCCATGACTGTGAGACATGTGCTGCCATCAAGCAGGCCAAGCGGGTGAAGCCTCTATGGTATGGTGGACGGTGGTCAAAGTACAGGTATGGGGAAGCCTGGCAAGTTGACTACATCACGCTCCCCAAAACCCGCCAAGGCAAGCACTACGTACTGACCATGGTAGAAGGAAGTACTGGATGGTTGGAGACATACCCCGTGCCTCATGCCACTGCCCGGAATACCATCCTGGGCCTTGAAAAACAAGTCCTGTGGCGACACGGCACCCCGGAGAGAATTGAGTCTGATAATGGGACCCATTTCAAGAATGGCCTCGTAGACACCTGGGCCAAAGAGCACGGCATTGAGTGGGTGTATCATATCCCCTACCATGCACCAGCTGCTGGAAAAGTTGAGCGATGCAACGGACTGCTGAAAACCACCCTGAAGGCACTGTGTGGGGAGACTTTCAAACACTGGGAGCTGCATTTAGCAAAGGCCACCTGGTTGGTCAACACCCGAGGCTCCATCAATCGAGCTGGCCCTGCCCAATCAGAACTTTTGCGTACTGTAGATGGAGATAAAGTCCCCGTGGTACATATGAGAGGAATGTTAGGGAAGACTGTTTGGATTAGTCCCACCTCAAGCAAAGGCAAACCCATCCGAGGGATTGTTTTTGCGCAAGGACCTGGTTCCACCTTGTGGGTAATGCAAAAAGATGGGGAGACACGTTGTGTACCACAAGGGGACCTAATTTTGAGTGAGAATGGTCTGTAATGTTTCATTATATATATATATATATATATATATGTATATAGTTTTAAAGGGATATAGTTTTTAAAGGGGGTTAATCTGGGCATGACATGGATGGCATAGAATAAGGGGTGGATAATGTCCTAGTTAGGACAGCTGAAGACCAGTTCATCATGGTGGGTGTAACCCAAAACTGTGTATTCTATAGCCTTCCATGCCATTTCCCAGAAACTAGACTATTGTTGTCAATAGACTATTCGCACCCTCTGCCCATAGAGCCTGACTCCTCAGGCTACAAACTAGGTGTTAAGAGGCCTGTGAGATAGGAGGATGCTCTTGTCCTCACACCTTTTGTGGAACTCCCCGCCCTGAGGGAAGCACTGAGCATTCCTGCCTGAACTGGAGGATATATAATCTTGGAGTTTTGGAACATTTTTCAACCACTCTGTGGGATCCAGAGAAAGACTGCAGCTCATCGCTCTCAACCAGACTTAGACCACCCTCAACTGGACTGCAACAGCTTTTTCCCCAGCATCTCACTGCAATCACCACTTTTGACCAGACTGCAACCGCTCTCCCACCAGCAGGTTCTTCCCCTCTCCCTTTACTTTGGACTCAAGCGGGGCCCAAGGAACACCACTTTGTTCGTGCCCCAGGGTACTGGGTTATACGTTTGGGTTTTGTGGGTTAAAACCAATTGTTTGTTTGTATGATTGTACTTACTGTATTATTTTAGTAAATTGTTATTCTGACTTATAATCTCTCCTTTGAGTTGAGTTCATTTCCCCTGCTGGTTAACTCTAAACCAGCACAATGCCTCAGGCCATCAGGGCAGAGATGCCACCTATAGATGGGCACAAGACCGAGGGGTGGACTTACCCAAAGACATTATTTCCCAGATTATCCATGACTGTGAGACCTGTGCTGCCATTAAACAGGCTAAGAGACTGAAGCCCCTATGGTATGGTGGACGTTGGAGTAAGTACAGATATGGGGAGGCCTGGCAGGTTGATTACATCACACTGTCACGAACCTGCCAAGGTAAGTGCTATGTGCTCACCATAGTGGAAGCCACCACCAGATGGCTGGAGACACATCCGGTGCCCCACGCCACTGCCAGAAATACCATCCTAGGACTTGAAAAGCAAGTCCTGTGGCAACATGGCACCCCCGAGTGCATCGAGTCAGATAATGGGACTCATTTCAGGAACAGCTTAGTTGCCACCTGGGCGGAGGAGCATGGCATCAGGTGAGTGTACCATATCCTATACCATGCAGCAGCTGAGGGGAAAGTTGAACGGCATAATGGACTGTTGAAAACTACCCTGCAGGCGTTAGGTGGAGGGACATGCAAGCACTGGGATCAGCATCTAGCAAAGGCTACATTGTTAGTCAACACCAGAGGCTCCATCAACCGAGCAGGCCCTGCCCGATTAGAGTCCCTCCACACAGTAGATGGAGACAAGGTCCCAGTGATTCACATGAGGGTATGTTAGGTAAAAAGGTTTGGATTAGCCCTTCCTTGAGCAAAAGCAAACCCATTTGTGGGATTGTTTTTGCCCAAGGGCCCGGTTGCACCTGGTGGGTGATGCAGAAAGATCGAGAATACCTCAAGGAGACCTTATTTTCAGGTGAACTGGCTGAAACTCTGTATCTATATTTGTATCTACCTATTAGTAGATGTGTACATAGTTAGAATAATGCATGTATGTATAAAGTTCAAAAACTTAATCTGATAAAGTGTGAAAGCATGGGAAAGAAAAATTAGGGGTGGATAATGTTATAGGTTATAAATCTGAGAGGTGAATTTTTCTTTCCCTGCTTCACTGTAAGAAAAACAGAATTGGAATGGGGAGGGGGAAGGGGTGGTTATTAGCTTTACAAAAGGAATAGCCAGTCGAGCTGCATTCCTAGCTAATGGCCCATCAAATGCTCTTTAGCAAACATTCCAGTCTCCTCTGGCTGAGTCAGTAGGCCTCTTCTGTTTGAGAACATCTAATCCTGGCCTGAACCGCAAGAGTACAGTCAAGAACTGGGTGACCGCATACCCTTTGTGCTCTGAAGAAGATGAAGATTGATGAAGAGGGGGTCCTGAAAAACCCCCAGCCTCAATTCCCAGGGGGTGGGATAGGGGTGGATCAGGGCAAAAGCCACAGGGTGGGGAAACTTCAGATTGGACAGGCAGTATTATAAATTGTAACAACGGAGGCACGAGACTACACGCGCGTCTTCTTTTTTCGTTAAATCCTTTTCTTATCTGATCCCCAATGAAATTGCTTTGGAGTTTTTTTTCCTCAGCTCATTTAGGCAAAAGCTTTTGGCCCGAATGGGGAAAAGACTGGACCTGGACTTCTTCAGATCGGAGGATTGGAGGAGATTTCATCCTGCAGGAATACTAAAAGCCGGCATTTATTTGGAGAATTTGGACAATTCCCCGCAGATCTGTGTTGCGTGGAGTCTTTATATGATAAAGAAATGCAGACCCCTCTCTGATGAGGTGAAAATCAAAGAAGTTTATTTCAAATTCGGCAATCCCTTTTATCCCCTAAAACCATGTGACCTTGTGACCAATAGGGTTGTTTGTTTCTGTGCATGCCCCTTGGCTACCCAGCCCTCGGTGCGTCCCACTGCATCCCTGGGACATGCCTCCTACATCACTCCCTTCTCAATTATTTAAGAAGATCACGAAAACAGTGCAAAAACAACAGTGCAAACAATCAGAACAGTACATTGTAAACTACCAAAGCTTGCAATGACCCAGCACATCTCTTGCTTTGGCCTCTTATACGTCTACTGTAAACCTTTTAAAACCTTCTTACATTTCTAAAGGGTAGTGCAACTTGGAGAAATAACTTTATTAACCTAGGGGCCTTAGCCCAACCGTGCATACTTATAATCTTTATTAATCTGAGGGTTTAAATAACTGGGGAGTTCAACTTTATTTCAAAAACAGGCTAAACTTAGCAAAACTAAATTCTCTTAAAGTGACCATGTGGCGGAGGTAGTGTTATTTTTGTGAGGTGTTTGGTGTTTAAGACACTTGTCCAGTCAAACAACTCTCTTATTCATTCACACACACATTCATTGACAGCCATCATTCCATTCATCATACACACATTTATGGATTTCTTATAGACTGATTTTTGCCACACTGGTCATCCTTAAATGTAAACCTGAAACATAAACATAACTTTTTTATAACTTCTGCATTACTCTAGTTCTTGCTACTGTGGTTGTGTACCTAGGTAGGGTCTAACACACCTGGAAGGAATTCATTTCAGCTCTTTTTCTTGGAGCCACACAGGCGTAGCCTCTTCCCCAAGTCACGAGATCTAACGGTCCCGTCCATTGCCCTGAAATCAAATCTCTTACCATAACCAGTGGTTTGGGAGAGGCAAGAGCCTGAGGCTTGTGCTGCCTTTCATACCTGCTTCTTTCAGTACTGTCACAATTTAAAAAATTGATAACATATGTGGCTTTCCACAGACGTTCTTGCGGGCTACAGACAGATTCCCCCTTTTTTTGTTTAGCTAACATGCCTTTCAGTGTGCGATGTGCCCTCTTCAACAATTGCCTGTACGGTGGGTGAGTGCGGAATACCTGTGGTGTGAGAAATTCCCCAATCTGACAGGAAATTTCTTACCTTTTCTGAGATGAAAGCTGGTCCATTATCGGTTTTGATCTGTTTTGGGGTACCAAGGGTAGCAAAACAACTGAGCCAGTGTCTTATCACATCTTTGGCCTTTTCCCCAGTGTGTGTTGTGGCAGGCATGTATTGTAAGTGTGTATCTATGGTTATGTGTACATATTTTAATGTGCCAAATTCGGCGATGTGTGTGATATTTGTTTGCCAAATCTCATTTGCCATTAACCCTTTGGGGTTAATGCCTTCCTGAGATGGCATGGGTGTGATTTTCTGGCAGTCTGGGCATGACCTGATAATGTCTCGAGCCTGATGGAGTGTTATCTGGAATTGTCTCTTCAGAGAAAGTGCGTTCTGATGGAAAAATGAATGAGAAAATTTTGCTTGCTCTAAGATTCTAGGTATGGTGTTAAACATAGCTGCTTTGTCAGCCTCTCGGTTCCCGTCAGCTATTGGCCCTGGCATGTCAGTGTGTGACCTTGTGTGCATTATATAGAAATCAAACTTTCTGTGATTGACAAGAAACCATACAGAACGCATTTCAAACAACAGGTGAGGGTTAGCGACATCTTGAAGAAATGAACGCTCGAGATGGGACACTAACCCTGAAGCATAAGAGGAATCAGTTACAATATTCACAGGTTGTTCAGAAAATTTTCCCAAGGCAATATGAATGGCAGCCAGTTCCAGAATCTGCACAGAACTTTGGTTCAAGGTCTGTACCTCTCGTTCCCATTGTCTTGTGTCAGGGTTTACCCAAGTCACTGCAGCATTTCGTATTTTTCCAGACGCATCTGTGAAAACCACGAAGCCTTTCACTGGTTCATTTCTGCATCTGGTAGTGGCTTTTAAAGGTAAACTACCGATTTCTGCCCACAATCTGTGTTTAGGGAGATGAATTGAAATGTCACCGTCAAAGCCTGCCAAGGCAGCCTGGAATCCTGCGTCCTCAGCTATCATCCAATCGAAGTTGTCCTTTGTAGCTGGGATGTAGATAGTGGCAGGATCTCTCCCATCCAGTTCTTGTAGTCATCCTCTGCCTTTAATGACAAGCTTGGCAAACATTTCATTAGTAGTCCACACAGTTTTAGGTGGTGTGTGGGGCAGAAACAGCCACTCTAGAATTTGCAGAGGATCTTTCTCAGTCTGATCCCACTGAAACAAAACTGCAAATGGCTGGTACCTGCTGGGAACAAGGGCTAGGCAGATTTGCAGTTCAGGATTTCTCCTTCTGCCTTGCCTGCCTTTTATTGCCTTGGCACAAATGTCTAATGCCTGCTTTGCCTCTGATGTCAGAGACCTGTTAGACATTAGGTTGGAGTCTCCGTTTAGCAGCTCAAATTGAGGGTAGCGGGCGGTGCTGGGGTCAGAAGAGACGGATTGACTTCCGGTCCATTTGGCAGGCAAGATGGCTGCACTCACCCCAGAACACATTGTTGGTGGTCATCCGCAGCATGGGGTGGCAGATAGGCTGGGTTACCCCCCTCATCGCTGTAACAGAGCCCTGTGCGCCGATCCCATGGCTCAGGATCTCGCGTTTCAGGCTCCATTCCCTCCCGGCAACCCGTGTTCTCATGGCCCTCGGCTCCCGACCAGTAACTTAATTCGTGAACGGCTCCCTCCCCTCCCCCCTGTAAACTTCCTGCATTTGTGTTTCTACACCTAGAATTTGGGTTGCTGCTAGCAGTGTAGGCGGGGAGTGGTGTGTTGGTGTTGGATGCTTGTATTGTCCGCTCGTGGGCTCTGTGTAGTGCAGACATTATGATTTGCCGGGCTGAAATGGCATTGTTAGCCTGGGGGTCCCTTCCTGGGCTTTCAGTTTTATGAGGTTTCCTATTTTATGCCAAATTTCTATGTGCAGAGCTTCCACTAATGGCAACTCAGGAACTGCTGCTTTAATGAAACGTACAAGCTCTGTTAGTTCAGCTCTTGTGGCTTGTATGTGGTATGGTCTTAGCAGAATGGTTAGTGCATCTGTGTCTTGTGAGATTTCAGTGGAAAAAAAGTTTCCCATGTTTTTTTTTTACCTTAGTCTCGCTGCTGAAGACTCACGTGGGTGGGGTTTCTTTGTTTGGTTGCTGAGTTTTACTTTTGGTTTCTTGATCGGCTGTCTTTTCCGCGGCTTTTTTTCTTTTCGGCGTCTCCGTCGGTGTCCGGTCCTCTCCGGGTCTTGGCTGCTGCTCCAGCGGCTTGGGGACGGTGGTAGACAGCGGCAGATAGTGGTGGGGGGGTCCCTCGGTGCAGCACGGAGTCCAGGGTGGCTTCGACGGCAGCAGCGGCGGCAAGCGGCAGCCAGTTCCCTCACAGTCTGCAGTTGTCCTGGCATTTTGTTCCACGACGTGGAGGCTTCACGCGGTGGCTATAGGTATGCATGGGTCCACAGAAGGTGACTGCGGGCTCCCACGGTCCGCCAGGCGGTGTGGGGGTCCAGGTGCTGGTGCGTTTGCGGCGCGGTTTCTATCGGTCCGCCGCGTTTTCTAGCATGGGTGCGGGGCCGGCAGAGGCGGTGGGCGGATGCGGGTGGGCGGCAGGCAGCACGGAGATGCGGCGCTTTCTGCTGGGCAGACAGGTGCGCCAGTGTGGGGTTCACGGTGGGGCTGGGGGTGTTAGAGCAGTGGCAGCGCCAGTTTCTGCGCTCGGCTCAACCACCGTGGCGGCGGGAGGCAGGGTTTCCCAGCGTTTTCAGCGTGCTCTGCTGCCCGGGTTTCTGAGCTGTGGGCACACAGCCACTCAGGGAACAGTCCTAGCTGCGATGTTGGGTGCTAGCACTGCTTTTCAGCTTACTCACTGCTCTGGTAAATGTCGGACCCCGCTCCGCTGTCTCCAGCTGCCGTCTCGGTTTCTCAGCTTCTTCTTTTCATCTTTCTTCTTTGTTCCTCTGCACTTTTCCCTATTATTTCTGAGCTCACTATATTAACTTCCGTTTCTCAGATGCGACTGAGACAACAATTATAGACGTCTAGGTTTCTTTCGGTGAAAAATTCCCATATCCACAGAATTAATACGATAAACGGAATTTACCGATATTTTCTCCTGGTTCAGGGCATGCTAGTCTAGCCTAATGTAGGTTCTAAGTCCAAGTTCGGGTCTCCACGTGTCGCATGGAGTCTTTATATGATAAAGAAATGCAGACCACTCTCCGATGAAGTGGAAATCAAAGAGGTTTATTTCAAATTCGGTGCTCCCTTTTATCCCCTAAAACCATGTGACCTTGTGACCAATGGTGTTGTTTGTTTCGGCAAATGCTCTTGGCTTCCCAGCCCTCAGTGCGTCCCCCTGCATCTCTGGGACACGCCTCCTACAGATCTGAGAAGCCCCAGATCCTCAGAACCCCAGAGGAGGCGAGGTAAGAGAAGGTAGGTACTTTTTGGTTAGCAGCTGCAAAAGAGTTTTGTGTTTCCCGGGAAGTAGGAAAATGCAGTAGGACTGGAAAGGCTTGGACTTGGGCCCAGAAGTCGAGAGTCAGTTCCAGTCTGTAAGCAAAAGGGTTTGCCGAGGCGGTTGGACCGCCTAGGTGCAGGTCAGAGCAGATTCGCATCAGCCTGGGGCTGACAAGCTTTTGAGTTTTGTGTTTCGTTTCGGTCAGAAGGGGCCAATAGAGGAGAGGGGGACGCCCCTCTACAGTGCTCTGTTCCTGCAAGTAGGCAAGGGGGCTCTGTAGCTAAGTGGTTAAAGTACCAGCTTTATAATCCTGAGCTGACAAGTTCGAATCCTGGTCTGTCTTTTGTCTGTGTTTTGTTGTCATGGGTTGTGTGAACTCAAAGGTTAAGATTCCTAAGGGGTCTCCTCTGAGTTTGATTTTGAAACACTGGAGTACTTTGACCGGTTCTGAGACAACTTTAACAAAGAAAGAACTTTGTAGGCTGTCTGTAGATACCTCGCCTCTGTTTGGACAAATGCGAGGGGTGACTTGGCCGGAATTTGGTCCTCTTGATTTGGACACAGTGTTCCAACTAATTTAGCTTCTTCGTGAAGAACAGAGATGTCAGGAGATTCGGGATACAGAGTTGTTTATGTTTCTGTTAATACACCCTGAACTGAGAGGGGGAGATAAGAAAAACAAAGGTTCAGAAGAGACAGAGACTTCAGAAATGGCTTTAGAAAAAGGGAAGAGGAAGGTTGAGTTAAGGCTGCTCCTGTCCCACAAATTTATTTTATGAATACGGGGGATGATGATTTGGATCTGTTAATATCACCTGATAGGAGAGGAAATAGCCCGGGGGCCCCACAGGCAGGACTCCCTGCTGCTGCGGTGGCGGGGGGCGGCTGGAGCTGCAGGCGCGGCGGCCTCTGGACCAGGTCCTGCTGGACAGGCAGGGGCTGGGCAGGTGGGGGCCGCTGGAGGACTCCCTGGTGAGGCCGCACCGGGGGGGTTGGGCAGATCAGGGCTTTCGGAGGAGTAGGCTCGAGGGCGCCGGGAGCTGCTCCGGGCACTGCCAGAACAGGAACTGCTGTCATGGCAAGGGGTACGGGAGCAGGCAGTAACGGGGCCAGGGCCCACCTCGGCTGCTGTGGTGGCAGGGGGAAGGGGCCCTAGGAGCAGCGGCAGGAGCAACTCCTGGAATTGCAGGAGGGGCAGGGGTGGTACTGACAGGCAGGACCTCTGCCCTAACTGACACAGGGGTGGGGACGGAGCTGCCCCCTTCCCCCACCTCCCCCTGCAAAGGGGGGGCAGTCCAGTTTTACGGAAGGAAGGGGGAAAGAGGAACCTAAAGAGTTTTCAATCTCTGCCCCTCATGAAGAGGGAACAGAGACGCGAAAACAGGGCAAGATCTTAAGGATATTTTCCCCCTCGACAATCCCAAATGGGATCCTAGCATACCAGCAAATTTGGAAGCATTGAAACGTTATCAAGACTGGGTAATTTATGGATTCCGGCATGGGGTTCTGAAGGCAGTGAATTGGTCAAAAATGTATGAAGTTAGACAGGATACTGATGCCTTAAGCCCCTAATGGTTTTTTATTTTTCTAATATTTGTAAGACTTGTAAGTTTTATAAGTAGTGGAAGTAGATTTTAAAAGCATCAACCCCTCCCTCCTTTGTCCCTTGTCCCTTTCCCTTTCTCTCTAGCACCCTTTTTACACATTCCTTAACCCTCTTACCCCATTCTATGCTCCCTATATCAATCCTACCCCTGAATACAGCAGAAATGTTTAGTCTTTTGTCAAGGCAAGGCCTAGATTGTTGGCAGAACAGCATATCAGGGCCTAAACCACAGAATACGGTCAAGAATTAGGTAACTATGTACCCTTTGTGCTCTGATGAAGAGGAAGGTGGGATGAACAGGGGGTCCTGAAATGCACCCCAGACCCATTTTCAGGGGGTGGACCCGGGGCGGACCAGAGTAAAGGCCACAGGGTGGACATATCTGGGATTGAATGGATGGTGTTATAAAATGTAACCTCTCAGGCATGGCCAGCGCGCGTCTTGTAACATCTTAGCCTTGGCAAAATAAACCCTTTCTTATCTCACCCCTAATTAACTGCTCTGGAGATTTTTTCAGCACCAAAATTCCACAGCAACAATACAAATGAGTCGCCCACAGATTTTCTGAATAGGCTGAAGGATGTGATAAGAAAATGCGCTGATATTGATATAGAGTCAGATCTGGGGAAAAAGCACCTGGTGTATTTATTTGTAGGGCAGTCTACAGATGATATAAGGAAAAAACTGCAAAAGGCAGGTGGTGATAAAAAGGGTATTGGTGAGTTATTGGATATAGCTTGGACGGTATATTGGAATAGAGAACAGAAGATGAGAGCAAGGGTGATGGAGCTAGAAAGGGGCTATCAACAACACCGTAAATGTAACTACGAGTATTACAGGTCTAATCGTCAACAGGACAGAGTAAATGGTAGATGTGCTTTTTGTAAAAGGACCGGACATTGGAAAAGGGAGTGCCCGGAGCTGAAGAAAAACAAAAACCCCTCTCCCCCTCCACTGCCAGCCCCCCAGCTGACTGTGAGTCAGAATGCATGAAGAGAACCACAGGTTTTTTCCCTGGCAGAACTTCTGGTTACAGCTAAGCTGGGGGGGGAAGACGTTGAGTGCTTGGTCGATACAGGTGCGGCATATTCCTTATTAAATACTTTGGAAGGGAAACTGAGTCATGAGACTATAACTGTGGAAGACGCGACAGGGGTAAGTGAAACAAGGACATTTTTTAAAACTTTAAGATTTAAATTGGGCAAGCACTGGGTAACTCATCAATTTCTTTACATGCCAAATTCCCCTAGGCCTTTATTGGGTAGGGATTTATTGGAAAAATTAGAAGATGAAATTAAATTCTGCAAGGGGGGAGAAATAAAAGTTATAATTCCAGACACTAAATATATCGAGGCAGCTGCTTGCTTTATACAGGAGAATCATGGAGAGATCCCTATAGAGGTTGAGAATGCTGTCATTCCTTTAGTCTGGGCCAACAAATACCCCAGGAAGTCTAAGCAAGCCGAACCAATAAGCATCACACTCAGACCAGGAGCAGCCCCGATAAGGCAAAAGCAATATCATTTGAAGCTAGAAAGCCGAAAAGGCTTAGCACCTATAATTGAAAGGTTTCTTAAATTTGGCTTATTGGTAGAATGTGAATCCAGATTTAACACCCCCATCCTACCGGTGAAAAAAGCTGATGGCAAAAGCTATCGGTTAGTCAAAGATCTTAGGGTCATCAACAAAATAATCAAGGATATATACCTGGTGGTAGCTAACCCCTATACCCTATTAACCACGTTGACAGAAGGTCTAGGGTGGTTTACTGTACTTGATCTTAAAGATGCCTTTTTCTGCATTCCTGTACATAAAGACAGCCAAGAGCTTTTTCCTTTTGAATGGGAAAACCCTGAGACAGGGAGGAAAACACAGCTGACCTGGAGAGTTCTCCCACAGGGCTTTAAGAACAGCCCGACTATATTTGGGAACCAACTGGCAAAAGAACTGGAGGACTGGAGAAGACAGCAGCCAGAAGGAGTTGTCCTGCAGTATGTAGACGACATACTAATTGCAGCCAAAAGCCAGGACCAATGCATCGAGTTTACTGTAAGTCTCTTGAACTTTTTGGGACTAAGTGGGTAATTGGGTCTCGAGAGAGAAAGCACAGATAGCCAAAGAGATAGTCATCTACCTGGGGCTTGAAATTTATTGTGGGCATCGACAGCTCAGCACAGACTGTAAAGAGGCCATCTGCTGTCTCCCAGAGCCCCACACTGTACGAGAGATGCAGGCCTTCCTGGGAATGGTAGGATGGTGTCGTCTGTCAATAGTTAACTATGGGTTGCTAGTCAAACCTCTATATGAAGCCCTGAAAATGGCCAAAGAAGGAGTTGTAACATGGACAAATGAGACCAGAGATGTATTTAAACAGCTAAAACAATCCTTGATATCAGCTCCAGCACTAGGATTACCAGATCTAACTAAACCTTTTGAACTGTTCACACATGAGCAATTGAATGTCGCTCTGGGGATATTATCACAAACTCTGGGAAACCAGCGAAGGGTTGTGGCTTATTTCTCTAAACAGCTGGACAGTGTTAGCCAAGGGTGGTCGGGGTGCCTGCGAGCCGTTGCAGCAACTGTTATCCTGGTTGAGGAGGCCCTGAAACTCGCCCTTGGGCAGCACATGACTGTGTATGTACCCCATGCAGTTCAAGCTGTGCTCGAACAAAAGGGAGGCCACTGGCTGTCTCCCAACAGAATGCTTAAATACCAAGCATTGTTGTTACAGCAGGATGATGTTACCCTGTGTGGTGGTTTGAGCCACCAGAGAAATCCAAAATCCAATTTCCAGGTTTCCCCCACTCCTTCCCACAATTTTATCTCAATACCGAAGAGAAACTTTCAGGCAAGAGGCTTCTATAGGGGAAAAGGGGAAGTATATAAACATTTATTCTACACAAATAGATACTGTACAAGCTAAAAGCAACTATATATATAATATTACACACTTCTATCAGTCCCTTTAAGCTTCTCCCTCAATTCAGTCCAGGAAAAAAAACCCTTCAGGTTGATAGGTAAAGCAGTGTTTCTCTCGTGGGAGTGTTCAGGGAAAAAGGTTCACTCCCCCCACCAACCTCCAGCTGTTTGCTTAAGTCTTTTCTTCCTCACGAAGCCCAAGAAGATACTTCTGAGTTATTTCTCCTTGGTTCTGTGCCATCTCTGCTGTGTGATTCTCTCTCTCATACCTCAGTTCCGTGCTGCTGTAGTTTAGTCAGCTTATTACACGTATGCGTCTTGGAATCTTCATTCCTCTGCCGAGTTTTCGGCTGTCCTCTGTTTAAATCACTGCGAGGACATCCTCCGGGCCTTTCTCTGGTCCGTCTTCAATTTCACCTGGGGTTATCTCCCTGGCACCAGGCTGCATTCCGCTCGTCCACTTTGGCTCAGCTCCAATGCCGAGCCGAGTCTCCACTTTACAGTGAGAGGGAAAAGAAGAAGCCCCCTCCACAGTCTAGCTGCAAAGGGGGAGGGAAGAGGGCTTGGCTGCAAGGCCTGCCTCTCTCTCTCCTGCTTACCAGCTGTTTGTGAGTCTCTTCCCTCACAAACACACACTCACTACAATGCTGCCTCCAACCCTGGCTTAGCCAGAGCTGAGGGCCGCAGGGCCCCCCTTCCCCGGAGGGGAAAAAAGGGGGCCCTGCCACCCCACTGGGCCTTTTCACACCCACACACACACACAGCAGCAGACAGACGGGCAGCAGCCAGATAGACCAATTACCAACAACTTCCGCCGGTTGTGTATATATGATTTTTCACAGAAGTGAACAAAACGATCAGTGATTGGCTCTCCAGGGGAGACTGCCCTGGCATCCAATCACCTCCAGGACCCCCGGCTCCCAGGGGGAGCAATTTCAAACCATGACACCCTGAAAACAACATCTATTGTAAACCCTGCTATGTTTCTGTCCTCAGTATTAACCGACAGTGTCCCTGAGCATGACAGTTTGCAGATCATAGAGGAAACCTACTCCAGCAGACCAGACCTGAAAGATGTGCCTCTGGAAAACACAGACTGGGAACTGTATACAGACAGAAGCAGCTTTATGCGAGATGGTAAGCGCTTCACAGGATATGCAGTGACCATCAAAGATGAAGTAATCGAGGCAAAGGCCTTACCAGCGGATGTGTCATCCCAAAAGGCAGAACTGATCGCACTGACAAGAGCTCTAGAACTGAGCAAAGGAAAGAAGGTAAATATTTGGACCGATTCAAAATATGCATTCAATGTTGTACATGCCCATGGAGCCATCTGGAAAGAGAGAGGGCTATTAACTGCCCAAGGCAGTGGAGTTAAACATGCAGACTAGATCCATGCACTCCTGCAGAGCATTTGGAAACCGGAAGAAGTAGCTATTATGCATTGCAGAGCTCATCAAAAGGGGAAAACAACTCCCAAATTGAGAAATCATTTTGCTGACCAAGCAGCAAAAGGGGCTGCAGAAAAAGGCATCCTAGCAGTAATACCACAAAAAGAAATTGATTTGACAAAGTACACCCCAAAATATGATGAGAAAGACAATCAGCAAATTAAATTCCTTAAAGCTGAAATCAAGGAAAGTGGATGGGCTGTTACCCCTACAGGACAGACTGTAATTCCATCACCACTCCTTTGAGAGATAGCTCTGCAGGAACATGAGGCTACCCACTTGGGAACAGAAAACCTTCGAAAACATCTAAAAAAGACAGTGATAGGAACAGATATGACCGAAGTTGTGCAGTCCATAGTGAGTAGGTGTGAAATCTGTAAGCTAAACAACCCTGATACAACTAAGAGAGTGGTACTAGGAGTAACAAAGGCTGGAGATCAACCTGGAGATTATTGGCAAATAGATTTTGCTGAGTTGCCACCCAGGGAGGGATATAAATACATACTCATGTTGGTTGATACTTTCAGTGGATGGCCTGAGGCTTACCCCTGTCATACTAACACAGCAAGGGAAGTGGTAAAAGCTTTGCTTAACCACATAATTCCAAGATTTGGGGTTCCTCTAGGAATGTCATCAGATAGAGGAACACATTTCATTGCAACAGTAGTGAAAGAAGTATGCCATATCCTGGGAATTGTCTGGAACTTACATACTCCCTACAGACTTCAGGCTAGTGGCAAAGTCAAGCGAATGAATGGCAGTCTTAAAATGCAAATTGGTAAAATTTGCCAGGAAACATCCATGTCATGGGTTCAGGCTTTGCCTCTAGCTCTGCTGAGGATGAGAGGGAAAGCTGATTTACAAAAATATTTGATTGCTTTAGGGTCTACTTTACAGGAGCTCAGAAGCTCCAGAAAGTCATCGAATTATCCAGACCCATAGGACTGGACACCCCTGCTCACCCATTCCAACCAGGAGACTGGGTCTACGTCAAGTGGTGGAACAGTGACCCCTTGCGAGTCAAGTGGAGAGGACCATACCAAGTCCTGCTGACTTCTCTCACCGCCGTCAAAGTTGCTGGCAAAGAATCCTGGTTTCACTACTCCAGTTAAGAAAGCACCAGCTCCTGGAACAACTAGCAAATCAGAACCTGACACAGACTAAGAGGATGTAGCATAGACTGTTTTTACTGTGTATTCTATCTGTACAACTGGTAACTATGAACCAAGTTTGGGATCAGAAATTGCATGTGGCCCTAGTCCAAAATGTGTCTAAAATTCTTCGATAAAATGAATGCTGGATTTGTACACAAGTACCAGCAATTGACAGTGAGGGTAGCCACTGGCCCCTAACTGGCATTTTACTAAATGGTAAGTCTATGGTAATGTCGCGACGGAAAGCTCTAGACACCTCAATGTGAGAATCCAGGAACTTAGTTTATTGTAGATTGACAACAGCTTAATATACACTCTATAATAGGTTCATGAATATTACAGAAATTAGGCTCATTATTGGTGCTCAGTTAGGTGGTGATATCATCTTAACTGTCTTTCATTGTTTACACAGGTGGCTCGTTAAGTGTCTCTGTTTTGGTAATGCCTAGCTCCTGTTCTTCAGCTCAATTTAGAATACCCAAGGACGCTGCTGCTTTCTCACGGCCCTGCTATCTCAGACTTTCTCATGGGCCTAGTCAGACTGCGTCTTATACTTTAGCAGCTCATCCATAGCCTTAGCCATGTTCATATGTCCTCGCATTTCCAACCAATCCTCTACATGGTAAAACTCCCAAGAACCTGGAAACCAGTTACAGAAGCTTATTATCCGGTGGCCCTAAGTAATGTGATTTCTAATCATAGAATCATAGAATCATAGAATCATAGAATCATAGAATCAGCTGGGTTGGAAGGGACCTTCGAGATCATCAAGTCCAACCCTTGATCCACTGCCGCTGCAGTTACTAGACCATGGCACTAAGTGGCACATCCAGTCTCTTTTTAAAAATCTCCAGGGATGGAGAATCCACTACTTCCCTGGGCAGCCCAGTCCAATGTCTGACCACCCTTTCTGTAAAGAAATTCTTTCTAATATCTAACCTAAACCTCCCCTGGCACAACCGTTGGCGTTCTATGGACAAATTGAAAAGGATTCAAATTCCCATTTTTCTTTTTTTCTTTTTTTTTTAAACTTTTTTCTTTTTTTTGTTATTTTGAAATTTTTTTTTAAGAGACAAAATAATTCAAGAAGGATGAAAGTTAGCAGAACTCAATTCCTCTTCAGTTTTCCATTGAAAATGGGAAAAAAATCCAGCACATTTAGTGTTAGGAGACAGACAGAGCAAATATGAAGCACCTACAGTTGAAAGCAGAAGATACATTTTTTTTGTCTTGCTCCCAGTAATACAATGGCATTAAACTGTGGGAACAGTAGGGGGTTTTGTTGTTTGGGGTTTTTTCCATATTAAATGCCTAAACAGATTGCTTATTTTTCCATGTTGTCTTTTAAAATGAAACAACTCTTCAGTTGCAATAGTCCAATGTGTAACAGGAGCCAGGTCAACTGTGTGACTTCACCATGCATCCTAGAACTGCAGTATCACCATCTTTCCCTCAGCAGAACGAGCCGTTTTAGACAATATCCCCCGCATAGGATTGCTGCTCTACTCCTGGCAAAACATGCAGATTATAATTCCCTGGAAAAAAAAGAAACTGCAAATTTCAAGGGGTTTCTCCAGCATTCAATGGAAAACAAACCAGAAAAAAAAAGAAACTAAATGGGGGAGGTGAAAGGGAAAGGGGAGATGAAGGATGGTGAATCATCCTGATTTCCCTGTGATTAGTGTGTCACTACAGTCACAGAACAAGAAACAGAAACCTTGTCAAGTGGAAATGCCTCTCCAGTGGGTTGCTCTTCCCCATGTAGACGACAGCAGGAACTTTGAAACTGGGCTTGTAATTGAGTCTGTATTCCTTAATCACTTGCATTCATTCTTTGTGGCAATGGATTTGCCATACGTAGGATGGAAGAAGTCCTGTCAGAGATGGACTAGTGAAGAAAAAGAAGAAAACAGCTCAAATGTTATAGAAACAGAAGTTTTTAAGGTGGTTTAAACAGGTTTTAATTGGTTCCCTTTTGACCCTAAAGATTGGGACTTATTAGGCAGACAGATATGGATGGCTGCAAATTCCAATGATAAAGCAGCAGTACATGCCAACATAGCTTGGACCCACGTTTTGGCAATACTTGAAATGCAACAGAAAAGTTCCAAGCCCCTACGAGAGAACAGCGCAGCTTCCCTCCTGGGTCTAGGAGAAGGGGGGCGACCGAAGTCGCCGCGGGAAACGGGGGAGGAGGGAGACGGAGATCCCGTCTGGCAGCCGCGGGCAGGGGTCCCCCTTCGGCCCCCCCCACCGTGGTCGGTGCATGGCGGTGCCGCGCACCCGGTCCCTGATACGGCTGGCGGTTTTGGCACTGGCCCACCCCAGCCCCCTGTACGGGTCGGACCCGGGGCGGCAACCTCCCTCCCGGGCATCACCGAGGCGGCCCCTGCCCCGTCCCGGGCTCCTCCGTTGCGACTGCCGGTGGAGCGAGGGGAGGAGGAGCCGCCCACGGCCAGCTACGGCAGGACCTCTCCCCGCCCCCCACCCCCTCTCCCTCCGAGGGCGGGCGATCCTATCCCGCCGTTCCCGAGCCCAAGCGCTCTTCGCCCAACTAACAGCACCACTCCAAGCACACCCCCAGTGACACAAAACTTTATTCCACCGCCCCTCACACGGAATAGCTGCCACAGGCACTCTTCGGGGCAGAACTGTGCAGAAGAAAATCCAGCAGGCGTTTGTGTGGCCCCAGCCCCTCCCGCCTGGCAGCTCTCGGCAGGAGATCACCAACTGCAGCTTCCCCAGACAGTTTCACAGCCGCAGCCCCCAGCCGCCATCACCGCATGGTCAAACAAAGGAGGCGGGGAATTTCCAGCTTCCAACGACACCGGACCAACAGCGAGAACTTCTGCGTTCCCTACGGATGCCGAGCGGGACAGGATGACGTCATCGGGACCCCCTCCCTGTCTATGCCCGGCGCCGGAGACAGGCAAACCTCTGCCTTGCAGTTCCAGCTCTCCCCCGCTTCTTTCTACATCGTGCCACAACATGCAAGGAAAACAACAGCTTCAGAACACCTCCACGACCGAGCATCAAAGACTCACCCACCTAACGGACAGCATTCCCCCCACTTCTCACAGCGCGCAATTAGCTGTGACTGACTCAGCAGAACCAGACTCATCAAACAGTTTTCCAGCTACAAACCATTTGCAATCCTTAACAACACTTAACAAATTTTCTTCCAATAATCCATTTTCAAATATGTCAAATAATTTTAACAATTCTGTTTCTCCTTTTAACCCTTTTCTTTCTTCCACAGGAACCAACCATACCAATAATTGTAATGATATAAATAACATTGCTAGTCATGTTAATGGCTTAAATTTATTGCAGGCATATCCAGTGTTTTATACTCCAGGTGCACCCCCTGTATGGGACCCCTTAGCCATACCCCTTCTCAAGGATGCAAAAAAGGCGGTAACAACTCATGGATTAAATTCAGCATATGCAATGGGAATTCTGTCGTCTTTATTCTCAGCCTTTGTACTAACTCCAAATGATTTAAAAGGTATAATGAGATCCTTGCTAAATAAGGTACAAATAACTTTGTTTTTAGATGAATGGAAAGCTTTAATTAGAAAATATGCTCACGAAACTAGTACCACTACACGTAGACCTATAGAAACTACAATACAAATGCTTTTTGGCGAGGGTCCATATGCTGCAAATACAGATCAGGCCAAAATTCCAAAACAAGACTTAATTGATACCAGAAATATGGCATTACAGGCACTACAATCAGTAGCTGATGCCTCTCAAACAACTTCACCTTTCAATAATGTAATTCAAAAGCCCGATGAATCTTTTATTGATTTTGCAGAGCGATTGAAAGAATCTATAGAAAAACAAATAAATGTGAAAGAAGCACAAGATGCCCTATTCTTGAAGCTAACCATCTCCAATTCAAATGCACAGTGTCAGCAGATACTCAGAAACCTTCGTGACCCTACCCCCATGGATATGGTAAAAGCTTGTAAAGATATTAGCCCTAATGACAAATTAACAAATAGTCTGGTCCAAGCTCAAGTGTCAATGTCTAACCAGTTAGCTGAAGCTAATACACAATTAGGCAACCAAATTGCAGAAGCAACTCAGCAGATGGCAGAAAAAATGACCCAAGCCTTAGCAGCAGCCCTAGACCACTCCAAAGTAATATGCCATAATTGCAAACGTCCAGGTCATATAAAAGCTAACTGCCCAAAATTTAAAAACCCCAGTTCTCAAAAAACCATTCATCCAGGCCTTTGCCCCAAATGTAAAAAAGGGCTACATTGGGCTATAGAATGTCGATCCCTATTTGACAGAGATGGAAACCCACTATCATCTAGGCCTATTCACAGAACACAGAATTCGGGAAATGGCTTAGCGAGCGCTTAGAGCAGCGCGTGGACATAGAAAGCTCTTTTCAGCAATCTAATCTACCCCTCTCAAACAGTTCCCAACAAAAACCCCAAACAGGTGCCTTTAAATTGGAGCTAGCAACTTCAAAACCTCAAACCTTAGAAAAAACAGTATCACACTGTGCTATTGGCTTCTGCTTCTTCTCAGGTTTCAAATTTTAAAGGTAAATGTGTTATCACAGGAACAGATTCTGCAACTGCATTAGGCATTACTGTGTTACCTATGGTTATGAGTCTCCAAGATCCTAAAGTTGTGTCTGTTGTAATTAAACCTAACTTTGTACCCACAGTGATTAATCCAGAGGATCAAATAGCACATGGAGGAAGAAACCCAGGATGAACAGGGAATTCGCATTAATTGGGCTCAAAAGGTTACTCTTGACAGACCTATAATGGAATGTACTCTTCTCTCTCCTAATTCAGGCCAACAGAAATCCGTGTCTGGTTTATTGGACACAGAAGCTGACATTTCCATAATCTCTGCCAAAGATTGGCCCAGCACCTGGGGTACAACAAGACCAGCTGTCGACATCCAGGGAGTAGGAGGGTCCAAAATTCCTCTCCAGAGCATTTTACCACTTCTGGTCCAAGGTCCACAGGGTAAGGTAGCTTCATCTAAACCTTTTATATTGGACATTCCACTAACCTTGTGGGGCAGAGATGTAATAACACAGTGGGGAATTATCTTATCCATTCCAAATTTGTGATGAGGGCCACTGGAGAGCCGCAAGCACCACCTTTCACATGGACCTCAAACACACCAGTGTGGATAAACCAGTGTGTGGGGTGAAGTCACAGCCCCACAAATGAAGTTTGAAGGATTTGGAGTGTTGCAGAGTGTTTGGCCATTTCCCGTGAGAGCAGTGGAGCTATTAGGTAGTTCCCATGGACACAGCCTTGAGCTGTGTGGCTAAGTGCAGGTGCTGCATTCCTGGATGTTGTTGTAAGAATATGTTTGTGTTGTGTATGGGAAAGTAGAGGTGGGAGAACTGAATAAAAAAGCTGCCTGCTGTGTTGAGTGGGCAGACATCTCTCTGGCTCTTCATCCTAGTGTGTCTCTTCATTCTAGTGTGTGTGTCGCGTCTTTCTTCCCCCACAGGACCAAGGCCTTTCGACAGATACCCAGCGACAATGGTGCCCCGTGTGGACCAGAAGAAAAGAAAAAAGACTGTCGAGTATTGCCTGGGTCGTAGGGGTATCACGACCGGAGGCAGGTGAGAGCTGCAGGGCGAGGTGCAGCAGGGTCTTGGTACTCAGGAGCTGTATAGCAGCGGGCGTGCTGCAGGACCCGGGTCCAATTTTCTCTACACCTGCACACAAGTGTTTCTGCCGCACTTGGAAGGCACGAGTTGCCTGGGAGCCTGGGTGCCTTTGGCACTTGTCAGGCGCAGGTGGGCTCCTGAGAATTTTTTCTAAGTCACCATGGGGCAGACCATGTGTGCAAACGACAGGCGTGTGTTTATCGCCTGGAAAGCTTTGTTACGGCGTTTTGGTGTTAGACCGACGAAACTGTGATAAACTGAGAAAATAATTCGAGTTGATTAAGAGGAAACAGTGAAGGGTCAATATGACCTGGAGAGAAAAGAAAAACAAGTCGTAAAACTTAATTGGGCCCCTATAAAGAGATAAAACAAGTTACCTCCCTTTTACCTTGTGTAGGATTTATAATGAGAGAATTTTGTTTAGTTAGCTAGATAATAGCACCTTTCTTAAAATTTATAACTTTGTATAGATAACAAGCGAACATCTGCTGAAAGTCTGATTTAACAATATATTATGAAAGCTTATAGATAACATTCTTGTTAAGAAATATCTAACCTAACAATGTGTAATGTTTATACTCATGTACCTAACAATGTGTAATGTTTATACTCATGTACCTAACAATGTTTATACTTATGTATAATGAATATTCATGTAGTAGCTGGAAATAAATGTAGAACAAATGTCTTCTTTGGGTGTGACAGGCGTTGGGAGTTGTTGGACCCCTTCCCTGATCACCCAGGGCTGAATTTGCTTTTATCATATAATAAAATTCTGATTGGAAATTGCCCGATTGGGTTTCTATTTCTCACAAACTTGGTGACTTCGCCCGACGTGATACCCTTTGTGTTCTGGGAGATACTTAGCGCCTGAAATAGGAGCGCGCCCGCTGCTTTTCAGCGGCCTATTCACAGGCCTAATATTTCAACAAGGACCAAGGGTAACACATGTATATGATAAAAGCAAGGAATTAAAAAGCTCCTGGAGTGCTGCAGCAAAAAGCCCATAATTCTTGTGCACGAAGACCCGAGTGAGAACAACGGACTGTGAGTATCACTTCGGGGGGCGGATAAAGAGGTCGGAGTGAATGGTGAATGAGACGCAGCGTAGCTGTGACCCGAGAGTGGAGTCCTTCTAACCTCGTTTCCGTTTTTCCGCGAGGAATGCGGCAGGTGAAGGGACGAAGCGGTTGAATTGATGAGTGGACCTCTGGGGTCGGTGGGAGTTTTTCAGAAAGGACCACTGAGTCGGTGAAAAATCCTAGAGGGGATCCCAGAGGATCGGTGGAAAGGTAGGAAAACTTTAGAAGGGACCTCAGGAATATGGGGCAGGGAATTAGTAAATTAAGTTGCCCCAGGAAGGAAAGGAGCAGGCAGGCATTGCCGGATATACCCTTAGACAGTCCTCTAGGGGTAAGGATTTTAAACTGGGAAAAGAGGGAGAGTACTAAAAATAAAGAAAAACCAAAAATGATTCAGTACTGCATGATTGAGTGGACTAAAGAAAAATAAGGAAACGGTACCTATCTGGTTAGTTAGCAGCTGCGGGAAAGTTTTGTGTCCCGGGATAGGGGGCACGGATTCCTGAAAATTTTGACTTGGGCCCTCGGAACAGTCTAGAGAGTCAATTTTCAGGGGAGGCGAACGGGGGTTCGCCAGTTACCCAGGTCAGAGCGGGTCAGCCTAGGGCTGTGTGGTTTGGAGGGGACGCCCTCCGGTGCTCTGATGCTGTGGGAGAGCCAGTGGGGCTCTGGAGTCGGTGTGACTCGGTAAATAGCTGAGAGGTTGCAAAACAGCCTTGTAACCTAAAGGTAGCAAGTTTGAAACCCAGTGTGTGACTGTGGTTTGCTTTTGTTTTGCAAGCATGGGTGGTGTGGATTCAAAATTTAAGATCCCTAAAGAATCCCCCTGAGTTTGGTTTTAAAACATTGGAAGACGTTAGCTGGTTCTGAGACATCTTTAAAGAAGGAAGAGCTGTGTAGGCTGTCTCTAAATGCTTGGCCGTTGTTTGGACAAATGAGAGAAGCAGCACGGCCGGAATTTGGTCCGTCTGAACTGAACACAGTGTTCCAATTAATCTCGCTTTTACATGTAGAACAGAGGTGGTGGGAAATTCGATACGCAGAGTTGTTTTTGTTCCTATTAACACGCCCTGGATTGGGGGTGAAAGGTAAGAGAAATGGAAGCTCAGAAAGGGCAGAAAAATCGGAAATAGAGTTAGAAAAAGAGGGAAAAAGAAAGATCGAGTCAAAGCTGCTCCTATCCCACAAATCCTATTTAAGAACACCAGAGAGGATGATTTAGATATGTTGATATCACCTGACAGGAGAGAGAGTAGCCCGGGAGTTCCACAAATCGGACTCCCTGCTGCAGCAGCGGTGGGGGGGGCTGGAGCTGCCGGGGTGGTGGTTGCTCCTCCTGGACCGGCTCTGGCTGAGCAGGAAGGAGCCATTGAAGGACCCCCTGGTGCGGATCTGGCTGCACCGGGAGGGATTAGGCAAATTAAAGCCTCTGGAGAAGTTAGCTCGGGTCCAGCGGGAGTGAGTCCTGTCGGTTTAGTTGGAGTACGCACAGAGGTGCAGGTGAAATCAACTTTTGTTGAAGCCGCTTTCAGCGCGGCAGAGCAGAGGGAGGCTTACGCAGACGCTGCGGGGCTGGCTAGCCCAGAAATAACATCTAGTTTGATTGCAACGGGAGTAACAGCAAGAGAAACTCCCGGCCCCACAGGGGCAATGACTGCGAGGTCTGCCCTGTCTGTTCCACCGAGCAGGGAAACAGTCTGTAGCTCTGCAGCAGCTGGCAGCTTTGCCGAGGTAGATAAAGTTGCCATAACAACGGCAGAAGTGAGCTCAAAAGTAGAGAAACTAGTAACAGCTAAGGTTGATAGTTGTATCAGTAGCAGTGAAGAGAAGGCGTCGGCCCCAGGGGGGGCGACGGCCCCAAATGTAGAGGTGTTTCTGAGAACGAGTAGCCCAGCACCACTGATGGGTGCTCAGGCAGTTGATTCTGTTGGTGACGCTACTGATATGAGAGCTGTAAGAAAGTGCAAGAGAGTGTACGAGAGTGCAAGAGAGTGTAAGAAAGTGCAAGAGAGTGTAAGAGAGTGCAAGAGAGACCCCAAAGTTTGCTGCGGGCTGTACTGTTGTAGAGGAAACGACAAGAGAAATAAGTTGGGTCAAAATGTATGAAGCCAGGCAAAAAGCAAAATCCCACAGACTTTTTGAGCAGATTGAAAGATGCTGTTAGAAAATATATTGATATTGATTTAGAATCAGACTTGGGAAAGAAACAGCTGGTATACCTGTTTGTGGGGCAGTCCACAAACGATATAAAGAAGAAATTATTAGAGATAGCTTGGGCAGTATATCAGAACAGAAAGCAGAAAGTTAGTACGGTGGGCGGTGAGGCGATTATAAGAACAGCCGTTACTGCGGCAACAGAACTCCCGGCTCAGAGAGCAGGGGAGGCTTCCGGAATGGCCGTTACCATGGCGACAGAACTGGCTGGCGCCGTGAAGAAAAAGTGTTACCTGTGTGTGATACAGTGGGAATGTGTGTGACAGGAAAAGATCTGGGGACAGAGAGAGCAAAATTAGAGCAGAAAGCAATCCCGAAGTTTAAAACTGTGGCGAGCACAATAAAGCGAAGACAGGAAAAGCTAGTCCTAGTTGTTGCTCTGACTAGTGAAGAAGTTTTAGTTCCTGCTATTGTGGTCCAGGCAGAGACAGCAGATGCGAGTGCCGGGACAGCATTAACCACGCGCACAGAAAGGACGAATCCAACTGTGGGACAGGCAAAATCTAAGTTTAGTACAGGAGCTGCTGCCACCTTCGCAGACAGAGCGGGGGCCGTAGCAGGGGCAAAGGCAAATTATTTCCTGGCTGTGGCCAACACGAGCGGAGCAACTCATAACACCTTAGCGGCTGCGAGCAAGAGATCGGCTGGGGTGCAGAGGCTGCAAGAGAACAAAAGAGCGGTGTCAGTAGCTAGAGTCCCAGTCCAGTCTAACTCGGGACCCTCCGCTCCCCCATCAGACCAAAAGGGGAGGGAAGACAAAAGCAGTGTAAATTCCCGGCTAACACAAAAACTAAAACCCCCCGGTGCAATATATATATCATAAGGTAATAAGGTGATGCTTTGAAAACTGTGAGAACTATCTAAGGGAAAAGAAACTATTTACTAACCCTTGCATCCTCTGTCTTTTAAAACTGCCGCAGGCTCATAACTTGTGAAAGAATATTTCCTACCCTAACTCGGAAAGGGGTTTTGTCTTAAATGTAAACTAACAATGTGTCAGGAGTTAAATGTTCACAGGCAGTTTGTTCCAGCAAACAACCCTGGAAGCTGTACCACTAAAATTCAAACTGAGAAGCCAAGAGAACAACTTTTATGCAGGAGTAGACACATGTCTCAACTGCAAATGCAAACACGCGACCAGAGTGAAGGGACTTGTTGCTCCATCACCTCTGAAAGAGTGGACTGTGTCGTCAGCGCCTGGGGACCTACGACTTAAACTCCAAAAAGGACCTTTATGAATCCATCACCTGAATGGAGAAAACATATCGAAAGCTGGAATGAGTTATCCCCAGAACAAAGAGACTTAAAGACCCGAGAAGTATTTCCTGAAAGTTTCTGTATAAAACCTAACCTGAGATCTTGGTTTCAATTAGTCCCAGGACAAATTCTTAGGAAACAGCGTTTTGTTTCCTGAAAAGAAGGAGCCATCCCCTGGCAGAGTGGAGGGGCAGGTGCATATTTTACTAATCGTTTAATTAACCCAATCCTGGTGTTAGCTTGTGACCTTAAAAAAGAAGATCCCCTAACTCCTGGACCACCACCACCAGATCGCATACGCTGTATAAAACATCCGTGGGCTCAGCATGATGGTTGGGTAGAGTGTCAGTGTAGGCACTGTCACCGTAAATGGTCCTGTGTGGCCTTTAACCGACATATACATTGCCCTGAGTGTCGTGACACACAAGGAGATCAACCCCAATTGGAGTCAGTACAGATAAATAAGCTGTTCTGTGGGTGGGAACTGTTATTACCAGTAAATTGGGAAATATTTGAAACTGACTGGTATGCAGCATTAAGATACAGTGCGAAGAAATTCTCTGAAGAAACAGCCCAAATTGACTGCCCGCTGGATGACTTTAACTTTATAGACCCCATGTAAAGAATGTCACAATGGCTAACAATTTATATATTGACTAATTAGTGGGAATAATAATTTTGTTGACAGAATCCGTTGTTGTGAGATAAAGTGAACCTTTACCTGGAAACGGAAAAACTGGACCTTAATTAAATTAGAAAATCTAAAAGGGGCAAGACCAGGTTAACCTCTGAACCTGCCACTGACAACCAGCCACGGGATGCAACCCCGTTTGGGCATGGGCCGTGGAGGCTTAAGTTATGTTGGACCCTTTTGGATACTCTGCTGCTTTTGGGCTCATGCCCTGTCTGACGAGTGTGCAAAATGCTACCAAATTACACGATACAAAGGCCGTATGATTCAAAGCTTAAGCTACCACTCATTTGTCAACAAAGTCTGCTATGACTCTAGACAACTGAATACTTGCAACACGGATTCTCGACAACTATGGGTAGCAAAAAATTTAGGAAAAGGGGGAACCAGGTTGGGACTTAGCTGTCCTAAGGGAGAGGAATGGATTTGTTTCACTCAAGAAGGCCATTGGGACATTTCTGACGGTGGTAGAATGCAGGACATGAAAAGGGAGGAAATAATAAAACAGAGGGTGCAAACTACATTGAAAGAAACCACACAAGGAAAGCCTTTCAACACAGGTGACTTGTACCAGAAATTGAAAGACAAACTAGGAGAGGATTGGCAACTCCCGGGTTATGGAACTAACCTATATATTGATCTAATGGAACATATTATTCAAACCTTAAATTTACCTGAGTGCTGGATTTGTAGTGGACCTTTGATGACAGAAGAGTGGCCCTGGAAAGGTACTAGTCTCACCCCATGGGAAATTTTAAAATGGAATCACTCCCAGAAAGCATCAGAATCTAGGCCCCAAGGTTGGATTCTAATTTCTGACGTAATTGGGCAAGAATGCATTGAACGGAGAGGTAGGGAAACATATAAAACTAAAGTAGGAGAGTCCCCATGCCTATCAGTGAAAATAATAAATACCACAGGAGAATACTGGTGGCCAAAGAAACCGTTAGGATATTGGACTAACAATATGACTGCAGATTGTACTTGGCATGATGAAGCCCAAAGCTGGTGGTGTAATGACACAGATGTGAAAAACCCTTTTGAGAGCCTAAAAGAATTAAAAATATATTGGGATCGAGCAAGCAGTACTGATTTAGAATGGGTAGCTCCGGAAGGATTATTTTGGATATGTGGAAAGCGAGCATATACACAGCTCCCTAAAGACTGGAGAGGAGTCTGTACCCTAGGTATAATCCAACCAGGGTTCTTCTTGCTGCCCCCTGAAAAAGGTATGAGTTTAGGTGTACCTTTGTATGATGATTATGGAACCATACGCCGAGAAAAAAGGGAGGACATTGGGGGAACGCAAAAGTGGTACGATGATGAATGGCCTCCTGAACGAATCATTGCTACTTACGGACCAGCTACTTGGGCCCAAGATGGGTCCTGGAGTTATCGAACGCCCATATACATGCTAAATAGGATTATCTGCCTCCAAGCAGTCATGGAAATAGTAGCCAATAAGACAGTTCAAACTCTGGATCTAATCACAAGTCAGCAATCAAAAACCCGAGCGGCTGTGTACCAGAATAGGCTTGACTTAGATTATCTGTTAGCTGAGGAAGGGGGGGTGTGTGGTAAATTCAACACTTCGGATTGTTGCTTACAAATTGATGATAATAGGCAGGCAGTTATGGATATCGCAAAAGATATCAGAAAACTGACTCATGTACCTGTACAAAAATGGAACTCCATGCTTGACAGCAAATGGTGGGATAACTTGTTAGGAACAGCCTGGTGGAAGAAAGTAGGATTCTTTCTATTATGCGCGTTGGCCAGTATAATATTTTTACCATGTTTAATCCCTTGTTTCATTAGATTAATAGTTTCTGTAGTACAAGGAATGCAAATATCAACAATGCCGATAGATCCAAAGACGGCTCAGAGTGCCAAGGTACTGTTAGTCACCAGAACGCCACCCTCTCGGGACGAAGAAAATGTCAAATTAATATTGTCCAGATTAGAGCAAAAAACTCGAATTAATGATTTTATAGAAAGAGAGGAGGGATTGTGATAAACTGAGAAAATAATTCGAGTTGATTAAGAGGAAACAGTGAAGGGTCAATATGACCTGGAGAGAAAAGAAAAACAAGTCGTAAAACTTAATTGGGCCCCTATAAAGAGATAAAACAAGTTACCTCCCTTTTACCTTGTGTAGGATTTATAATGAGAGAATTTTGTTTAGTTAGCTAGATAATAGCACCTTTCTTAAAATTTATAACTTTGTATAGATAACAAGCGAACATCTGCTGAAAGTCTGATTTAACAATATATTATGAAAGCTTATAGATAACATTCTTGTTAAGAAATATCTAACTTAACAATGTGTAATGTTTATACTCATGTACCTAACAATGTGTAATGTTTATACTCATGTACCTAACAATGTTTATACTTATGTATAATGAATATTCATGTAGTAGCTGGAAATAAATGTAGAACAAATGTCTTCTTTGGGTGTGACAGGCGTTGGGAGTTGTTGGACCCCTTCCCTGATCACCCAGCGCTGAATTTGCTTTTATCATATAATAAAATTCTGATTGGAAATTGCCCGATTGGGTTTCTATTTCTCACAAAACTAAGTTATGTAGCTTATTACTTTTGTGTCTTCGGACTGAGAGGGAGGCTGCTTTGCCTGGGAGGACATTAGAGTGCTGAAGAAGAGGGGCCGGGTGGAGCCGAAGGGAGCCGAAGCGGGATCGGAGGTTGCGGAGCGGGGCCGGGGGCAGTTGAGCGGCCCCGCCAAAATGGACGCACTGCTAGAGACTCGGCAGCACTTGTCCAAGATGATCAAGGACAGCTACGGCATGAATGTGCTGCTGATGGCCCGGGAGACAATCTTGTGAACATAGTGGCTGAATTCCACCTTAAGGAGCTTTCTACGTCTCCTCAGGACGGTGCCGCGCCTGTGTACCCGGCGCCGGGTGCCTGCGCAGCCGTGTCTGGTCCGCCCGCTGTGGGTGCCTGCGGAGCGGCGCCGGGTCCGGCTTCGGCGCCGCCGAGTTCATCTGTGTCCGTGCGGGCAGCGGCAGCCGTGCTGCAGTCCGCTTGGGCAGCGGCCACGGCCCTGGGTGCCAGCAGGTTGGGTGCAACTGCGGGCCCCGGCCCCGGTCCCGGCCCCGGCTCGGAGCGGTACGCCCAGGCATGCGCCGGCAGCGGCCCTCGGTAACGGCGGCCGCGGGCCTCGGCGCGGCGGACGGCGGGGGGGTCTGTTTTCCCCCGCACTGCCGACAGCCATGGTCCCGAGCAGTGTTGCGGGGGCGTAGCGGGCTGGTAGTGGCGGCCGCGGTGTCAGGCGGTGTAGTGGGGGGGCTGTCTGTGTTCTCCCCTGTTTTACACACCTCCCCCCCGAGCCCCCCCCCCCTTTCTCCTCCCCGGAACGTGTCCATCTTCAGCTGTTCTTCCCTCCTGTATATCGTTCTTTCTCAGCAGACCATGTAGATAACTTGCGACATAAGGAGAGCAAAGGCAATTTGACTTCTCTTCCTGATTTTTCTCCGAAAAAATCCAACATCTATTCCCCCTCCTCCCCCTCCCTCCCTCCCTCTCCCCCGTCCTCCGACAAGTGCTGGTGAAAGCTCCCATAATGAAGCAACACTTGCTTCCAGGGGGGGCGAGTGCTCAAGAGAAACAGGATACGCAGGGGGGGCAGAGGGCGGGAAGAGGTGAAGAAGGGAGGACAAAATGCAGCAGTGGTTCTGTTGCCGTTATGACAAATAGAGTGTCCTTGCTCTATGAAAAAGGTTGAAAATTTTCAAGGTAGTATCCTGTCCATTCCCGTTGTCTTTGTCTTTTGCATGGAGAATTGTACAAGATTTACAAGTTAATATTAGCAAATATGCCATAAATTCCCTTTAAGTTGTGAGACTGATGAGAACTACACAGCCAATAACTGCTTGAAATCTGTGTGTGACTGAGGAGAGTGTTGGAGGTGGCCACCTGAATGCATGACTGGAAAAAGATTGTGTGAAAGAGAAAAGCTACATGAATGTGTAACTGTGTAAACTTACAAATACTTTCTGCCGGTGTCAAGATTTTAAAGAGATGTGTAACATGATTCTGTTGAACCATAGTGACTCCTTATTCTGAATGGTATATGAATTCTTCAAATTCCCACCATGAGTAATTCCACTCTTATGAAAACTGGTGAGGTTTTAGTTATTTCAAGACTAGCCCTGTCTGGCTAGCCATATGATCAGGACTGAAGTTAAATAAGAGGTTCTTACACAAATTTGGTGTTCTATTTCAGCCTTGTTTCAGAGGTTTATAGAGGTTATATCTCAGGTGGAGCCTTTCCCCTGGTGCTGTTCTTTTTTCATGTGTCATGCTGCCTATGGGATGTAGCTGTGTGGGCTGTGCAGGAGGCAGGGTCGTTTGAACTTTTCTGTTTTCCAGGGTTTAAATCAAGGGTTATCGATGTTGCTGCCCTGCTTGATCAGCCTGTTGCGGGGGGGCCCTGCAACCTGTCAGGGCCATCCTCCGTCCTTTCTCAGAACCATCTACAGCGTTACAGATAGTGTGTCTCTAGGCCTCCTGATTGGAGACCAGAGTACACCAGTTATGTTGATCAGTGTGGCCAGGGCTGCGATGTCGTTTCAGGGAGTCCTTGTGTCTTCTTTTTGGGGCTTCTTTCATGCGGCAGCAGGTGGCAATATTCATCGTGAAACAGCTAGTCCTTCATCCTTGGGATGTGCCCTGCCTGTGGCAGCTGCGTTTTCAAAAAAATGTCCTCAATGCTTGTGACTACTGCTTGTTCTGTACCAGACGTATTGATCACATAATCTGACTGGTGGATGTTTAACATTGTATGAAGGCAGCGTGGGTTAACTGTCTTGTTAATCAGCCATTCTAGTAGCACAATTGTGAGATTTTGGGATTTTTTGTTCATGTTGCAGTCATTGATGCTAACTATACGAGGCAGATTTGTGCTATGGTCTCCACACCTTATCCTTCAGTGACAATTCCTAAAGGGACACGAATAGCTCAATTTGTCTCTTTTCTGAGTTGTGTTCCCCAAGCAGAACCTCGTGAGCGTCGGGATGGAGGATTTGGTTCTACTGATGCACCACAAGTCTTTTGGTCGGTGCCGATCTCTGCACGACGTTCACAGCTGACCTGCACTCTCTACGATACTTGAACCTTGCTGTCAGTTGTCCAGGCGGACGAACTTCTGCATTCGGGACCTGACGTAACTATCATTGCACGGACATCCTGGCCAGCCTCCTGGCCTGTGGTCATGCCAGAGGTTTGGGTTGTGAGACTGGGAGGTACTGCTCAGAATTTTCTTTTAGAATATATAGATCCTGTGTGATTTCAGCAGTGTCTCATACCTACAGAACAGCTATTGGCTCTACAACAGCTTGTTAAAGACCAGCTTGATGTTGATCACATTGAACCATCTCAGAATCCTTTAATCACCCCTGTCTTTGTGATAAAGAAAAAATCTGTGACATGAAGACTATTGTATGATCTCAGACAGGTGGGGCGGTCATGGTTACCATGTCAGCACTGGTTTATTGACCCCTTCTATGCTTCCTGCTGAATAACCCATTGTTATTATTAATTTGACAGGTTGCTTTTTCACAATCCAGTTAGACCCCAGTTATAGAGAAGAAAAAATCACATTTTCAGTTCCATCTATTGATCGTGCAGAACCTTACAAGTGTTATACATAGAATACCCTCTCCCAGGAAATTAAAATATTCCTATAATTTATCAGTGGTTTATGATTCCAACATTATCTCCTGTAATTTTCTGACTGTCTTTTGTTGTCATTATATAGGTAATATTTTTGCTGGCTGTGGCCACTGAGGATCAGCTGGGTGTGTTGGAAGCTGAAACCAGAAAGAGTCTACAATCCTTTGGCCTAGTAGTTGCTCCTGAGAAGGTGCAGCGAGAGGAACCCTGGAAGTATTTAGGGTTCAAAAATTACACAGAAAGCAGTTATTCCTCAGCCAGTTCAATTAGATATTGATGTCAAGAATTCTTACTAACGTACAAAAGCTATGAGGGTCTTTGAATTGGATTAGGTCCTATTTGGAAATGGCAAACACCCAGCTGGCACCTCTATTTGACCTACTCAAATATTCTGACAATCCTCAGGAACCAAGGGAACTGACTAAAAGAGCAGTTCAAACCATCCAGCAAGTAGAGCAGGTTTTATATTCTAAATTTGTTTCATGAATTGATCATTGCTAAATTGTCTAATTTTTTATTTTTGCAGATCACATTTGGGGCATTGGTACAGTGGTTTGACCATTGGTCTGATCTACTGCACATCATAGAGTGGCTATTTTTTGCCTTATCAGGCTCGAGAAACTGCTCCTGGATTGTTTGAGCTCATAGCTCAAATCATTATTGAGGTTAGAAAAAGGTGTGTAGAGTGTTCTGGCAGAAATCCAGCATGCATTGTTGTACCTGTACAATCTCATTACTTTCAGTGGTGCCTTGAAAACAAATGTGACTTGCAAGCTGCTTTAGCTGGGTTCCACAACCAAATTTCTTATCATTAACCTTCACATTCCCTTCTTAAGATTTTTTTTTTTTAGGGAAATTCCAATTGGACAAAAACACTACGCAGCGCAGAGCCCCTCGATGGCTTTACAGTCTTTGCAGACAGCTCGAGGAAGACAAGTGAAGCTGCGGTAGCGTGGAAAGCAGAATGTGGATGACAACATCAAATTGTTCATCAAGAGGATTCTCCTCAAACTATGGAACGTCGAGCTGTAACTCTTACCTTTCAGTTATTTCCTATTCGGTCTTTAAATGTTATTACTGATTCTGCATATGTTGTTAATTTATTACAGCAACTCTATCAGGCGATGTTGTATTGTCCATCTCCAGGTCTTATTTTTCAAGTTTTGTTTGAGCTCTAGAGAACTCTTTTGCAGAGGCCTGTTCCTTATTTTGTGCTACATGTTTGTAGTCATACCTCTTTGCGAGGTTTCTTCACAGAGGGTAATGTCCGAGCAGATGCTTTTGTTTTTGCTGTCGCTGTGAGACTTGTTCCTAACATTCACCAGCAAGCTGTCTTGTCTCATTAGTTTTTTGTTATCAAGGTGCAGAAGCTTTCAGATGTCGATTTGGCTTGACTCATTCTATTGCTCGCTTAATTGTTGCCTCCTGTCCAGACTGTCATGATGCCTATACTCTTGTCCAGAGTGTCATAATGCCTATACTTCTGTCTAGATTGTCATGATACCTATACTCTTGTCCAGAGTGTCATAATGCCTATACTTCTGTCTATTTTGGTACTAACCCTCAAGGCCTTAAGGCCTTACAGATGTGGCAATCGGATGACACTCATGTCAATAAATTTGGTAATTTAAAGCATGTCCATATGTCCACTGACATGTTTTCCCATGTGGTGGTTGCTAATGCACATACTAGACAAAAAAGTCATGGTGTCATTAAACAGTTCGGTTGCGCTTTTCCTACATCTGGAGCACCCGCTCAAGTGCGGATGAACAATAAGCTGTCCTATGTCTGTAAATCTGTCCAAATTTTCTTTGCTTTGTAGAGGGTCACTCATGTTACAGCTATTTCACATTCTTCTACAGGACACATTATTGTGAAAAGAGTGTATGGTGCCCTGAAGCAATTGCTTCAAGAACAGAAAGGGGGAATGAGGGGATAACCCCCTCAGTCTCTAGGCCAGACAAAGTTCTGTATGTCTCAAACCTTTTGACCTTCTCTGGCAATTGTCTTTATTTACCTTCTTTTAGAGTTTCAGGAAAAATATGCTGTGCTTGGCAGAAAGCTTCCTCCAAACTGATAATCTTGTGATCCCTGTGAGAGCTGAGGACAGAGCTCAGCATGCAGATGCAGAACTTGTCTCTGGTCAATGGTCTGATCCACATGACTTGATAACTTGGGGAAAGGGATATGTTTGTCTCTACAGATAATAGTCCTTGCTGAATACCTGTGCGGTATGTACGTCCTGCTGTTGGTCCTGGAAGTCGTCAGTGCAGTTCCTGACCTGTCAAAGTTCACTCCATGGCATAGTCGAAACATCTGGGTGATGCTAATGAAGGAACTGAACCACACGACCTTTTGTGCATCACTGGCGTATCCAGAGCAGCCATTTCACACCTGTCTTGTTGGTGTTCTTCTGGGTGACGCAGAAGCATCTCTCCTGGTGCAGGATGTCGTCCGACGGTGTGACTTATTGAAACGGGACTGTCATACTGTGCGTGGGTGTCGTGATCGTGTTGATAGCTGGGATGATGTATTGTCTGTTAACACTCCACTCAAAAGTTAGGTATTTTAGAGTCACTGTTTGTAAAAGACTGTGTGTATTTTAATCATCGTGTAGGTTATGACATAGAACGAGCACGTGGTGAGTCTATGGTACGGGATGTGTTCCCTGAACTGTCTTTCTATAGAAATAGTTGCTTCTGGTGTCGGTGAGAATCCGACTTGGATTCTCTACTCCAGCAGTGAATGCACCTTGTCGACTCCCTGCGGGAGTGTTTCTTCTGCGTGAAGATAGAATCTAGCCAGGAATCCCTGCACAGCCATTAGGGGGGCCTTGTACATCTAAAAAGTTGGTGGTTGTGGTTGTGTTGCTGATGCTGCCTTGTTTAGTATCGCTCCTGCAAAGGGCCCTGCAGGATACGATACGGGCAGTCTTTGTGGCACAATTACAGACAGGGGGAATTGTGGGGTGAAGTCACAGCCCCACAAATGAAGTTTGAAGGATTTGGAGTGTTGCAGAGTGTTTGGCCATTTCCTGTGAGAGCAGTGGAGCTATTAGATAGTTCCCATGGACACAGCCTTGAGCTGTGTGGCTAAGTGCAGGTGCTGCATTCCTGGATGTTGTTGTAAGAATATGTTTGTGTTGTGTATGGGAAAGTAGAGGTGGGAGAACTGAATAAAAAAGCTGCCTGCTGTGTTGAGCGGGCAGACATCTCTCTGGCTCTTCATCCTAGTGTGTGTGTCGCGTCTTTCTTCCCCCACAGGACCAAGGCCTTTCGACAGATACCCAGCGACACCAGTGGCCCCTCAGAGGAGGGGTAAAAGAACAATTAGACAAAAAGAGGTTAGTCCCCACAAACACTCCATGGAACTTTCCTGTTTTCACAATCAAAAAATCATCTGGGAAATGGATGTTATTGCATGATTTAAGAGAAGTCAATAATATCATAGAGCCAATGGGAGCCCTCCAAGCTGGGCTACCCTCCCCTGCCATGCTCCCAGCAGAATGGCCACTTGTTATTTTAGACATTAAAGATTGTTTTTTTAATATCTACCTCCATCCTAATGATAAACACAAATTCGCATTTTCTGTTCCAGCTATTAATGCAGCTGAACCCTCCAAACGTCTAAGTTGGCTCACATTGCCACAGGGGATGAAAAACAGTCCCACAATATGTCAATCTGTAGTGTCCAATATAATTGAGCCAGTTCGATCTCAATTTCCTGAAGCTATCATTTTTCATTACATGGATGACTTATTAATTAGTACCCCTAATACTGACAAATTGACATTGGTACATAAACCTGTGAAAAAAGCCCTGAGTAATCATGGCTTAGAAATAGTCCCAGAAAAAGAACAAAAAATTTCCCCGTGGAAGTACCTTGGTCTGATAATAGAAGAGAGAACATTTAGGCCTCAAGCAGTAACCTTGCCCACCAAAATAAAAACACTAAACGATCTGCAGTCTCTTTTGGGAAATCTCAATTGGATACGATCCTTTTTTGGTTTCTCAACAGATTTCTTAGCTCCTTTGTTTCAGTTCCTTAAAGGAGAAGCAGAACTAACTTCTCCTCGTCATTTGACACCAGAAGCAGAGAATATTATTGAAGTGATCAATCAGAAAATTTCAGAACAACAGGTAAACAGGAGAGTAGAAGGATTACCTACTGCATTGCTAATCTTTCATGAACCAAAACAGCCTTTTGCTGTAATAGGACAATTAGATTCAAAAACCAAAAAATTTCTTTTGTGGGAATGGGTATTTCTCAGTCACCAGTTTTCAAAGACAATTGTTACTTTACCTGAAATGCTTGCAAAAGTCTGTCACAAAGGCAAGCTCCGAATGTTAGAACTGTCAGGGAAAGACCCAGATTTTCTTTATGTTCCACTGTCCAAATCTCAATTGCGTTATTATGATTTACATCTGTTTGATTTTCAACTGGTTATGTCAGATTTTACAGGCAAACTGATAACCCATTTACCAGCAATTCCTTTTCTACAGTTTCTTTCCATCTCTCAACCCAGACTGAGAAATAACTTTTCTACTAACCCTTTGAAGAAAGCTGTGACAGTGTTCACAGACGGTTCGGGGAAGTCTAGTAATGCAGTAGTAGCGTGGTTTGAAAAAGGAGAATGGAAAACAGATGTTCATCAAGTTGAAGGTTCATCTCAGATTGCTGAACTCTCAGCCATGGTAAGAGCGTTCCAACTTTTTCCACAGCCTCTGAATTTAGTATCAGATTCTGCCTATGTTGTAGGAGTTGTGAGTCGCATAGAAAATAGTTACTTAAAAGATTTGAACAATCAAAAGTTGTTTACACTGTTTAAAACATTGTTACTATTAATCCAACAGAGGAAACATCCTTTCTATATCACTCACATTAGATCACATACAGGCCTCCCAGGCCCACTTACAGAAGGGAACGCTGTGGCAGACAAAGCAGCAAATTCAGCTTTCCCAGTTAACTCAGTATCTACACCTAACAATTTTGAGAAAGCAAAAATTTCTTATAACTTTTTCCACCAAAATTCAATATCACTGAAAAAATGTTTCAATTATCTACCTCTCAAGCCAAGGCCATTGTGTCTGCATGTCCAGATTGTCAGTTGGTAACTCCAGTGAGATCTGAAGGAGTTAATCCAAGAGGCCTTAGCCCCTTAGATCTCTGGCAATCAGATGTTACACATGTGCCACAATTTGGCAGATTGAAATATGTACATGTATCAGTGGACACTTGCTCAGGACTCATTGTTGCCTCTGTACATACAGGAGAAAAAGCTAAAGATGTTAAAAGACACTTTTCCAAAACAAATAAAGACAGATAATGCCCCAGCATACATTTCTGCTTCCCTTAAAGAATTTTTCAATATGTGGGGAATAGTTCACACCATTGGCATTCCTCACTCTCCACAGGGCCAAGCGATAGTAGAGAGAACTCATAAATCTTTAAAAGATATGCTGAAAAAACAAGAAAAAACAACTGTAGGTCTCTCTCCATCAGAATGTTTAAACAAGGCATTGTATGTCCTCAATTTTTTAAATAGGCTGCATGAGGATGTTTCACCTGTTGGACATCATTTTGGAGCTGGAAAATTAAAACCAGGGGAAGCTAAGGTAAAATACAAGGATATCCTGACAGGAGAATGGCTTGGTCCTGTCCCCCTAATTGTTTGGGGAAGAGGGCATGCTTGTGTCTCCACAGGAGCAGGTCCAAGATGGATACCGTCCAGACTAGTAAGGATCCACCAAGAAGTTTCCCTCCCAGCTCAACCAGCAGCAGATCCAGCACCAACGGATTCAGCACCAACTACAGGAAGCGATCCCCCATCAGCATCATTTTCGGGATAATCCTGTTTCTTGTGTGCAGCATAACACCAGCAAATCAGAAAGACCTAACGTCAGGAGCCCTTGTCACACCTCCTCCAACAATTCCAAATTGGGTAATGCTCTCTGGTCAAAATGTTTGGCTAAACCTGGCACAATCATTAAATACTGACTCTATCTGTCTATCTACTTTAGACCCCTCTCACCCTTTTAAGACCTGTCTGGTAGGAATCCCCTGGACACCAAGAGAATGGGGTGATTTTAGAAATCAATATATCCCCTGGTGTGATGACCATGATCAGTTTAGAAATCCATTCTTAGACTGTCTCACAAGACCAGCAAAAACTTCACATGACAGACAGACATTTAGCTATCAGTGGCAGAGACCTGAGGAATTAGAAATCTTGGGGAGTATTGTATCTCCTCTCTGTTTTTACTTCATTCACAACAAATTCCCCTTCTGAATTAATTAATGTCACCTCTTATGGACCTTATTCCAACTTCAGTTTCTGGTGCAAGGAAGAGGTTCCTTACCAGATACATGCTACCCCTGATTCAGTTATTCTTCCAAAGGGAGTCTTTTTAATTTGTGGATTTAGAGTCTGGAATATGATTCCTAGATTAGCTGCTGGAGGCCCCTGCACATTTGGAAAATTAACATTTGTACAATCCAGCTACCCTTATGAAATCTTTACCTGTAAGTCCACCCAAAAATCATGCAAAAAGAAACATTAACCTCCAAACAACCTCACCCTTCTCACGTAAGAAGCTCCATAGAGCGCGTAGGCAATTCCAAGGTTTACACCCACCTCTTAACTTCTATCCATCACAACCAAAACCACCTTCTCCACCTAAAGCAGCGCAGGTCCCTGTGGCTGCAGCACCCCCACCTCCAGTTGAAGAACATCCCTTAGCAAAAATGCAGTTCTTGAGTGAATTCACAGCAGAATGCAATTCCAACATGCATTTTTGGTCCAACACCATAAACGTTCTAGGTGGTATCATGCTTCCAGTTGTCAGCTCCACAGAAGCCTTAGTGCTCCTTACCAGAATGGGATGTTGGCTAGCAAAAGAAGCTAATGCCACCAGTGCTGCCCTTGATGATCTATTACAAGATACCCAAACCAATAAGAAAGCCTTGTTACAAAATCGTGCTGCAATAGACTTTCTCCTTTTAGTAAATGGCCATGGGTGTCAGGAGTTTGAAGGCCTCTGCTGCCTCAACTTCTCTGATCACTCCCAATCTATCCACTCCCAGATCAATCAGCTTAAGTCCTTAGTTCATGAAATCAAGCAAATTGATCATCTGACTTTTGATGATTTTTTCAACTGGCTGCCCTTTAAAGGCCTCTATTCCACTATTAAGAAAATTATTGTAGTTATCGTACTAGGACTTTTCGGAGTGTTTCTTTTTATGTGTGTCTTTCCATGCATGCTCAGTTGTGCCAGAACCTTTCAATCATTAAAAGCATATCCAGCTTTAGAAAACACAAAAGGAGGAGATGTGGCAATGGATTTGCCATATGTAGGATGGAAGAAGTCCTGTCAGAGATGGACTAGTGAAGAAAAAGAAGAAAACAGCTCAAATGTTATAGAAACAGAAGTTTTTAAGGTGGTTTGAACAGGTTTTAAAATGGCTTTTGCTTTTCTGCGGAGTCCTTGCTCCTTCTTCCCGACTCCCCCTGTGAAGGACTATTGTCTCCCATACAGGAGTGTCCTGGGAAGATGTCCTGAGGTGTTTCTCATTGGTCTTTGTTAACCCCTTCCTATTGGCTGTTAACTCCTTACCTGATTGTTTTTTTCTGTGTGACCCTGAACTTGTAATTGGTCCCCTTTTGACCCTCCTAAAAGCCTTATAAACCCCTGCCCCACAATAAACTTCCTCTTTCGTCCGTCCCTCCCTGGTGGTCTGTGTGAGCTCCTTACGGGGTTACCAGGCCATGTGGCGGGGGCAGGGGGGAAGAGCATTCACCTTCCAGGTAATGGGCTGGCACCCAGGGCCTGAAGGTTCCCCCTCCAACTAATCCGTCGTAATTCTTTAAACAAAAACAAAACAAAAATGAAAAAAAATCTATTCAGTACCGGAGATTAAATAATCACGTGTGTAGTCTCGTTGAAATAAATTTTCAGATTCCTTAAGAAGTCTAATTACTTTCAGTTGCCACTTTTAAATAACTATATATATTTGTATATATTATCCTGTGATTCTAGTTATGGTTCCTCTGCTGCACTGAAGATTTAGAAGGAGCATAAAAGCCTTTTTGTCCCCCATGAACAGCACAAATGCTGCAGAAAGGTTATAAGAGGCAGTCTTGTCTTGCTACCTTCATTGTTCTGGGCGATCCATGGCTTCATCATAAGTGATTATCCTTTTGGGATCTTGCTTCTGCAAATTCCAAACTGCTTCCATTTCTTTAGTGTGATATAGAATAGCAGCCCTCAGGTCAAAAGAACCCCAGGTATCTTTCCTTTCTAGGCCTCTCTGGTACCTCTGTTCTTTGGCAGAGGATAGCAAATTGTTCGTAGGAGAGGCCAGAGGATTCTCTACTTCTTAGTCTTTTGAAAGAAACACTAAAGCACCTTGGCTACCAGTGTCTGCCTTTTGTAGGTCACCTGTGTGATGCAACTCCAAAGCTAAGACACCACCCTCAACAGCAGTCCCAGGCTTAAGAATAGCACTAAGAATTTGAGGGCTAGTCTGTTTATCCAGCTCATAACCCTAATCAGGATGTTGTTCCCTGCATGGTTGTTAATGCTACAGGAAAAATCATTCTCCCTCCCTATTGTGATAAAGACAAGTCCAAAGAGGGGATAAACTCAGAAATTGTCACAGGGATGGTGCAGTTTCCCTTTGAGATTAATTCCTCCCCAGGGTTCAGGGTGGTACTGGATCTGTGAAAAGGAGGCCTGGAAAGTTTTGCCCCTTGATAAAGATTGGACCTGCGCCCTAGGGGCAGTAATCTCAAACATAACGATTCTCGACCAAATTGATGAACAAGAATGGGAAAGAACTTATCCAAAAAGAGTAAAAAGAACTAACAATCCCCTTGTCGAGCACCCTATGCTTTTCCACAGCATAGTCAGAGCCTTGGTCCCATCTCTAGGAGTAAGTGAATTAGAAAAAGCAATTGTTAACATTTCAGTTGTTATGGAAAACATTCAGGATCGTACTTCAGATACGATTGAAACCTTAAAAGAACAATTCCAGAGTTTGTGTCATGTAGTACTACAAAACCGAATGGCCCTCAATTTCTTGCTAGCCTCACAGGGAGGCGTGTGTGAAGTCATCAACACCAGTTGCTGCTCTTACATAGATCAGACTGATAGAATTAATAATGATTTGGCTGCAATTCGAAATCAAACCAAAATTCTGCATCAGGTGTCTCTGGATGATGTCTCCCTGGGTTTAGGAGATGTCTTCCACAAACTCACTTCATGGTTGCCAAATTGGACTTGGATGAAACAACTGTTTATTCTAGTGATATACATACTTAGTGTTGGTATAATAGCTCACTGCATATACCAATGTTATAGTTGTTGTAGGTGTAAGTAGTAGAGATTGGACAAGACCTTTGGGTTTTGTCCAGTCTCTAAGGGGTACCTTATGCCTTAAGGTCCATCTGGTTTGTTTGATTTTTCTAATTTTTCTAAGTTTTATAAGTAGTTATATAGTAGAAGTAGATTTAGAAGCAGCAGCACTTATTCCCTTACCCTTAGCACAGAAACTATACACATTCTCCGACCCTTTTACCCCAGTTCCCCATATCAATACCCCTGAATTCCAGTAGAAAATGTTTAGTCTCTTGTCAAGGTAGGCCTATTCTATTTAGAGAGTACTTGTACTTTGGCCTAAATCGCAGAGTACAGTCAAACTCTCAGTAACTATGTGCCCCCTGTACCCCGAAGAAGATGAAGATTAATGGAGAAAAGGGTCTCAGAGACCCTTGCCCCAAATCCCCAGGGGCGGGACTGGGGGTGGACCAGGGCAAAAGCCAGGGGGTGGAAAAATCTGGGATTGGACAGGCACTATTATAAATTGTAACATCTGTAACAGAGGGGCACGCGCGCATCTTGTAATGGAATTAAATCCTTTTCTTATCTCATCTCCAATTAAACTGCTTTGGAGTTTTTTTCCTTAGCTCCTTTTAGGCATCAAATGGGTCTATCACCTTACAGTACTGGACACCACTCTAGGTGAAATCAAACTGTGGCCTGCACTCTGACGCTAAAGGAATGGAGAAAACCACATTATCAATTTCGATGGTGGCATCACTTTAGTGCCTTGGACTCAAATTCAGACTGAAGTTCCAGCATGTCTGGCACAGAAGCACTCAGCTGTGATGTGACTTCGTTCAGGCCACGATAGTCTACTGTCAGTCTCCACTCTCCATTAGACTTATGCACTGGCCATATAGGACTATTAAAGGGTGAACGAGTCTTTCTGACCACTCCCTGGCTCTCCAGTTCATGAATCATCTTATGGATTGGGGTCACAGAGTCCCGGTTGGTGCAGTATTGTCAACAGTGCACTGCTGTGGTAGCATTCTGTCTTGGGTTAAAGACAATGTATGCCAGGGAGGTGGGACCTTAGATGGAATACAAACCCCTCCGCCTCAGAATTATGCAAATTTAAAATTATGAGACTTAAAAAAATAAAGTGTAGAAACGAAATAACAGTTTACTAAAAAAAAAACACAACAGGGAACAAACCAGAACAAACCAGAACAAAACAACGCCCACACAATAACAGACAAAATGTCACTCAGAAATCACTCACTTTCCTGCTGCCAAGCCGATAAGCAGTCCTGGTGCAGTCATGTGGCCCTGGTGGCAGAGTCTACCATGCAGAAGCAACCACAATGGTGGCAGTGGGCAGGAACGGGCAGGCAGCTCTGACTCTGCCAATTCTGGACGTGAGTTTTCCATCCCACTTCCTCATGTCCCCTTCGTGGTCATGCAGGTAAAACCACAGGTTACCTCGTGCTCTCTCTCGAGCAGGGGACCGCCTGCTCCTAATAGCAGAGACTCTGGTCTGTACTGGTGGGGCATGGGACATTTCCTCCTTAAATTTCTGGTAGTCCTCTTTTAATTGCTGGAAGTCCTCGAGCAGTCTTTCCACAACCAAGGTGCAGGCCCATATTGGGGTGGAGACAGTTTCTTCATGTAGCTGGAGTTTGGTAACCAAGTTGTCCACTTTTTGTTCTCCTTCCTTCCATGACATGGTTGCCAATGAGTTGGCATATGGCACTGGCATGCCACACGATTTGTGTAGACCGGATGTCATCTGGATTTATAGGGGATTACTAGTTATTTGAATCCCTATAGAGTACCTCCAGCACAGCTCATTCTCTCAGGTACTGAACACCTTTCTCCATAGTGTTCCACCTGTCTCAGTGCACTAAAAGGTCATCCCTGAGAGAATACCTTTCCCTCATGCTTGACAGGAGTCACCTCCAGAGGCTGAGAGTTTCTGCTCTTTTCCCAATCCCCTGGTCAATATCCACATCCTGGGACAGGGATTCGAGTTGCTTGGCTTCACTACCTTCTAGTTTCATATCATGGGCTGCAATATCCCAGCATTGGAGCAGCCAGATCACCAGGGGCTCACCCGGCTGGCGACTGAAATCTTTCACATATCTCGCAGATCACCCAGGGATAGGGATCAAGTGATTATCTCTGGCCCTGCGTCTTCCTCTGGTTGTGAGAGTCCTGCTTCCTCTTCATCCCTCACTAAGTGAACTGATTTGGTCTTGGATTTCTTCTGTATAGGGGCGATTGCTACCAGCATGGGTTGTTCCTCTGGTTCAGCTGCAGTCTGAGTGCCTGTTGATCTGATTTCTTTCCCCTCCCCCTGAGAGTGCTGTCTCGTATCAAGTAGTGTCCAGTTGGCAGTAGCCAGGGCCCAGCACGTTGCATAACTTGGTGCCTCTCTGGAACTGCCACAGCAATTTTCTTTCAAATATTCTGCCACTTTATCAGGGTCCTGTAGATGTTCAGGGGTGAACTTCTGAACCATTGAAGCAGAATAATCCTTCAAAAGCTGGCCCATTTTCTCCCACATTCCATGCCACTCATGTGTTTCTACCCCTGGGGCAAGTCTCTGGACAACTTCCCTAGAAATCTCTGTCCTGACTCTAAATATGGTATAGACTGCACTGACTCTAAACATCTTGTAGACCATACTGAGGAAACCTGGCAGACATAGCAACAAGAACATGCTTTCTTTAACATCCAAAAGGAATTCAAAATTCTCAAAAACTGATGTAACAAGCCTGAAGGAGGAGAAGGGAGTGAAAGGCTTGGAAAAATCATCCTCCCCTTCTTTCCCCCCCCCCAGAATGGGTACGATTATTAATGAATCCCCAGAGGTAGCAGCCAAGGCCAGGACAGGCAAACAACACTGAAGACACATCCCAAATGACTCCCATTGCCCTTGATGTTATAATGCCATAAACTGATATTACACAGGACATCAACAAAGCAATTCTGATCCTCCTCCCTCCTCTGAAACACAACATTGTGAGGAACACATAGTTCATATACTGCAGTATATATAAAGTACCACACCCACATGACAGATGAGTGTCATAGTTTTTTTGGGCTTTTTTTAGCTTTTGGTGAATTTTCCACACCAACAGCCTGGTTGGGGTGAGGTAAGTTCAGGTTTCATTGTTCGCCCCTCTTGGATCGTAATGATTGTCCCATTGAAACGCTAATGACTTTTCTCTGCAAGAAGTAGGACTCTGTTGTTTTCCTCTACCATAGATTTTTACTGTGTAACTTTAGCCGAAGCAGAAGCAGCCAGAAGGTAAGAAGGGCTGGCAGTTTTTGGCTGGGAGGTGCTTGGTTTCAGGGTTCATCTTTTCGGACGGGTCATTTTTGGCTTCTTCGACCCCAAAGGTGAGGTCCCAGTTTTTGCCTCCACCCACTGCCTGGACGCCTCCTCAGAGCTGCTGAGGACCAAAGGAGTTCCCGTTCGTCCCCCGGTCTCCCTGCTTTTCCCTGGATGGACTGGCACCTCCGCCTCTTGCCAGCTGTCGCCTCCACAGCTGTCTGTGGAGGGGCTTCCAACAACCCCTACTCTGGGATACAGCAAGATAGTTCTTATGGGGGGGCTCGCCTTGGGGTCTCAGACCAGCTGCCGCTGCTGAGATCCGCCATTTGCTACATGAGCTCATCTGGAGGTCAGCAACCGCTCCCTTGTTCGCCCCAAATCTGCACCTTCTGGAGGCCCAACGGCACCACCTGCCGACCATTGGAGAGCAACTGCAACCTTCTCTCCTCTGGAGGCCCAACAGCGCCACCTGGTAACCGTGAGTAAGGCACTGCAGCCCCTTCCTCCTAGCGCCCCCTACTGTTTGTGGTTATAACTGTGCCGAAAGGCAAAAAAGTACTTAATTGGGTTTTTTCGGTGGAAGTTTGGTTACGGGACTATTGCTTGTTTTGTTGTGTTACCTATATATATATGTATTCTTTAGTGAAGAGCTGTTATTTTCTTTTCTACACCTTTTCAACTGGAGCCTTTTAATTTTGAAGTTACAGTTTCTCAAAAGGAAGAGCTTGGGTTTTCTCATATCCCACCCTCCTTAGCAAACATTTTTTGTCTTGTTAAACTGAGACACCGAGCAACATTGTAACCAGGAAGTTCTGTACCTAATACACAAATGTTTAGATTGAAGTTGTTATCTCAACTCTCTTGTGCCCCACATTGGGTGCCAATTGAATGTGGTGGTTTAACACTAGCTGGACATTAAACTCCAAATAAGCCATTCCCTGTCGCCCTGCCCCCTCTGGTAAAAGAGGGACAAAGGCAGAGACTATGGGTTGAGATAACAATTTACTGAAAACAAACAGCAATGGAATAAGAAATGTACACTAAGAACAGCAATATTAATAACAAAAGTATACAAAAAGAGAAGGTGATTAGCACACAAAAGGTGTTCACCACATTGACTTAGTTCCGCATGGCCACAGGGACAAAGACAAGATGGTGGCTGTTCCCACACGCAGTGCCACGTGGTTTTAGCTGTCTCTAAGCCCAAGGCAACAGAAAACAATGATGGACAAACCCCCGAAAGCTAGATCGTCTACATCGTGCTGCCAGTTTGTTCCCTGCGACTGCTTCCTGCACTGTCACCGTGCTGCGCTGATTCCACTCTGCACCTCAGAGCCACATTCGCTGCTTTTCAGAACCATGTCCCGGAACCACATTCGCTCCTTTTTTCAGAACCATGTCCTGGAGGGATGGGTGGTGGTGGCAGAGGACGATATCCACAGGGTTGATCCTGGCAACCCCCCATGAAGAGAGGGAGACAAAATGGTGCACTTCCAGGGGCATGCTTACCTTTTCTCCCCCCCGAAGCCACGCCCCCCAGAGATGATGTGGGTGGTATAGAGCAGTCAACTGGTCATGCCCACACGGCTCTAAGCTCTACCCCCCTCTTCGACCAGGACACCACCATAACAGATGGAGCCCAAAGTCATGGACTAAATGAACTCAGTGGACATTTTACAGACTTTTTACAGATGCTTCACAGGGGTTGTCCATAGACTAAGGGAATGATATCTGTGTATTATATCAAAGGATGGGAAGGGGCTTGTATGGGAATATGTTTTAGATTTGTGACAAAACCAGTGTTGATAACACAGGGATGTTTCAGCTATTGTTGAGCAGTGCTTACACAGCATCAAGGCCTTTTTCTGCTCTTCACAGTGCCCCACAAGTGAGGAGAGTGGGGGTGCACAAGAAGTTGGGAGGGGACACGGCTGGGACAACTGGCCCCAACTGACCAAAGGGATATTCCATACTCTATGACGTGCTCAGCAATAAAACTGAGGGGATGAAGGTTGGCTGTAGGAGCCAAAACCCAGCTGTCAGCAGAAAGGAGTTTGGTGGGCCAATGCAGTAAACCTTGGGCAACAGAGGTTGAGAGAAATCCCTTAATCTGGAGAACTGGACCTTCCTCACAAGACCTGTTGATGTACAACCATGTGGATTAACCTGGCTCCTGCAGCAGGATAAGGAAGGACTTTGAGATGAAGTTATCAAACCGTGTTGAAACCCCTTTGTTTTCTTCCCCCCATGTAATTCTGGTTAAGAGAAATATTAATCAATTGTGTAACTGTAGCAGAAACCTATGTAATCCTCTAGTTAACATAAAGACATCCCCAAATTAACATAACTCGTCCTCCTCATTAACATGTCCAGGCCCCAAGACCCTTAAATTGCATTTGCGTGTTCAATAAAGTATTCCAGTTTTTTGCCCCATATCTGGGATCGTCTTAGCATTATTGGACCCTTATAGTTGGCAGGGGTTGCTGTTGATCGGGGACTGGTTGGGCATTGATTAGTTGGTGGTAAGCAATTGTTTTCTCTTGCATCACTTGTTTTCTGTTTTTATTTTATCTTCATTTCTTTTTGTTTGTTTGCTTTTCTTTTCTTACATTTTTTTTTAATTATTAAACTGGGTTTTTTTCTCTCAACCTATGTGTTTTCTTATTTTTATTCTTCTTACTCTACTCCCCATCCCACTGTGGGGAGAGTGAGTGAGCGACTATGTGGTGCCCAGTTGCTGGCTGGGGTTAAACCATGACACTGACCATTGCTTACATAGTATCAAGGCTTTCTTTGTTTATCTCTCTGCCCCACTGTGAGACACTGGATCAGTATTTAATTATTGGGTCGGAACCAATCAAGTGTGTGTGGGGAGGGAGAGCCAGGCCAGAGCCCACATGGCAGCCCTGGAACCCACATGGCAGGGTTCACAGAGCTCACATGGCAGGCTCTGCAGTAGCAGCTGTCAATCAGAAGGGATGCCTGGGAGCCCACCCACACCAAGCCCCCTGGAGCCCCTAACTCAGCCTCTGATTGGCTACACCACCCCTCACTCCGGCCTGGAGGCACTGAGTGGTCAGTGAGCCAGACATCCCACCTGGGAAGAGTGGCCACAGAGGGCCAAAGCACATAAATACAGCAGCACATAGTCTTTATTTCTCTTTCTTGTCTGAGACCTGTCTCCACCATGTGAAGTTGGACTTCCATAGGGCTCTTTGGTGCTAGCTACTTCTCTTATTCTCCTCTATTCTTACTCTCTCTTTACTCCTTTTTCTTCTCTTAATCTTTTTCTTTCTTTACTATTTTAATCTCTTTTCTTAATTAATATTTTGGATAACTTAAAACCAGTGGGTTGGATTCTGCTAAGTTGTGTGAGTTGGTGTGTGCTGGGTCAGTGCTTTTTGGAATGGTCTACCTTGGTTGTATGTTACCCCTTTAAAATTTTTGCCAAAATCTCTTATTGTTTTCCCTAAAATTAAAAGTATCTCCTGAGAAACATGTGCAGTGTTCTCTCTTTACACTATCTCGAGGTATTAAAGAACCAAAGGCTCTGCAAAATTTCAGTGGGCGAACTTTTTGAGCCTTGAATATGTTTTTAAAAGTAATACTCCCAGTTGAGCTTGGGGCTTCGGGACTGGGGTCTTACGCCCATCAGCAAATAGGCTGGGGGTGCACAAGAAGTTCTGAGGGGACACAGCCAGAGATATTCCATACCATATGATGTTGTGCTTAGCAATAAAAGCTGGGGGAAGAAAGAGGAAGGATTTTGGATTTATGTCGTTTATCTTCCCAAGAAATCATTATGCGTAATAGAGCCCTGCTTTCTTGGAAATGGCTAAACATCTACCTGTTGATGAGACAGAGTGAATCAATTCCTTATTTTGCTTGGCTTGCATGCACAGCTTTTGCTTTACTTATTAAACTGGCTTTATCTTAACTCACAAGTTTCCTCACTGTTACCCTTCTGATTCTCTTCTCCATCCCACTGGGAGAGAGTGAAGGGAGTAGCTGTGTTGTGCTTTGCTGCTTATGAGGTTTAACCCACAACACCTGTGATGGTAACAGCTAAGTGATCTTCCTGTCTTTATCTCAGCCCACAAGCTTTTTCATCCTATTTTTCCCCCCTGTCCTGTTGTATTGCGTTTGTGTGGCCAGGTTTTGGTAGCAGGGGGGATATAGGGGTGGCTTCTGTGAGAAACTGCTAGAAGCTTCTCCCATGTCTGGCAGAGCCAATGCCAGCTGGCTCCAGAATGGACCTGCCACTGGCCAAGGTTGAGCTAATCGAGAATGATAGTAACGCCTCTGGGATAACATATTTAAGAAGGAAAAACAAAAGTTATTGGGCAGATGAAAAATGCAGCCAGAGAAGAGTGGAGTGAGAACATGTGAATGACTATGGAGACACCAAGGTCAGTGGAGAAGGAAGGGGAGGAGGTGTTCCAGGTGCCAGAGCTGAGGTTCCCCTGAAGCCTGTGGTGAAGACCATGGTGAGGCAGCTGTGATCCTGCAGCCCATGGAGGCCTACAGGGTGCAGAGATCCCCCTGCAGCCTGTGCAGGAGACCCACACCGGAGCAGGTGGATGCCTGAAGGAGGCTGTGATCCCATGGGAGGCCCATGCTGGAGCAGGGTCCTGGCAGGGTGAAACGAGAGTCAGGCCTAAAAGAGTTAACTGAGATATCTGGGCCTGTTAAGAAAGTCCCCCAGCACTTGTTCTGCTGCTAAGAGCTGTTCTGTTCTGTTCACTGGACCTAAACCTAGAAGAATACTAGAGACAGTATACAATCAACCCAGGGGTAATAAAGTAGGACAAGGTAGACATTTGAATAGGAGAAACAGGCCTAGAGCCAAAGCTTTCTGCAAGCTTCAGTAGTTAGGACAAGAACAATGGAAAGGTAGAAAGGTCAGAATGAGGAAGATGAGAAGACGATCCCTGAATTGAGGAGGAAAGCCAGATCTACTCTTGAAATTCAGTGCCAGGAGAAGAATTTGGAAAGCACTGCCCTAAGCTCCGCCTAGACTCTGTCTATTATTAATATGCGTGGGTAGATGTTGAAATCATATGAATATGTATGGAATCACTGTATAAATACCTTAATTTTGTACTGATGCCTTTGAGCAAGTTTTGTGTGGTGAGAACCACCTTGTTCCCACTGTTGCAATAAATACCTTTGCTGCTTAAAGATGCAAAGTCTCTGAGCAGTTCTTCATACTGAGCTTTTCAGCAACAATTTGGCGACTGCAGAAGGACACTTCTCCACCTGGCTGCAGAATCTGTTGAAGCTCGGGATCCCCTCGGCGTGCCCCGGGTAAGTTTACCTGATGGGGCTCCCCTCTTCAGTGGCTTCTTGTGGGGGTGGACAAGAACTTGCTGCCTATTGATATTCGATTTTGTCTATTTTGGTTTTGGAGTTCCCATAAGATGGTGAGGGACGCCTCCTGCAGGGCACTGTACCACAGGTGAAACTCCTGAGTTGGTATTTGGGTGGTATTTTGATAGGGTGAGGATCGATCCCTTGTTTTGTATGATTGTATTTATGGTATTGGTTCCCTTAAGTTCATAACCACCCTATGAACTGGGGCTTGGGTGCCGTTATTGTGTTAATAGTTTTGTGTGTGTTTATTGTCATTTTGTGTTGTCTTGTTTGTTTTCAGAAAAGTTATTGTATACCTGATACACCTTGCTTGCCTTGAAACATCTAGGAGCACGTTGTTAAAGGTATTATCATGCTAAAAATATTGCTGTATGGGAGGAAGCCCTGAGCAGTTAACTATAAGCATACTGCATCAGTATTCTGGGGCCCAGAGGAACTCAAGAGATAAGATTGAGTGTATACAGTGCAGGCTTAATCAAAAGTTGGAAAATATCTGGTGGGCAAGGGTGACATCTAGTGGATCTCATGAAGTTCTTTCGGATATTCCAGAAGATCTTAAAATTCCAGAGAGAACAAAAAGATCAGAAAGAAAAAGTAATTAAGGAAATTGAAAAATTCAAAATTAAGTTGACATGGGAAATAGGCCAATGGGGATTTGATCAAGAAATCATACAAGGTGTTAGGAATTGGGAATTTTTAAATGAAACTGTGAAACAGTAAGAGGAGAGACAAGAAAGGCAGAGATACGAAATAATTAAGGAACTTGAGAAATTTCAAGCCAGGTTGGCATGAAAAATAAGAAAACAGGGATTTGATTGGGAAGTCATTCAGGATTTTGAGGATTGGAAATAATTTTGGAGATATGACACCTGCAGTTGGTGACATATTACGAATAGTTTAGCCCCCAAATAATGGGAGGAAAACTTAGTAAAGACATAACTGTTAAAACTCCCCAACCGAAGGTCTCACCCATGGACTGCAGGCAGGGACAAGGCTCGCTTCACCGTGGCCATATCACGGAGTGCAGGATGTTCCGTGAAAGTCCCTATCCCCAGGGATCAAGCTCTCGGGCGACTTCTGTTGGGGTATCCACCCCTCCTCCCCGGGGTCAGAAAGTTCTGAGGGCTTGTAGTTCAGTTCTTACCCTAGAACTGGTTCCAGCTGACTTTTCTCTGCTTCATTGCAGACTCTCTCTCCCCATCGGATGTCTCTGTGTCTCTCAGTCTGGTTCCATGCCATATTTTGCTGTTTGCCTGCTATCTTCTCTTGCTCTCTTGACAGTCTTTTCGGCCAGAAGCCAGTCTTGGCTTTCAACCACAGCTCTCTATTCAGTGCTGCCTCTGCTGCCGCTTCCCCCCCCACACTGCGAGGGGGGAAGAAAAATGCAATCCGGAGGGTCTCCTCGATTCTTTCGGGGTTCCCCTCGATCGCCAGCCTCAGGAGGGGCTCCACTCAGCTGCTGTGGTGCTCCTGGCCCCCCAGCCAGGACCGGGAGGGGCAAAGGCCCCCTGTCCCACTCTCTAACACATGGCATCTCAACTCATGGCTACCTCTCCTTCCAGCTACTCAATTTTAACTCCTTTTCCGGTTCGTGAATATGTCATTTCTGCAGGGGCGCTGATTGGCTCAACACCAAGAACACTAGCCCTGGAGTTAGCCACTTTCCACCTCCAGGGGGAAAGCCTTTTTTCAAACTATGACAGATGCATATTGAAACATTGGAAAGATCTTGGAGGTATTCCGGGGGGAAGCCTAAGTAAAAAGTATCATTGATAAAATATTAGATGTAAGGTTTGCCTTCCTGACAGACAAGGTTGGGTCAGAACCAGTGTACATATTGTAGAAAAGAGGGACACTGGAAGTAAGAATACCCTGAATTAACAGGTGGAAATACAGCCATAGGAGGGGCTGTTGCTGCTTACAGAGTACTGAGTGGGGGGGGGGGGGGGGCAGCGGGCCTGCCCCTAGGGGACCTGCTGGTAAAAAAGAATTAGATTTTTTAATTGATACCGGGGCTACATTTTCTGTTTTGAATCAAGAATTAATACCTAAAAGTGATAAATATGTTTAAGTTGTGTGTGCCACTGGCCAATCAGAAAAAGCTTTCTTTTGAAACCCCTAAAGTTCAAAGTTGGAAAACAAATGGGAGTGCATCAGTTTTTGTGTCTACCAAATTCACCCAAACCCCTATTGGGCAGAGACCTACTAGAAAATCTGGGAGCTGTAATAGAATTTAAACAAGGTAAAATTGAATTTAAGGTAAAAGAAGAACAATTAATAACAACTTTAAGTTTAGCAATAAGCCATGTGGAACCAAACCAGAACAATCAGGATGTCAATCAACTTTTGGATCAGGTATACCCTGAGGTCTGGGCTACTAAAACACCAGGAAAGTCGAAATGGGCAGCTCCCATTCAAACAGAATTATAGCTAGGAGCAAAACCAGTAATTAGGAAACAATGCCCACTGAGGCTAGAAGATAGAAAAGGAATTGAACCAATAATAGATAAATTCTTGAAGTTAGGGCTTTTGGTAGAGTGCGAATCAGATTTTAACACCCCAAATTTTACCAGTCAAGAAGCCAAATGGAACATATAGGTTGGTTCAGGATTTAAGAGCAGTAAATAAAATAGCTAGAACATACATCCAGCTGTTGCAAACCCATATACCGTCTTAACAAAATTAAAAGAAAATCTTATTTGGTTCACAGTATTAGACTTTAAAGATGCCTTTTTTTCTGCCTCCCCTTAGCACAGGAAAGTCAAAGGATATTTGCCTTCAAGTGGGAAAGTCCCACCACTAGAAGGAAAACTCAACTCACTTGGACAGTGTTACCTCAAGGGTTCAAAAAATATTCCCACAATTTTTGGGAACCAATTAGCTAAAGAATTGGAACAATGGCAGTCACCACCAGGAGAGGGTGTACTTTTTTACAGTATATGAATGATCTATTGATTGCTACTGAAAAACAAGAATGTATCCAACGGACAGTCAGCCTCTTAAACTTTTTGGGCCTGAATGGGTATTGAGTCTCTCAACAGGAAGCGCAGCTGGTGTGGAAACAAGTGGTGTACCTGGGATATAAAGTATCTGGGAGGCAACATTCTCTGGGAACAGCAAGAAAGAAAACCATCTGCCAGACACCTAAACCACAGATGGTGAGAGACCTTCAAGCCTTTCTGGGAGTGACAGGTCGGTGTCGTTTATGGCAGGTAACTAACATTGTCAGCCCAGCTTCATTCCTAGAAGGTAAAACCACAGCTGAACCCATTGTACACAACTGCCTGGAGACCATGGAAGCAGTGTATTCCAGTCGCCTGGACCTCAAAGAAGAACCACTCCTGGACACCGAAGACTGGCTTACCAATGGCAGCAGTTTTGTAAAACGAGGTGTGAGGATGACTGGGTATGCTGTGGCCACCACTACTGAGGTAATCGAAACAAATCCTTTACCTACAGGAACATCAACCCAGAAAACAGAACTGATAGCTCTCATTTGAGCCTTAGAATTGGCAGATGGAAAACAAATTAACATCTGGACTGACTCCAAAATATGCTCATGAAGCAATTCGGAAAGAAAGAGGACTTTTAACTGCTTGGGGAAAAGTTGTGAAATATGCTGAAGAAATTCTACGATTACTAGAAGCTGTACAACTCCCCTCTCTTGCCTAAAGGAGCTGAGGAAAAAAAAACTCCAAAGCAATTTCATTGGGGATGAGAAAAGGATTTAATGAAATAACAAGCTGTGTGCATACCCCCCATGCCTCAGTTGTTACAATTTATAATACTGCCTGTCCAATCTGAAGTTTTCCCACCCTGTGGCTTTTGCCCTGATCCACCCCTATCCCAGCCCCTGGGAATTGGGGCTGGGGGTTTTTTGGGACCCCCTCTTCATCAATCTTCATCTTCTTCAGAGCACAAAGGGTACACCATCACCCAGTTCTTGACTGTACTCTTGCAGTTCAGGCCAGGATTAGATGTCCTCAAACAGTAGAGGCCTACCTCGACAAGAGACTAAACATTTTCTACTGGAATTCAGGGGATATTGATATGGGGAATCGGGGTAAGAGGGTTGAGGAGTGTGTGTAGTTACTATGCTAAGGATAAAGGACTAAATGCTACTTCTAAATCTACTTCTACTATATAACTACTTATAAAACTTAGAAAAATTGGAAAAATCAAAAAACTAAAAGGATCTTAAGGCATAAGGTCCACCCTTAGAGACTGGACAAAACCCAAAGGTCTTGTCCAATCTCTACTACTTACACCTACAACAACTATAACATTGGTATATGCAGTGAGCTATTATACCAACACTAAGTATGTATATCACTAGAATAAACAGTTGTTTCATCCAAGTCCAATTTGGCAACCATGAAGTGAGTTTGTGGAAGACATCTCCTAAACCCAGGGAGACATCATCCAGAGACACCTGATGCAGAATTTTGGTTTGATTTCGAATTGCAGCCAAATCATTATTAATTCTATCAGTCTGATCTATGTAAGAGCAGCAACTGGTGTTGATGACTTCACACACGCCTCCCTGTGAGGCTAGCAAGAAATTGAGGGCCATTCGGTTTTGTAGTACTACATGACACAAACTCTGGAATTGTTCTTTTAAGGTTTCAATCGTATCTGAAGTACGATCCTGAATGTTTTCCATAACAACTGAAATGTTAACAATTGCTTTTTCTAATTCACTTACTCCTAGAGATGGGACCAAGGCTCTGACTATGCTGTGGAAAATCGTAGGGCGCTCAATAAGGGGATTGTTAGTTCTTTTCATTCTTTTTAAATAAGTTCTTTCCCATTCTTGTTCATCAATTGGGTCAAGAATCGTTATATTCGGGATTACTGCCCCTAGGGTGCAGGCCCAATCTTTATCAAGGGGCAAAACTTTCCAGGCCTCCTTTTCACAGATCCAGTTACACCCTGAACCCTGGGGAGGAATTAATCTCAAAGGGAACTGCACCATCCCTGTGACAATTTCTGAGTTTATCCCCTCTTTGGACTTGTCTTTATCACAATAGGGGGGAAGAATGATTTTTCCTGTAGCATTAACAACCATGCAGGGAACAACATCCTGATTAGAAATCACATTATTTAGGGCCACCGGATAATAAGCTTCTGTAACTGGTTTCCAGGTTCTTGGGAGTTTTACTGTAGACTTACCAAAGTTTGTCCCATTTAGTAAAATGCCAATTAGGGACCAGTCAGTATCCTCACCATCAATTGCTGGTACTTGTGTACAAATCCAGCATTCATTTTTTCAAAGAATTTTAGACACATTTTGAAGTAGGGTGTTATAGGTTATAAATTTAAGAGTGGAATTTTTCTTCCCCCTGCCTCCCCACTGTAGGAAAGATGGAGTTTGAATGGAAAGGGAGAAGGGGTCAATTAGCCTTACAAAGGGTCTAGCTGGCCAGACCGCATTCCTAGCTGATGGCCCATCAGAGACTGGGGGAGAGGGGAGGAGTTTTGGGAGGGAGTGGCTGGCTCTGCTCGGAGGGGAGAGGGGCAGACTGTTGAGTTCTCTCTCTTGAACGGAGACAGAGTCTGTGTGCAGGCATTTTTGGAGAAAAAACCTGGAAACCGGGCTTCTCTGGCTTCTCGTCCTGGTGAAGCCGGATCACTGGTCTTGGCTGGCTTCGCACACTGCCTCGTGACTCCAGCCGGAGCCTACTGTGTTTTCATCAGAGAGCTCTGTGCTCACTGAGGGAGGGAGAAGAGGAGCTTTGAGACACCGTCATCTGGGAACAACAGTGAGTTCCATTGGGGGTGGACTACTTTCCTTTCCCCCTTTCTTCCATTGGGGGAAGGGTCCCCCATTTTTTTTATCGGCTTCTCCCGCAACCCAAGACCACCCCCCCAGACCCCCTCCCTACGTGGTGACTGCCAGAGCCCTACAGCACCCCCTGCAGGTCAACACAGAGAACTGCAGACTCTACACCTCCAGCGATCCAACAGCGCCCCCTGCCAACTGTGATTAGAACTGTGCTAGAAGACAGAAAAGTATTCAGATTTTTTTTTTTTGTTTGAAGGGAACTTCTGGGTACAGGACCATTATTCAGTTGTTTTTATGTTCTGTTACTGTTCTTGCCAATATACATATATCCTTTAATAAAGGGTTGTTATTTCTTTTTTTTTCCACACTTCCTCGATTAAAGCCCCTTAATTTTTGAATTTACAGTTGCTGAGAGAGAGGAGTTTGGTCTGTCTCATAATTCATCCTCTTTAGCAAACATTCCAGTCTCTTCAGACTGAGACATAGGGCCACATGCAATTTCTGATCCCAAACTCGGTTCATAGTTACTGGTTGTACAGATAGAATACACAGGAAAAACAGTCTATGCCACATCCTCTTCATCGGTGTCAGGCTCTGATTTGCTAGTTGTTCTGGGAGCTGGTGCTTTCTTAACTCTGGAGTAGTGAAACCAGGGTTCCTTGCCAGCAACTTTGACGGCGGTGAAAGAAGTCAGCAGGACTTGGTATGGTCCTCTCCACTTGGCTCGCAAGGGGTCACTGTTCCACCACTTGATGTAGACCCAGTCTCCTGGCTGGAATGGATGAGCAGGGATGTCCAGTCCTATGGGTCTGGATAACTCGATGACTTTCTGGATCTTCTGTAAATTAAACCTAGAGCAATCAAATATTTTTGTAAATCAGCTTTCCCTCTCATGTGTATGTCCCCTGGTATGTGTGGTGCTTGGTATGGTCTTCCATACAGTACTTCATAAGGACTTATATTATCCCTCTGTCTTGGTTGAATACAAATCCTCAGCAGAGCTAGAGGCAAAGCCTGAACCCATGACATGGATGTTTCCTGGCAAATTTTACCAATTTGCATTTTAAGACTGCCATTCATTCACTAGCCTGAGGTCTGTAGGGAGTATGTAAGTTCCAGACAATTCCCAGGCATACTTCTTTCACTACTGTTGCAATGAAATGTGTTCCTCTATCTGATGACATTCCTAGAGGAACCCCAAATCTTGGAATTATGTGGTTAAGCAAAGCTTTTACCACTTCCCTTGCTGTGTTAGTATGACAGGGGTAAGCCTCAGGCCATCCACTGAAAGTATCAACCAACATGAGTATGTATTTATATCCCTCCCTGGGTGGCAACTCAGCAAAATCTATTTGCCAATAATCTCCAGGTTGATCTCCAGCCTTTGTTACTCCTAGTACCACTCTCTTAGTTGTATCAGGGTTGTTTAGCTTACAGATTTCACACCTACTCACTATGGACTGCACAACTTCGGTCATATCTGTCCCTATCACTGTCTTTTTTAGATGTTTTCGAAGGTTTTCTGTTCCCAAGTGGGTAGCCTCATGTTCTTGTAGAGCTATTTCTCTAAGGAGCGGTGGTGGATTTACAGTCTGTCCTGTAGGGGTAACAGCCCATCCACTTTCCTTGATTTCAGCTTTAAGGGATTTAATTTGCTGATTGTCTTTCTCATCATATTTTGGGGTGTACTTTGTCAAATCAATTTCTTTTTGTGGTATTACTGCTAGGATGCCTTTTTCTGCAGCCCCTTTTGCTGCTTGGTCAGCAAAATGATTTCTCAATTTGGGAGTTGTTTTCCCCTTTTGATGAGCTCTGCAATGCATAATAGCTACTTCTTCCGGTTTCCAAATGCTCTGCAGGAGTGCATGGATCTAGTCTGCATGTTTAACTCCACTGCCTTGGGCAGTTAATAGCCCTCTCTCTTTCCAGATGGCTCCATGGGCATGTACAACATTGAATGCATATTTTGAATCGGTCCAAATATTTACCTTCTTTCCTTTGCTCAGTTCTAGAGCTCTTGTCAGTGCGATCAGTTCTGCCTTTTGGGATGACACATCCGCTGGTAAGGCCTTTGCCTCGATTACTTCATCTTTGATGGTCACTGCATATCCTGTGAAGCGCTTACCATCTCGCATAAAGCTGCTTCTGTCTGTATACAGTTCCCAGTCTGTGTTTTCCAGAAGCACATCTTTCAGGTCTGGTCTGCTGGTGTGGGAAACAACTGGATGGTAGGCCTTGAATTTGAGCAGTTGCAGCTGTGAAGTTGCAAAGAATGTAAACAGTCCAGAATGAGAAAGCAGATAAGGAGAAAAACTGCTGTAAATAACAGGTGCTGTTTTTGAGATTTGCCAGCATACGAAGAAGTGTCGACCACCTATCAAAAGATGAGTTTAGACACGTGAACAGAAGTACCAATAGTAGGTTGACATGTATATGACCTGATGTATGTGTTCCAATAGTAAGTTGACAGGTCTGATGTATGTTTACCAGTAGTAGGTTGACATGCGTATGGTGTGATGTATGTTTACATGAAAGTACCAATAACAGGTTGACATGTGTGTTGTGTGAAGAGTATAAATATCTGTAACCTATTGCAATAAAGTTGCCTTGTGCCTTTCCCTGCTTAATTGCTGTCTGAACACATTCCTGTCTGCGGCATCTGGTGAACCTCAACGCAATTTATTGCAAAGAAGATTTACTGCAAGGAGGATTTCTTGCATTAGACCGCGGACCTTAGAGCAGTAATAAAGAAGATTTATTGCAGAGAACCGCGGACCTGATCACGGTATTGATTTATCGCCAGACCTTAGAGCCGACATGTCCGGACTTAATAGTTTACAGACACCTGGAAAAGAGGTGAGCCACTGGGGAATAAATAATGGGCACGCAGATATCTGTGGAAGAAAAAAATCTATTGTCACGATACTCACAAAAATACTAGAGAAACGTGGTGTTAAATATGAAGAACGTGCCCTACGCACCTTGCTTGTCTGGTGCAAAAATAATGGGGTTAATGCTAATGCTCAGACTGCATTTTTTATGGAAACTTGGGACAATGCAGGGAAGGCACTTTTTGATGCAGCTGCTAGGGGGGATATGGTAGCTACAAATTCCTTAACTACTTGGAGGGCTTGTTATCAACTCCCTGAAGCAGATCAAAGCAGATCAGAAAGCTGCTTCTGCAGCGAGTAACGCCCTGTAGCCTGAGGTGTCTGGGACTGCATCCGGAACTGCTGTGGCAGGTCCCTCTCAAGCCCCCCCGCCTACAGAACCCCAAGGGGAATTAACTGCATCTCATCCCAATAGTGTCGGGAGGCCAGGGACCGCTCCTACCATGGACTGTGCAAAGGTCCCACTGCCCCCAGACACAGGGAAAGGGTGGAAGGCACCCGTTCAGCCGTCATCACCTTTGAATGTGCGACAACCAGAGAGTAACCCACAGGGAGTGATAGAGGAGCCCATGTTAATAGATTTGTCAGCTGATGGAGTTGGAGAACCGAAATCCTGTCCCCCAAGTTCTCAAGTGGAGCCTGATGTGCCTCCTCTCCCCCCGGGACAGCATGTTTTGACCATGCAACCGGCGCAGGTTTTCATCTCTGCTCCAGACTCCTGCAAATTTTGACAGATCAAAGAACAGGCTCTAAAGGAGGGAGACTCTGATCTGGTACAAGTCCTTGGGGGTGGCCTGTTACTCATGTACCCTGTAATTCATAACAATGGCAAAGGGTCGGATGAGTGGGAACCATTTTATTATTCTATTATTAAGGACTTGTGTCAGACTGTTATGCAGCATGGGGTTAACTCGCCTTTTGCACAGTCTTTAATCAGAGGAATTTGGGCGAGTGAGCTTACTTCTCATGATATTTGTTCAGTTGCACAAGTGTGTTTTAACCCGACTCAGGTGCTAATGTTCAAAGCACATTGGAGGAGGCTAGCGGAACAGGCAGTGTTGGGAAATTTGGGACGCTCTCAGGATGACCCTAGGTTTGGGACAGGCCTTCCTCAGTTGCTTGGGGATGCACCACTTAATCAGCCACAATTGCAGGCTCGGCTTCATTCTCTTATTTTGCAGCAAACCAAAGAGCTCGCTGCTCAAGCTTTGCTTCTTGTCCCTGATACAGGCAAGCCAAAGCAATCATGGACAACTATTAAACAAAAGACCAATGAGCCTTATGTGCAGTTTGTTGAGAGACTAAGAGAAGCACTGGAAAAGCAGGTGCTTAATGAGGAGGCTCGGAACACACATTACAGTTAGCCCGAGATAATGCTAACACAGACTGCAAACGTGCACTGCTACCTCTGCGTAGTAATGCAAACCTGGTTGAGATGATAGAAGCCTGTGAAAAAGTGGGCTCTATGTCTCACCAGATGGAGATCCTGGCTACCACATTTGCAGTGGCAGTAAAGGTAGAGAAGAAGTGTTTTCATTGTGGGCAGTCTGACATTTCATAAAACAATGCCCACGCAGGCCCCCCACTGTATCAAACTCAAATTCTATGCTATTTTGCTCACATTGCCACAGACCAGGTCATTTTGCCTAACAGTGCCGCTTCAAGTTCACTCTACAGGGACAACCATTGGCTTCGGGAAACGGGAAGCAGAGCACGAGGGGAGGTCGTGCGCAGACACAAGTTGCTCCCTGGAATCAGTTTCAGGCTTATGCGACCGACTCACTGCAAGGACAGCCGGAAGTGCCGGAGTGGATGTCGCCACAGCAGCAATAACTACAATCAAGGACTCTAAGGTGCATAAGATACTGTTACAAGCACACGGGCCGTTAGGGCATGGTTTAAGTGCTTTACTAGCGGGACGCTCTAGCGCCATGATAAAGGGTCTTTTTGTCCTCCCAGGTGTCATTGATGCAGACTATATGGGACAAATTCAAGCCATGGTGTGGACCTCCTCCCCGCCGGTCGTTATACCGGCAGGGAGCAGACTAGCACAACTGGTACCTTTTGTTGCAAAGGTCCCAATAGCGGACTCACAAGTGCGAAATACAGGGGGTTTTGGGTCTACAGGTGCTCCACAAATCTACTGGACAACAACCATCAGTTCGGATAGGCCAACTATGACCTGTGTGCTCACACTAACACAGGGAGGTTCAAAGAGCTTGCAAATCAAGGGTATGATTGACACTGGAGCTGATGTTACTACCATAGCGCATAAAGACTGGCCGATAGACTGGTCTACGGTGTCAGCGGGAGATGCGATAGCTGGAGTAGACGGAACTACTCAAAGCTTTCAAAGTAAATTTCCTGTACAAATTGTGAACCCTGATGGACAAGTAGCAACAATAAGGCCTTTTGTTGTCATGGTACCTCTGAACCTGTGGGGAAGGGATGTTTTGAGCGTGTGGGGAGTATCTGTTGGAACTAACCAAAAGGATTTTTCCTAGGGGTCACTGTGTGTGAGGGCATTAAGCGACCCACCCTTAAGTTGCAATGACTGACTACAACTCCCCTGTGGGTGAACCAGTGGCCCCTGGCACAGGAAAAATTGCTTGCCCTCCATGAGCTGGTAAAAGAGCAATTACATCAGGGTCACATAGAACCCTCTCATAGCCCATGGAATACTCCTGTATTTGTAATCAAGAAAAAATTGGGAAAGTGGAGGTTTCTTCATGATCTGAGACAAATAAATCGAGTTATGAAAAGTATAGGAGCATTGCAACCTGGCATGCCTTTCCCTTCCATGATTCCAATTGATTGAGACATACAAATTATTGATTTAAAAGATTACTTTTTCACCATTCCCTTACATTCGGAGGACATTGAGAAGTTTGCCTTCTCTGTCCCAGCAATTAACAATCAGGAACCTTGTCAGCATTATCAATGGACTGTTTTACCTCAGGGGATGAAGAATAGCCCCACCATCTATCAGTGGTACGTAGCTCAAGCTTTGTCTGAGGTCCGGCGGCAATTTCTGCAGGTGTACTGTTATTATGTAGATGACATTCTTATTGCTGCACCAAATCAAATGCAATTATGCCAGGTTATGCCAGTAGTGCAACAGTCGATGCATGCATATGGGCTACAAATTTCCCCAGAAAAGGTGCAATCTCAAGCACCATGGAAATATTTGGGAGTCAAAATTTTGGATCAAACGATTCAACCACAAACTGTCCAAATTTCACAAGAGGTCAAAACACTGAATGATGTACAAAAACTTGTGGGGACTGTCAATTGGATACGGCCCTTACTTGGTCTGACCAATGCTCAATTGGCCCCTTTGTTTCAATTGCTAAATAGTGACAGTGATTTACTCTGTCCTAGAAGATTAACTACAGAAGTAAAAACTGTGCTGCTCTCAGTAGAAAGAGCAATAGAGACCAGAAAAGTGTACCACCTTGCAGAGGACCATCCTCTTAATTTGTATGTGGCAATTAATGTTTATCACCCTGTTGGTCTGTTAGGACAATGGGACACCCAATGGAGAGACCCCTTGCATTTCATTGAATGGATTTTTTTGCCCCATCAGCCATGCAAAACTGTGAGCACCCTTGTTGAGCTAGTTGCCAAGGCAATCTGTAAGGGACGGCAACGTTGTCTTCAGCTTACTGGCAGAGATCCCCAAAATATTGTTTTGCCCATGTGCCAGGATTATCTGGACTGGTGTTTGTCAAACAGCATTGATCTCCAATTAGCATTGCTGCATTTTGCAGGTGAAATCTTGTTTCACATGCCCTCTCACAAATTTTTGCAGCTTCATTTGGAATTACATCTGATGGAAAGGCCCTTGTTATCCCCTGTCTCAGTTAAGGGACTTACAGTATTTACTGATGGGTCTGGAAAGACAGGGAAAGCGGTGGTTACATGGCAAGAACAAGGTCAGTGGCATGAGCTAATAGGCCAGGAAGATGGCTCCCCTCAATTAGTAGAACTCCGTGCTGTAGCAATGGCATTTCAACACTTTTCTAGTGTTGCCTTGAATCTGGTAACTGACTCTGCCTATGTAGCAGGAGTCCTGCAACGCCTAGATCATGCTGCGTCAAAAGAAGAAATCACCAACGGTTGTTTCATTTACTAAAGCTTCTATGGCATGAGCTACAGCACCGGACACAGCCTTATTATGTTCTGCACGTCCGTAGCCACACAGGTCTGCCTGGATTCATTTATGAAGGTAACACATGGGCCAATGCATTGGCAGCCCCTGCGTGGGCTGCTCCTGCACCGGACAAATGGCAGCAAGCAGTATCTTCTAATGCCTTTTTTCATGAAGGTGTGCGTACTTTACAGCGTCAGTTTGGCCTTAAAAATGGTGAAGCAAGGGACATTGTTGCATCTTGTGGAAACTGTCAGCCTCACATACCATTGCCCTCAACAGGTGTTAATCCCCGCGGGTTACGAAGTCTGCAAATTTGGCAGACGGACGTGACGCATATCCCTGAATTTGGTCGCCTCAAATCTGTTCACGTGTCAGTCGATACGCACTCAGCTGCGTTGTGGGCCTCTGTCCATGCTGGGGAAAAAAGCAGGGATGTCATTGCATATTGGCGTCAAGCTTTTGCTGCTTTAGGTGTTCCCCATCTTATCAAGACTGATAATGGCCCAGGTTATGCAGCGCTCAAAACTTCTAACTTTCTTAACCAATGGGGCATTTCTCATGTCACAGGTATCCCGTATTCCCCTACAGGTCAAGCCATTGTAGAACGTACCCATCAGATGCTAAAGCGAATGCTTGAAAAACAAAAAGGGGGAATGCATGGTGAAACACCACAGAATCAGATATGGAAAGCAGTGTACACGCTAAACCACCTCACGGTACCTCCTGATACAGAAAATTCTGTGATCTTAATGCATTTTTTATCATCGCAGGGAGCAGGAGGTGAATTCCGGCCTAAGGCCAGAGTCCTAGTCCGCAACCTTCAGACATGAGAATGGGAGGGTCCGTGGGAGCTTATTACTTGGGGACGTGGGTATGCTTGTGTTTCCACAGATGCCGGACCCCAGTGAATTCCTGCCAGGTGTGTGCATCCTGCTACTGGCCACGGTGACGATCAAAAGCGACCTGAACCCAATCAGAGGCGATCTGAATCTCCAGCAGCTGACTCCGTGGAACAGTAAAAATGTCTGGGTCACCCTGATGAAAGCCTTAAATCAGACCACTTTTTGTGCCTCACTTGCACAACCCAAGCAGCCTTTTCACACCTGTTTAGTGGGAGCTCCACTAAATGGCAGCGAGGCCAGCCTTATTGTTGCAGATATAACAAAGACCCGGAGAACCTCAATGGCCGTTTGCAAGTCAATAAAGAATTGCACAGAGCATTGGGACAGTTGGGACGATAGCCTTCCAATTACCTTAGAACCCCAGGAAATAGCTATATTAGGAAGTCTACCAGCTGAAAGCTGTATTTACTTTAACTATATTGATGGTCATGACACACAGGAAAAGAAAGAAACAATTCTGCAAGATGTTACTCCTTGCACAAATCTTTACCAAAATAGTTCTGCTTGGTGTCAACATCTGGGACGTTATAAAACAAAGTCCGCTTCAGGAGTTGCAGTTGCAAGAAAGTTGCCTCGTGGCCTGTTTCTCATATGTGGAGATAGAGCCTGGCTGGGGATTGCCGGAAAAATAAAAGGAGGACCTTGTACCATCGGTCACCTGGGACTGTTGACACCAACTCAGAAACTTTTACTAAATCACACTCACCTTCATGCATATGCACGATATAAGCGTAGTTTAGTATTAACACCTGCATGCAAAGATGACTTATGGTTATGGAATTGCACTGAGATCGTAGCTTCTTCAGTGCTTGCCCCTGGAGTAGCAGCAGCTAAAGCATTAGGAACACTAAACAGAATGGCTCGTTGGGTAATCAAACAAGCAAACAAAACTTCTCATGTTTTCTATCAATTGGCAACAGATGTAGATAGTGTTCGTCATGCTACACTGTGGGGAATCTCGGATGGGCCGGGACCCCTGGTATGGAATGAGAAACTGGCTGAGAATAAAGGCCCTGGTCCTGACAACGTACTGATGCATCCTGAGAGAGCAGAGGAGCAACAGGAGAGAGCTGTCCCGTGGGAACGGGGAACACTGTCTCATGAGAATGTTTTGAACAGAGTGACTGAGAAAAATATAAACATCAAAGGAAAACAGGGACAGGTGCACAGAAATGTTGTGAGAAAGTAGAACTGAGAAGGTCCAACTAAAATCCACCTATTAGCTGTAAGAATTGTAGTTTGTGTATTTGAGCTGACCTATCTGTGTGATATACGAGTACCAAAAGAGCTGTATTTAAGAGGTTGTAAATTGCAGCTCATGGCTGCTGCTGCTTCCTTTTTTCTTTTCCAATAAACTTTCTTGCTGAATATTATATGTCGTAGTCTGTCCCAACAATGACACTACACTTCAAAATAGAGCTGCTGTTGATTTTTTGCTTTTAGCACATGGACACGGGTGTCGGGATTTTGAGGGAATGTGTTGTATGAATCTATCAGACCATTCTGAATCTATATACAAAAGCATAGCAGACTTGCAGGTGGCAACCCAAAAGATAACACAGGACACAGGATTTTTTGGCACTGATGGGTGGTTGAATGGATGGGGTCTTAGTACCTGGATCAAGCAAGTAGTAAAACTAGGCCTTTATTGCCTCCTAGTGCTTATAATAATTGTATTGCTACTACCGTGTTTGTTATCCTTTCTGCAAAGGGCCCTGCAGAGGATGATAAACTCGGCTTTCGTAGCCGAAAAACAAAAAGGAGGAATTGTGGGAAATGACTGGATGGTAGGCCTTGAATTTGAGCAGTTGCAACTGTGAAGTTGCAAAGAATGTAAACAGTCCAGAATGAGAAAGCAGATAAGGAGAAAAACTGCTGTAAATAACAGGTGCTGTTTTTGAGATTTGCCAGCATACGAAGAAGTGTCGACCACCTATCAAAAGATGAGTTTAGACGCGTGAACAGAAGTACCAATAGTAGGTTGACATGTATATGACCTGATGTATGTGTTCCAATAGTAAGTTGACAGGTATATGGCCTGATATATGTTTACCAGTAGTAGGTTGACATGCGTATGGTGTGATGTACATTTACATGAAAGTACCAATAACAGGTTGACGTGTGTTGTGTGAAGAGTATAAATATCTGTAACCTATTGCAATAAAGTTGCCTCGTGTCTTTCCCTGCTTAATTGCTGTCTGAGCAAATTCCTGTCTGCAGCATGCTGGAGTAGGTTTCCTCTATGGTCTGCAAACAATCATGCTCAGGGACACTGCCAGTTAATGTTGAGGACAGAAACATAGCAGGGTTTACAGTAGATGTTGTTTTCAGGGTAACATTGTCCTGTTCCAACAATACAACCTGGTATTTAAGCATTCTGCTGGGGGACAGCCAGTGGCCTCCATTTTGTTTGAGCACAGCTTGAACTGCATGGGGTACATGTGCTGCCCAAGGGTGAGTTTCCGGGCCTACTCAATCAGGATAACAGTTGCTGCAACGGCTCGCAGGCACCCTGACCACCCTTGGCTAACACTGTCCACCTGCTTAGAGAAGTAAGCCACAGCCCTTTGCTGGTTTCCCAGGGTTTGTGATAATATCCCCAGAGCGACAGTCAATTGCTCATGTGTGAAGAGTTCAAAAGGTTTAGTTAGATCTGGTAATCCTAGTGCTGGAGCTGATATCAAGGATTGTTTTAGCTGTTTAAATACATTTCTGGTCTCATCTGTCCATGTTACAACTCCTTCTTTGGCCATTTTCAGGGTTTCATATAGAGATTTGACTAGCAACCCATAGTTAACTATCGACAGAAGACACGGTATGGGGCTCTGGGAGACGGCAGATGGCTTCTTTACAGTCTGTGCTGAACTGTCGATGCCCACAATAAATTTCAAGCCCCAGGTAGATGACTATCTCTTTGACTATCTGTGCTTTCTCTCTCAAGACCTGATTACCCACTTAGTCCCAAAAAGTTCAAGAGACTTACAGTAAACTCGATGCATTGGTCCCGGTTTTTGGCTGCAATTAGTATGTCGTCTACATACTGCAAGACAACTCCTTCTGGCTGCTGTCTTCTCCAGTCCTCCAGTTCTTTTGCCAGTTGGTTCCCAAATATAGTCGGGCTGTTCTTAAAGCCCTGTGGGAGAACTCTCCAGGTCAGCTGTGTTTTTCTCCCTGTCTCAGGATTTTCCCATTCAAAAGGAAAAAGCTCTTGGCTGTCTTTATGTACAGGAATGCAGAAAAAAGCATCTTTAAGATCAAGTACAGTAAACCACCCTAGACCTTCTGTCAACGTGGTTAATAGGGTATAGGGGTTGGCTACCACCAGGTATATATCCTCGATTATTTTGTTGATGGCCCTAAGATCTTGGACTAACTGATAGCTTTTGCCATCAGCTTTTTTCACCGGTAGGATGGGGGTATTAAATCTGGATTCACATTTGTCGTGGTTTGAACCTTGTTTTCCCCCAGAGGCTGAGAAAAGTGGTAGACCCCAAGGGGTGGAAACCCTTGGAAGTTTTGAAGTTCTGCCCAATGGACGCTCCTGCAGAAATGTCAACATCTCACAAACTCACCGGAAGAGAAGAGTTGTAGTTTTGGTTGTTGTAGAAGTGGTGGCCATGTTGTGAGCCACGAGGTAGGGGCTCTGTGCCCCTTGGGCCCTCTGGGGCCTCCCAGCCCCAGCTGGGGGGCTGCAGGGACCTGGAACAGCATAAAGCTGGGCTAGGTGCCTGTAGTTATGCCGGGAGAATGTTTTCTCCATGGGCACAGAACAGCAGCTGGGACTGACCAGGGAAACGGTGGCAGAGAGCCAGGAGATAAGACCTGAACTGAAGAAGCAGCAGAAACAACATGCAGCACCGGAGAGAAGACTCCTGGAAAGGGAGGAGAAGAAGAGAGCAGCAGAGAGACAGAGTTTGGGGTAAGAGACTGTACCAGATCCCCCAAAACTCCTTTGAGACCTCCTGGAAGGAGGAAGATGATGGACTCTTACTTGAAAGAGCCTTGGAGTGCTACAGCACAGAGAGAGAGGAGCTGAGAAGCTCAAAAGACGTCCTGGAGCTGGACCAGGACGGCCAGATGGAATGCGGGGGGGAGTTGACCTTGGTTCTTCCCCCCCTTGCACTGCTGCCGCGGTGGCAGCCTGAGAGACAGAGCACGGAGCTCTGCAAACGGGAATTTGAATCCCCTGAGGAAGGGACTTTCACGAAGATGCCCCTGCATTTCGTGATATGCCTGTGGTGATGCGAGTCTTGTCCCTGCTGGCAGTCCACAGGTGAGGCCTTCGCTTGGACCGAAGGAGAGCTGAGGGGCTTGGAGACCCCCTTGTGTATGTTGAACAGAGATCCAGCTACAACCCAGTTACTGCTGCATGGAGGACAGAAGAGGAGCTGCTGCTTAAGGACTGGAAGGGATCTGTCCTTCTTTCCCTCCTGGACTTTTATTTGGAGGGGAGAGGAGACCTGATCCACTGTAAATACTATGTCATGGTAGAGATAGTTTGTGATCGTGTGTATAATGTGATATGGTATTTATTTGTACAGTCATTGTAATATATTCCCTTTCCCCCACTTTGAGTCTGGTGTGTTTTGTCTGGAAAAGCCCATCTCACATTAGGTTGAGATGTGGGAGGGGGGATGGAACTAGGGAATTGGATTTGGGGCTATCTCAAACCATGACAACATTCTACCAATAAGCCAAATTTAAGAAACCTTTCAATTATAGGTGCTAAGCCTTTTCGGCTTTCTAGCTTCAAAGGATATTGCTTTTGCCTTGTTGGGGCTGCTCCTGGTCTGAGTGTGATGCTTATTGGTTCGACTTACTTAGACTTCCTAGGGTATTCGTTGGCCCAGACTAAAGGAATGACAGCATTCTCAACCTCTATAGGGATCTCTTCATGATTCTTCTGTATAAAAAAAGCAGCTGCCTCGATATATTTAGTATCTGGAATTATAACTTTTATTTCTCCCCCCTTGCAGAATTTAATTTCAGCTTCTAATTTTTCCAATAAATCCCTACCCAATAAAGACTTAGGAGAGTTTGGCATATAGAGGAATTGATGAGTCACCCAGTGCTTGCCCAATTTAAATCTTAAAGGTTTAAAAAATGGCCTGATTTCACTTGCCCCTGTATCCCCTATCACTGTTATAGTCTCATGACTCAATTTTCCTTCTAAAGTATTTAACACGGAGTATGCTGCACCTGTATCGACTAAAAATTCTACATCCTTCCCTCCCAGCTTTCCTACAACCAGAGGTTCCGCTGGGATAGAAACCCCTGGTCCCCTTCATGCATTCTGACTCACAGTCACTTGGGGGCTGGAGGGGCAGGGGGAGGAAGGCTTTCATTTTTCTTCAGATCCAGGCACTCCCTTTTCCAATGTCCCCTCCTTTTACAAAAAGCACATCTATCATTTGCTCTGTCCTGTTGGTCATTAGACCTGTAATACTCGTGGTTGCATTTGTGGTGTTCCTGATAGCCCCTTTCTGGCTCCATCACCCTTGCCCTGCACTTCTGTTCTCTATTCCAATATACCGTCCAAGCTATATCCAATATCTCACCAATATCTTTTTTATCACCACCTGCCTTTTGCAGTTTTTTCCTTATATCATCTGCAGACTGTCCTATAAATAAATACACCAGGTGCTTTTTCCCCAGATCTGACTCCATATCAATGTCTGTGTATTTTCTTGTGACCTCCTTCAGCCTATTCAGAAAATCTGTTGGCGACTGTAACAGACAGATAACATACAAATGCCAAAAATTTTGTTTCGCCGTTCTTTCTGCTTGTCAAAAACTTCCTACCAAAACTTCTGTGTCAGTTTTCCACCAGAAGTTCTCACCAGAGTTTCCCACTGGAGTTTTCCTGCCAAAAGATCCTGGTATTGTTCACAGTTATCATATCTCTGCGAACATCTGAATAGGGCTACGTGCCAAAACACCACAGACTACCTCCTTTGAACACTATAAAAGCTGAAGAGAAATTTGGGAAAAGTAGGGAAAGAGGAGTGGGAAAGACAATTGGCTTTACCAGCTGAGAGTTTCTCCCCCGCCTTGCCCTCACCTTTTTTCTCTTGCCACCAAAAGCTACCTGCCCGTCACCAGAAGACTGGACCCCTGCCGTCTTGAAGTGGACCAGACTGAGACCCACCGTGCCATCCTGACCATATTTCTGAGAGGTACAGCGGGACCGAGGCCTCTGCACAAGCCTGAGACGGGGCCGGTGTGAGCACTGAGGCCCACATCCTGGCTGCATTCCAGACCCCCTGCAGCTAAAGAGATAACATCACATCGAAAGCGGCAAAGACTACAGAAAAAAAAAGGGCAAAAACTGCTTCTTTCTCTCCCTCTCCCCCCCCCACTCCACAGATTCAACTCAGACAAAAAGGTAGTTTGTTTGGTGGCAATCTTTTTCTCTGCTTTTTAAAAGTAATCTTAGCATTTTCTAACCTTTCTGAAGGAAGCTCAAGTCCACATTTTCCCCGTACGGGCCACCAGCTGATGCCTAAAAGGAGCTAAGGAAAAAAACTCCAAAGCAGTTTAATTGGAGATGAGATAAGAAAAGGATTTAATTCCATTACAAGATGCGCGTGTGCCCATCTCTTACAGATGTTGCAACTTATAATACTGCCTGTCCAATCCCAGATTTTTCCACCCCCTGGCTTTTGCCCTGGTCCACCCCCAGTCCCGCCCCTGGGGATTTGGGGCAAGGGTCTCTGAGACCCTTTTCTCCATTAATCTTCATCTTCTTCGGGGTACAGGGGGCACATAGTTACTGAGAGTTTGACTGTACTCTGCGATTTAGGTCAAAGTACAAGTACTCTCTAAATAGAATAGGCCTACCTTGACAAGAGACTAAACATTTTCTACTGGAATTAAGGGGTATTGATATGGGGAATTGGGGTAAAAGGGTTGGAGAATGTGTATAGTTTCTGTGCTAAGTGCTGCTGCTTCTAAATCTACTTCTACTATATAACTACTTATAAAACTTAGAAAAATTAGAAAAATCAAAAAAACCCAGATGGACCTTAAGGCATCAAATTTAAGACCACAATGACAGTCCTGAGCAGTTACAAGAAAGACCTCAGCACCTGGAGGGGGGATTCCCAGAAACCTGTTGTAAGATGATAAGGCTACACAAAAAGGGAGACTCCTGATGGCTTCCCGAAAGACGCCAGCACCTGGGTGAGACTTCCCAGCAACAGACTGATAGGATCAAGGAAGGATGGAATGGTATGGAGATAGCATGGCCTTTCTTTGCAAACATCCTTGTCGCCGTCGGGACAGCCAAAATACAACAAGGTCTTCTTCCAGAAGAATAGGACAGGACCTTTATTGCAACAAATCACTGACATTTATAGTCCTTGGTGTAACATACATGTTATACCACCATTGGTGATTCTACATAAACATATATCACAATTGGCTGCCTTGTAGCACACTCATGATGATTCAGCATCTGCAAAGTCATAGTGACTTGACTCCTGCAGTATCATGATGATATTGCAAAAGTTCAAGAAGTCCAGCCTTGCAGTTCTGGCTTCCTTCTTCTCACTTCCTTCCCCAGCTGTCTCAGGGACACACAGGTATCTGTGTTATATCCATTTCACTCAGAGAACTTCGGGACCAGCTCGATTCCTCCATACATCCTACCTGATGGGAACTCAGGAAGCTGACCCTTAGGCCTATGTCATCTGTCTATCACTCCAAAAATTAGTTTATTGACTGTAGTCACTCAAACTGCCTAAGAAAAAAAGTATAAAAAGAGATCGGACATGAGCAAAAATCAGGGAGAAGTTCCATCATTTCTGTGGGGGTAACTAATGAGCTGCCTTTTCTCCTTCCAGTCCTCAGGACGCTGCGGGGTGAGCAACCATTTTTATATTTTACTTTGCTTTCACCTTTCCTTATATCTTACCTACTTTGCTTTTTTAGAGTTGTGGTGGGGGGAAAACAGTTTTTCCCCCTGCATTTATAAAGTGGTAAAACCCCAGGGGGTGGTGACCCTGGAAGTTTTGAAGTTTTAACCAATGAGTGCTTCTGCGAAATATAAACATACCACAAGCAAACGGAAGAGAAGGTTAGTTGTAGTTTTGGTGGCTGAAGTGTAGCCATGTTTTAAGGTCACGAGGAAGGGGCTTGGAGCCCCTTGGGGCCTCTGGGGGACTGCGGGGACTTGGAACAGTGTGAAACTGGGCTAAGTGCCTGCAGCTAAAAGCTAAAAAAAAGTTTTCCCCACCGTGAGTGAGCAGAGACAGAGCAGTGGCAGACGCAGCGTCCAGAGACTGTGGCTAAGAGCCAAAAGATAAGAAAGCAACAGCATGCAGCGAAGGAAGACTCGAAGTTGCTCGAGCCGAGATAGAAAGCCGGCAGGAGAGAGAGAGAGAGGAAATTGGGGTAAGAACTGAATAAAAACCTTAAACTCCTTTTGTGACCTTTCTTAAGTGGAAAGGATGGACTCCTACTGAATGGAAGTCCTAAAACTGCAGCAACACTGCAGAGAGGAGCTAAAAAGCTCCAAGAGAATGTGGAGGGAGGTGACCTTGGCTCCTCTGCTGCTTGAGGCAGAGCACAGGAGCTCTGCAAAGGGGCTTAAATCCCCTGAAGATAAGGACTGTCACGGAGACCCCGGAGCTTCGTGATATGACGTAGTGACGTGACCCTTGTCCTGGTTAACACAGCCTATGGAAGAAGACCCTCGCTTGAAACGAGTGGCCGAGGGGGCTTGGATTCCCCCTCATGTGTGCTGGCAGAGATCCAGCCACGGCTGCTGCTGCATGGGAAGAAGATAAGCTGCTGCCCTAGAGAGAAACTGCTGCTCTGAGACTGGAAAGGATCTTTCCTTCTTCCCTCCTGGACTTTTATTTGGAGGGGAGAAGAGATCTGGTCCATTGTAAATACTGATTTGTCATGGTAGAGATAGTTGAGATCGTGTGTGTAATGTATTATAATATTTATGTGTACAGTCATTGCAATATATTCCCTTTCCCCACTTTAAGTCTCGTGTGGTTGTCTGGAAAAAACACATACTAGGTTGAGATATGGGAGCGGGTTTGAAAATAGGGAATTAGATTTTTGAAGCTCTCAAACCATGACAATATTTTACTTTGCTTTCACCTTTCCTTATATCTTGCCTTCCCCTTTACTCTATAGATACTAATTATACTTTGCTTTACCTTATAGATACTAATTTTCCCTATACCTTATAGACTATACTAATTTTCCCTATACCTTATAGATCATACTGATTTTCCCTATACTGAATCCGAAAAATCAGTCCGAGAAACTGCCCAGAGACTTTGATCTTTTGAGCAGCAAAGGTATTTATTAGCAGCGCTGGGAGCAAGCCAACTATTGCTGGAAAAACTTGCTGAAGGGCTTCTCAGAGAATCGACACTTTTATACAATTTTCAGATGTGATTAAATGCATATTCAAATGATTGCAACATCTATCAATGCATATTAATAATAGGCGGAGTATAGGTGGAGCTTGGGGCGGTGCTTCTCTTGGCTCCCCATTTTGGAGGGTAGTTCCTATCTTCCTCCATGGGGCAGGGGGCTTCAACTCATCTTCCTCAGCTTGACTCTTCTTCCTTTCCATTGTTCTTGACCCGCTCACTGAAGCTTGGAAAAGGCCCTGGCTCCAGGTCTATTTCTCCTATTCAAATGTCCACCTGATCCTGTTGTATTTCTAATTTATTGTTTCTAGGCCTTTTACATGTTCTTGTACTATTCTCTTAAGCTTTGGTCCAGTAAGTAGAACAGAACGAGCACAGATCGTTTCGGATGTTGGTCACTTGTTTGCAGGCCCAAATTTCTTAGTTAACTCTTTTGGGCCTAGCCTCCTGTTTCATTCCCCCCCCTTTTTGTTTAGAATTTACGAATTCCTTCATCAAGTTCCAATGGATTTTGATAGATATTCCTCACAGCCCACATTATCTGCATCCTTCTGACCATGATGCTTGATTTGTACCATAGCCAAACAGTTAAAACCAGTAATAAAATCATGCCAGCTCCTAAAACCAATATTGGATGTATCAAATCGTGAAACACTTGTGATGCTGTAGGGGAGTATCCTGTAAAGATGTCCCACCAGTGATGTTCTCCCACTTTTTCCACTTTGGTTAGAACAGTTTTTATGCTCTCAGTGTCATGTTCTACTTGCCAGAGCATTCGTTTAGTCGTTCTGTTCACTTCCTGGACCAGTTTTTCTATATCAGGATGTTTAAGCATTGCTTTAGAAGATTAATGTTCATTCCTATCTGTAACTTTGGCACATCATGTTACATTATATAATCAGCTTCAATCAGTTGTCTAGTAATCACTGGAACAGTATAATCAAAGTCACAGTCCATGATTTGAGTAAAGTTACATACACAAAATTGGTACCATTCGTGATTTCATGACAAGCATCTATAGTAAAATTAGCACAAAAGGTCCTAACACATGCCCATCCATTTCCTACGTAATAGACTTGTGATTGGGCTTTAGCATGGGGAAGCATCTCAAAGGTGCACAGACTATTCTCAGTATCTAAGCATAAATCTTCATTTTCTACTACAGCATTTTCACAGATATATCCTAATTGTCCTTTAGGAGTACATGCTTCAGTACTGACTGATTGCCACTTTTTCTTGGTGTGATCATAACTTGCCCAAACATTATGGTCTATGGGTCTGAGAATTGCGTTTTGGTGTATGGCTCCTAACGTCAGGATAGGAAAGATGGTCTTTTCTTTAGCTGCACTGATAGTGAGTACATAAGCTTCAATTTGTTCATGTTGAGGATTGTAAGTGAAGTTCACTAACTGCCACCACGCTTGGTAATTTTTCTCAAACTGTGTAGTAGAACTGTTTCTAGCTATTATTTCTCTTACCTCCTGCGGTAATATTCCTGAAGTTCCTTCTCTTAATATTCCTGCAGCTACAGATTGCACCCACTGTTGAGTTTGGAGACATTGTATTGCAAGTGCAAACCTTTTATGGATGAACAATTTAACTGCCAATGATTGTGTTTCTGAATATGTGGGATCTAACAACAGCTTCTGCTCATCTGAGTGTCTAATCATGTAAGGTCCAGCATAAGTTAAATTGTGGACACTCTCACAGGTTAAAGAAGGAGTTGTAGAACTGGTGGTGGTCTTAGTCAATGGGGTGGTAGGAGATTTGCTGGTTGGAAATCTCCTGGTTATATTTCGTTCCCTGAATGTCCACTGACACATCACAGAAACTGATTTATCTAGAGTGAAGGTGTGCCAACATTGATCAACCACTAATTACATTTCACAGTAACGTCAATTCTGGGTGACCATCTAATCTGTGCCTATTAAAACCCTTGCATTGTATGGGGTACCAGGATTTTACCAATTATTCAGTACCCTCGTTCCTTGGAGGACTATAACAGATGGATTGTATTGGTTCAGCTTGCCTGGGTGAACCGGAAGTTCTGGGTCTATATAAAATTGTAGACCAGAACTCTCGTTGTAGGCTTGAGACCATAATGATTCTTGGGCAAGAAATTCATCAACCACCAATGTACTTATCAGTCCAAAGATCAGCATTGAGGAGGCTTGATAGTAGATGATTCCTCTCACAAGGTCCATGCTTCCTCCGGAACCCTCTTGACTCGAGAGTAGTTGATCCACGTGGGTTTCTCTTTCACCCAGATCGCTGTGAAGGTGGTCATCAGCACCTGGTAGGGTCCATCCCACTTCTCCCATAGTGGATCTCCTGAAAGATTCTTAACATATACCCGATCACCAGGATTGAATGGATGTAACTTACAATCAGGCTGCTTGGGTTGGTGTTCTAACACCACTGTAGCATTTTTCTGCAATTGTTTTCCTACAACCATAACATAATCATACACATACTGATTACTGATTTGATCTACAGCTTCACTATTCACAGTTTGCATCATGTAGGGTCTGCCCAATAGAATTTCAAATGGACTCAGTTTCTCTTTTGATCTTGGCTTGACCCTTAGCCTGATTAAAGCAATAGGTAAAGCTTGATACCAATGAAAATTTGTTTCTTGACATATTTTAGATTCATCTTTTCTACTTGCCCATTTGCTTGGAGTCTGTAGGGCATATGCAGTTGCCACTTGATTTTTAGTGCTTTACTTATTGCTTGTACAATTCATGCACAAAATGCTCTTAGGCATTCCAACCCGTGGTATAATCTCATTCAACAAGACTTTAACCACTCCTTTTGATTCATTTTTTTCTACATGGGAAAGCTTCAGGCCATCTAGAAAATGTGTCAGTCAAAACTAAGAGATAACAGGACTCCCCCCTTTTCTTGGGAGCTCAGAGAAATTAATTTGCCAAATTTCACCTGGGAAATGCCCTTTACTTATTGCCCTTTACTTATTGCCCTTTGGTGTATTTTTTGTTCCAGTATTTCAGACAAAGTTCACATTGGGATGTGACTTGCTCTATTGTGGTAAATAAATTTGGTCCTGCTACTCTAGTCCTTAAATGCTAATAGAGTGAGTCTAAGCCCCAATCGTTTTATCATGTTTTACCTTTACAAATTGCCACACTAATTTTTCTAACAGTATTAACTGACCTGTTTTTAGTTAACCTCATCTATTGTCTAACACCTTACCTTCATTTTCATGTATCCACTTATAATCTGTTTCTTGATATTCTACCTGTTGATCTGTGTCTAGTTCTTCTAGCACTAAAGCTGCTACTGGTAGTTCTTTACTTCTTGCAGCAGCTAATTCAGCTTCTGCATCAGCTTTTCTGTTTCTTATTTCCAGGACAGTGTTACCTTTCAGGTGTCCTTGGCAGTGCATAATTGCCACCTGAGAGGGGAGTTGTACAGCTTCTAATAATCATAGAGTTTCTTCAGTATATTCCACAACTTTTCCTTGAAGAGTTAAAAGTCCTCTTTTTTCCAAATTACTCCATGAGCGTGAACTATGCCAAAGGCATATTTGGAGTCAGTCCAGGTGTTAATTTGTTTTCCTTCTGTCAAGCCTAAAGCTTGAATGAGAGCCATCAGTTCTGCTTTCTGGACTGAGGTTCCTGCGGGCAAAGGATTTGATTTGATTACCTCAGTAGTGGTGGTCACAGCATACCCAGCCATCTTCACACCTTGTCTTATGAAACTGCTGCCATTGGTAAACCAGTCTTCTGCATCCAGGGGTGGTTCTTCTTTAAGGTCCAGGCAGCTGGAGTGCGCTGCTTCAATGGTTTCCAGGCAGTCCTGCATGACAGGTGCTGCCGAGATTCTTCCTTCTAGGAATGAAGCTGGGTTAACAATGTTAGTCACCTGAATGGTTATGTCATCTGATTCAGCCAGGATTACCCGATATTTCAGAAATTGGGAGGGTGACAGCCAATGATTTCCTTTCTGTTCCAGTACTGTAGATGCTGTGTGGGATACTAACACAGTCATTTTCTGTCCCATTGTAAATTTCCTGGCTTCTTCTATATTTATGATCATTGTTGCTACTGCCCTTAGGCAGGTGGGCCATCCTTTGCTTACTTCATCCAATTGCTTGGAGAAGTAGGCTACTATTCTTTTGTATGGCCCTTGTTGCTGAGCCAGGACCCCCAGAGCCATTCCTTGTCGTTCATGCGAGAACAAACAAAAGGGCTTCGTTACGTCAGGCAATCCCAACGCCGGGGTCCTTATGAGTTCTCACCTCAGTTGTTTAAAGGCTCCACTTGCTTCGGGGGTCCAGATGAGGTTGCTCTTAGTCATTTTCAGCAGGTCATATAAAGGCTTTGCAATTAGCCCATGCTGATATATCTATAAACAACACCAACCTGTCATTCCTAGAAAGGCTTGAAGGTTTCTCACCATCTGTGGTTTCGGTGTCTGGCAGACAGTTTCCTTTCTTGTTGTCCCCAGTGATCATTGTCCTTCAGATACTTCGTAATCCAGGTACACCACTTGTTTCTGCACCGGAAGTGCTTTCTGTTGAGAGACTCGATACTCATTTAAGTCCAAAAAGTTTAAGAGGTTTACTGTCTATTGAACACATCCTCCTTGTTTTTCAGTAACAATCAATAGATCATTCACATATTATAGAAGTACACCCTTTCCTGGTGGTGACTGCCATTGTTCCAATTCTTTAGCTAATTAATTCCCAAAATTGTGGGAATATTTTCGAATCCTTAAGGTAACACTGTCCAAATGAGCTGAGTTTTCCTTCTTGTGGTGGGATTTTCCCACTTGAAGGCAAATATCCTTTGACTTTCCTGTGTTAAGGGAAGGCAGAAAAAGGCATCTCTTAAGTCTAATACTGTGAACCAAATTACACTTTCTTTTAATATTGTTAATAAGGTATATAGGTTTGCAACATTTGCATGTCTGTTTTAGCTATTTTATTTACTGCTCTTAAATCCTGAGCCAACCTATGTGCTCCATTTGTCTTTTTGACTGGTAAAATTGGGGTGTTGAAATCTGATTCACACTCTACAAAACCTTAATTTCAAAAAGTTATCTATTATTGGATCAATTCCTCTTCTATCTTCCAGCTTCAGTGCATATTGCTTCCTAATTACTGGGTTTGCTCCTGTCCGTAATTCTATTTCAATGGGAGCTGCCCTTTTTGACTTTCCTGGTGTTTCAGTAACCGAAACTCCTGGGTATACCTGATCTAAAATTTGATTGACATTTCAATTACCCCGGCTTGGCTCCACATAGCTCATTGCTAAACTCAGAGCTGCTATTAATTGTTCTTCCTTTACCTTAAGTTCAATTTTACCTTGTTTAAATTCTATTACAGCTCCCAGATTTTCTAGTAGGTCTCTGCCCAATAAGAGTTTGGATAAATTTGGTAAATACCAAAACTGATGCACTCCCATTTATTTTCCAATTTTGAACTTCAGGGGTTTCAAAAGAAAGCTTTTCTGATTGGCCAGTGGCACCCATGACTTAAACATATTTATCACTTTTAGGTATTAATTCAAAACAGAAAATGTAGCTCCAGTATCAATTAGAAAATCGAATTCTTCTTTTTCTTTACCTAGCTTAATTTTTACCAGCAGGTCCCCTAGGCACTGGCCTGCCAGCCCCCCTCTTCACTCAGTACTCTGTAAGCAACAACAGCCCCTCCTATGGCTGTATTTCCACCTGTTAATTCAGGGCATTCTTGCTTCCAGTGTCCCTCTTTTCTGCAATATGCACACTGGTTCTGACCCAACCTTGTCTGTCGGGGAGGCAAACCTTACATCTGTTACACAAGGCTCATACATATAACAGTTGCAAAACTGACAAATCTTAATTCTAGGTCTTATCCAAAGTGATGTGCTTATAGTTAACTCTTCAGCACTACTTCTCATATAGCAACTCTTAGGATGATAATACCTTTAACTATGTGCTCCTGGATGTTTCAAGGTAAGCAAGATATATCAGATACACAATAACAATATTTGGCCAAATACAAAACCAGACCAGACCAGACCAGAGGAGATATTCTCCAGGGAGACCGTCCTGTCCCGTGTCCCCCGCGAGATGGCATCCTGCCTCGACTCACGGGTATCCAGAACCAGAATAACCAGAACCAGAATAAACAAAACCAGAAACCAGATACAAATACCTTTTATCAATAGGCAGTGTTCTTGTTCAGCCCCCGCAAGAAGCCACTGAAGAAGGGAACCCCTTCGGGTAAAAAGACCCAAGGGCGCCCAAGGGGGTCGCATCCTCTGAGGGATTCTGCAGCCGGGTGGAGAAGGTGTGCTGCCACGGTCGCCAAATGAATCCGAAAAATCAGACCGAGAAACTGCCCAGAGACTTTGATCTTTTGAGCAGCAAAGGTATTTATTAGCAGCGCTGGGAGCAAGCCAACTATTGCTGGAAAAACTTGCTGAAGGGCTTCTCAGAGAATCGACACTTTTATACAATTTTCAGATGTGATTAAATGCATATTCAAATGATTACAACATCGATCAATACATATTAATAATAGGCGGAGTATAGGTGGAGCTTGGGGAGGTGCTTCTCTTGGCTCCCCATTTCAGAGGGTAGTTCCTATCTTCCTCCATGGGGCAGGGGGCTTCAACTCATCTTCCTCAGCTTGACCCTTCTTCCTTTCCATTGTTCTTGACCCACTCACTGAAGCTTGGAAAAGGCCCTGGCTCCAGGCCTATTTCTCCTGTTCAAATGTCTACCTGATCCTGCTGTATTTCTAATTTATTGCTTCTAGGCCTATTACATGTTCTTGTACTATTCTTTTAAGCTTTGATCCAGTAAGTAGAACAGAACGAGCACAGATCGTTTCGGATGTTGGTCACTTGTTTGCAGGCCCAAATTTCTTAGTTAACTCTTTTGGGCCTAGCCTCCTGTTTCAATACCTTCTAGACCACTGTGTACTTTATTGCCTTAGATTGTGTACTTTGACTCATTGTATATGGTTTGCCTTAAAGTGGGTATTTCTCTGTCTTAGTAACCTTGGTTTTTTTTTCTGTGTTGTACTTTATTGCCTTGGATCGCGTGCTATTTCTTGGTCTTAGTGAGTTAAAGTGTGTGCTAGTGAGAAGCAGCTATATTCTTTCCTTTTTGCTTTGTGTGAGCGAGTGCGTTTAGATTTTGTCCTTTAGATTTTAGTCTTTGTAAGTTGGTCTGTCATGGAGGGGGTTTGCTTGAGTTTTGTATTAAGGTGTTAGAGTGACCTATTGCTTCTTAGGGAGTTGTGTTGTTTTTGGAGAGTGTGCTTCTGGTTTGAGGCTTTATTAGTTAAGTGGAATTTTGCAGTTAAACGTTATCACCGACGATGCGAACCCTATAAGTTGTCACAGATTTGTATTAATAAAAGTTATTTTGTGATCTGCTAAGAGTTAGTCCGTTTTTTGATTTTTTTGGTGCTGGCAGGCTTGTCGACAGCATAATAACTCGTAGGAGAAACCTGCTGAGAAGGTTCTCCATTGCTATTAAGTGCAGTCCCCCTAAATAGGGTATCAAAAGTCCCGTCCATCTCAGTGAATCTGTCAAGTGAAGGGTCTCCCCCTAAGGAGATGCTGACTGACTGTTTTTGGACTTTAAAGGCTTTGAACTCCCAGGAGGGGGACACTAATAGACAAAAAATATATTAATACAGGTGGGACAGAAAATCGTTCATTTTTGCTCCTTTTCATATGACAAATACACCTGGAACCGACTGCCCCAGGGATGTAAACACAGCCCTTTTTGCCATTGACCAATCCAGACTGCACCAGAAAAGGGTGAGGCTTCAGAACACTTGCAGTATATTGATGACATCATCGTATGGGGCAACACAGCAGAAAATTTTGAGAAAGGAGAGAAGGTAATCCAAATCCTCCTGAAGGTCAGTTTTGCCATAAAACAGAGTAACATCAAGGGACCTGCCCAGGAAATTCAGTTTTTAGGAGTCAAATGTCAGGATGGATGTCATCAGATTCCAGTGGAGGTGGTCAACAAAACAGCAGTGTCGCGGTTTGAGCCCCAAAGCCAATTTTTCAAACCCCCAAAAATCTGCTAAAATGTTGAGAGAAGTTTTCAGACAGGCACAACTCAGCATGGGGATTATATTAAAATTTATTATTAACACAATAAAAACTATAAAACATATATATACAACAATCCTAACTATCTCTCCTATGGTAAAACAATATATTACATAGACCATCCTCCTTTCCCCCCATAAAAGTCCAGAAGGAAAGAAGAAGAAGTATTTTTCACTTTCGGGGCAGTACAGTCTCTCCTCTTCAAGGCAGCAGTTCTGATTTGTCGTAGCTGGAAAATCTTTCTTTCCCTTCATTAGAATGCAGAGGTCTCTCTCTCTCACCTCCACTCAACCGTTCGGTTCCAACCAAAGGTCTCACCTGTGGACTGCGAGCAGGGACAAAAACTCGCCTCACCACAGTCATATCACGGAGCGCAGGGCATTCCGTGAAAGTCCTTGTCCCCGGGGATCAAGTCAGAACCCTTTAGGGGCTTTCAGTTCAGTCCTTACCCCAAAAACGTTCAGCAGATCTCTTCTGCTCTCAGTTGCAGACAATCAGCTCAGCTGCAACGTGGCGGGGGGGGCCACTTCCCCCCCATTCCTTGTTTTTGGCTGCCCTCGTCCAAACCTCATGTGGGGGCCCTCCGAGCTCTCGACTCATCTCTCTCTAGCTGCTGCTTCTGCTGCGTTTCGGGGCTCCCTTCAAGTTTGGAAGTCCACCCCTCCTTCCCAAGGAGGTCATAGGGTTCTGGGGTTTAATTCAGTCTTATCCCAAAACATTCCTGCTGAGCTTTTTCTGCTCTGTTGCCAGCTCTCTCTCTGCAGGACATCTCTCAGTCTGGTTCTGTGCCATGTTGCTGCTCGCCAGCTATCTTCTCTTGCTCTGTGTAATTTCTCTGCACAGTCCTTTTGGCCAGAAGCCAGTCTTAGCTCCGGCCATTCCGTGCTGCCTCCGCCGCTACTCCGGCGCCTTCTACCGCCCACTCACAGTGGAGAAACTCCCCCCAGCCTTTGGCCACGGCACCTGGTCCAGTTTTAACACTGCGCCGGGTCTCCCATGGTCCCAGCCCGGGGGGGAGGGCCTTGGCCTCCAGCAGGGCCTGCTGGCCCCCCTCTCTAACATGTGATGTTTCAACTCATGGCTGCCTCTCCTTCCAGCTGCGCAATTCCAGTCTTCTTTTACAGTTTGTGTAATATGCTAATTTCGCAGGGGCGCACTGCAGCTTTCTATTGGCTCTGTATCGGAAACTCACTTGGGATCAACCATTTCCAGTACCAAGGGAAAAACCTTTTTTTCAAACCACGACAAGCAGCTATGTCCTCACTGACCAGCAAGAAGGAAACACAGGCTTTCCTAGGCACTGTGGGTTTTTGGAGGATGCATATTCCAGATTACAGTCAGACTGTAAGCCCTCTCTATCATGTGACACAGAAGAAGTGGGGTCCTGAACAACAACAAGCTTTTGAACAAATTAAGCAGGAGATTGTTCATGAAGTAGCCCTTGGGTCAGTCCAGACAGGACAGGATGTAGAAAACATGCTGTACACCACAGCTGGGGGGAATGGTCCTTCCTGGAGCCTCTGGCAAAAAGTACCCGGGGAGACTCGAGGATGACCCCTGGGGTTCTGGAGTCAGGGAGACAAAGGATCCGAGGCCTAGTACACCTCAGTTGAAAAGGAGATCCTGGCAGTTTATGAAGGGGTTCGAGCTGCTTCAGAAGTGATTGGCACCAAAGCACATCTCCTCCTGGCACCCCGATTGCCAGTGCTGGGCTGGATGTTCAAAGGGAAAGTCCCTTCCACAGATCATGCCACTGATGCCACGTTGAGCAAGTGGATGACTGATCACACAGCAAGCTTGAATAGGGAATCCCAATCACTCAGGGATCTTGGAAGTCATCATGAATGGTCTGAAGGAGAAAATTTCAGATTATCATCATCAGAGGAGAAGGTGACACGTGCTGAGGAGGCCCCACCATATAATCAACTACCAGAAAATTAAAAGGAACATGCTCTGTTCACTGATGGTTCCTGCCTTATTGTAGGGATTGTGTGGAGTAATGGGTAGGGTTGACAGTTAAGGGAGAAATAGAATTACAAAAGAAAAACAGCTGCTGCTTCCCAGATGACAAAAAAAAGTCTCCTGCTGCCTCTTCCTGGATATTAAAAGGTCACAATGCCCTGCAAAGTTCCCAAAGCATTGATCAGCACCTGGATGCACCAAAGAATGGAGTGGTGTGGAGGCACCACAGCCTGTCTTCCAAACATCCTGTAGGAAGGGAACATAGTGATCCCTTTTGATCTGTGTCGTTTATCCATCAAGAAAGAATAGACTCAGATTTAGCAATTATGACTAAAGTCATGCAAACTCCAAGAAAAAAAAGTATAAAAAGGAGATGGAGATGGGAAAAGACTGAAGGAAGTTTTCCATCACAACTGCTGGGATTGACTGACGAGTCGTACCTGCCTGCCTTACTGCCCCCTGGGATGCTGGTCCTGTGAGGAACTTAAAATTGTGCATGCTAATTACTTGCTTTTAAAGAACTAGACCTTGCTTTCGCTTCATAGTGTTTTAGAAGGTTTCTGTGCTTTAAAGTTTGTGCTTGTGCTTTGTTTTATATTATTATTACATGGCTTTAAGTGTGTTTTTGTAGTCAGACCCTATCACTGACAACCACAAACTTTTATTAGCTTGTCACAATTTGTATTAATAAAAAGTGTTATTCCGTAAACTGCTAGTGATTCCTAAAAATCTGGTATAAGGAACTGCCCAGAGACTTTGGATCTTTTGAGCAGCAAAGGTATTTATTTCAACGTGGGGAGCAAGAGTGGTTCGCACCACAGAAAACTTGCTCAAAGGTTTCACACAAAATCAGGGGTTTTATACAATTTTTCATATATGATTAAATGCATATTCATATGATTACAACATCTATCTATACATATTAATAACGGGTGGAGTATAGGCGGAGGTCAGGCAGAGCTTAGGGTGGTGTTTCTCTTGGCCCTCAATTTCGGTGGTAAATCCGCTCTTCCTTTCCTTTACAAAGATGCTAACAGTTTGTTGACAGTGGAATAACTTGTGGGAGATATCTGCTGAGGGATCTTCTCTTTCACTGTTAAGTGGCAGTCCCTGAAAAGGGTAATTGAATTACCCTAATCTTGTGAATCTGTTTGGTGAAGAGTTCCTGTGAGGAATACCAGACAGACTAGATTGGATTTATATGGTTTCATTTTCCCTGGGACACTAACATACAAATATATCTTTAAGGGTCAGACATATTCCCCCCTTTTACGTGACAGGGATACATCGAAAATGGAAAGCTGCCATATGGAGTCCTATGCATCAAGTCACAAGCTATTGAGGGACAAGGTGGATCAAGTCAAGTTGCAGAGCTGAAAGCCGTCCAGATGGCTTTAGATATCACTGAAAGAGACAAATGGCCAGCACTCTACCTCTACACTGACTTGTGGATGGTAGCAAATGCTCTGTGGGGATGGTTGGACTGATGGAAAAAGACCAATTGGCAGTGCAGAGAGAAACCCATCTGGGCTGCTGAATTGGGGCAAGACATTGTTGCCCAGGTAGAGAAGTTGGCTGTAAAAGTACATCATGTAGATGCACATGTACCCAAGAGTCAGGCTACTGAAGAACATCACAACAAAGACAGGTGGATCAAGGTGCCAAGGTTAAAGTGTCTCAGGTGGGTCTGAACTGGCAACATAAGGGTGAATTATTTCTGTCTCAGTGGGCCCATGTTGCCTCAGATCATCAGGGAAGAGATTCAATATACAGATGGGCTCATGATCAAGGGGTGGACTTAACCATAGACACTATCTCCCAGGTTATCCACAACTCTGAAACATGTGCTGTGATCAAGTAGGCCAAGTGGGTAAAGCCTCTGCGGTATGGGGGATGATGGTTGAAATATAAATATGGGAGGCCTGGTAGATTGTTTAAATCACACTCCTGCAGACTCACCAAGGCAAGCACTATGTGCTGACAATGCTGGAAACAACCACTGGATGGCTGGAGACGTACCCTGTGCCTCACGTCACTGCCCAGAACACTATCTTGGGCCTTGAAAAGCAAGTCCTGTGGACACACGGCACCCCAGAAAGAATTGAGTCAGACAACGGGACTCATTTAAAAAGTAGCCTCATAGACATTGGGCCAGAGAGTACGGCACTGAGTTGGTATATCATATTCCCTATCATGCACCAGCCTCCAGGGAAAATTGATGTGGTGGTTTGAGACTCCCAAAAATACAATTCCCGAGTCCAAGTCCCCCTCCCACAACTCACCCCAGTGTGAGGGGGGGTTTCCAGACACAACACAAGACTCAATATGGGGGGAAGGGAATTATATTACAATTATTACACAAATAAATACTATAATACATTATATACACAATCCTAACTATCTCTCCTATGATAAAGTAGTATTTACATTGGATCAAATCTCTTTTCCCTCCAATAAAAGTTGCAACTCTGTCATAAACACAGAAGAAAAAAAGAAAGGAAAAAATAATGAATTCACTAAGCTTGACCAAGGAAAAGAAATAATATCAGACAGGAATGTAAACTAAACATCCAAATGTTAAAATCAGCTGAGTAAACCTTTTTAAATACAATTCTAAAGATGTGATTTCCACTGTCACAATAACTTCTCAGTTTATAACAGGAAGATAGAGAGATGTTTTACCTAAGAATTAAGGAAATCCTCAGCCTGCTAGCTTTCCATTTATCTTATTTGCAGATTTGTAGTTTTTGGTGTATAAGTTCTACTCTCTCCCTAGTCCTGAGAAACTGCTGGAGGTGGTTTGAGTCCCACCCAGTTGCTAAGCAACAAATGATCTCTATTGTGTGAACCTTATGTCTCCTGCTAAGACTGAACACGAAATTTGGGCAGAAGGTCTTTACAGGGGTAAAATGTAACTAAAAACAAGGCAATTCACTAAAGCTTTTATATAAAGATTCATTCTCTGGGAAACTCTTAAAATTTCTTGCATGCTAACTTTTAGTAAAACACAATCTTTTAGTTTTAAGTTATCTACAAGTGAGTAGAAGGACTAAAGAGAGAGATTCTGCTTTCTGTTCTCAATTACTGACATGCCTGGATTCTGCTGGGCAACTCCCCCGCAAGCCAGTCACCGCCGAGCTGCTGTTCCCCGGGCTGCTCCGTGCGCCGTGCAGCTCCCGGGGATCCCCGTAGAAGTCTGGCTGGCTCTGCAGAAGTAGCTGTCGGCGTTGCCTCTGTCGCTGAGGTGCCTTTGCCGCCGAGGTGCCCCTGCTGCCTTTTGCCGTGGCTGCCAGCGCCGCCTCCCCCACGGCCGAGCTCGGCACAGCGGCAGCCCCAGTGCGCAGCTCCCAGCCCTGGCGCGCGGCCCCAGCGCCCGCACGCCGGACTCTGGCAGCTGTTTGAGTAATCCTAAAGGGAATTTTTATGCTGTTATGTGTACCCGAGACACTCTAACGGCAGGAAATTCTCCCGGACTCTCACCTCTGGCTTTTAACAGTTACTAACAAACGTATGGCCGCTTCTCCACACACACACAAGCACGGTACCGTTAACAATACAGTGAGCTCACAACAACGTTGGACACACAACACAATTAACACGAGAGTTAACAAAAAATACGGAAAGGCAGTTCTCTAGCCTGCCTCTCCTGTCAACGAGAAGTGGCACTTTTTCGGTGTTGCTCGTTGTGCTAATATAGCATCTTCCAATGTAAGGCCCAATAGCTGCTACTTTCTTTCATATGTACCACACCTGGAAACGGCATGGTTTGTCTTTTTTTTTTTTTTTTTTTTTTTTCGAAAACAACATCTGTTGCCATGGCAGCGATCCACAGTGGCTTTCTTCCGGGTTGCATGGTGGCTTCAGGCGCCGGCGATGCAGCGCCATCTAGGGACGCGGAGGCTCCCAGCAGTGTCGGTCCAGTTGACACATGCGCAGCAGCAGGCACAGTGAGGAGCGACACTGCCGACTGCGCAGCCGCAAGAGAGAGCGGTGCTGCTGGCACGGCTCCAGCTTCATTCTCCGCCGCTAGTGATGTTCCTGCAGCCCCTACACGTCCTGCTGCTACATGCACGGTGCTAAACGGAGGTGATCTCGCTGCTTCTAAGGGTCCTAGCATTCGCAACATCGCAGCCGCAGGCACGGGGATCCCCCCTACAGCAGACCGAACGGGGCGGGGACCCACCGTAGTCCCGCCATCTCCCGACAGAGCCGTCCGAACCTTCATGAGTTCCCGTCGCTCAGAACTTAACTCTCGTAGCGACTGAACTGCCAGACGCCAAAGCAGAGTACACGTTCTAGGGGCTCCTGACCCCATAGAGATCTCGTCCCAAAAGAATTCCTTTATAGCGTCCCTTGTGGACACCTGAAAGGCGATTCGAGCAGCGGGAAGTAGAGTCCTCGCTCTCACCCATGCCATCAACCCCTTAGGGGCGGTTCCATCAGAAACAGGCTCTCCTAGAGAGAATATATATCGGAGGAGCGTTTCCGCGGCCTCATCCCCTTCGGATGCCGCGGGCCCCATGCTCTCTCCCTCGGTCGACTCACCGGGCCAGGGTGAGATTCCTCTGTACCATGCGCATGGCTTTGTTCCGTGATGCCGGGGACAGCATCACCTCCCACGACCGCTTCCCTCAGCTCCTTCCGTTCGCCTTGCGTCCCTGCAGAACTCGACGAAGTAGAACTCCCTGCTAAACGGGCGCCAGATAACGGCGGAGGGGTTCAGACAGAAATGCACACAAATCAATATGATTGGCAAAAATGTCCGCTTTATTAGAGGAAAAGCAACTTATATGCTGCTTGTGATGCAGAGACATGTGATTCTTTTTCAGGTTACATTGGATACATAAGGTAAACACACTGAGCTGTACATTACTAATTGGACCACACCAGGTGTCCATAAAACTTGTTTTCCTGCCAGCATAACTCCTCCTTCACCCTGCCACAGGACCTGCAGTCATATTAGTGGCGCAGTATTTTTTTTACTGTCTGCACCCAGCCATGCCAAGGTGAAGGTCGCAGAAATGCAATGGAAACTGTTCACACAGTTTCTGTCCTCCGACAGTTATATATATGTATATGTTTATAGTTGGAAGGTGTAAGATCTGGGTGTGACATAGATGGTATAGAATAAAGGGTGGATAATGTCCTGGTTGCAGAGGTGGGCAGAGTGTAGAGCTGTGTGGGCATGGCTAGATGGCTACTCTATACCACCCACATCATCACTGCAGGGCATGGCTTCGAGGGGAAGAAAAGAGAGCATACCCCAAGAAGTGAACCATTTTGTCTCCCTCTCTTCATGGGGGGGGGGGGGGCTTGCCAGGATCAACCTTGTGGATACCTGTCTTAGTTTAACAATATTACAACTTAAAAATTAAGAGACTTCAAGTGGAAGTGTGGAAAAGGAAAAGAAACAGCTTTTTATTAGCAAAATCTGAATAAACAACAAATGGTGCAATCACAAACTTACAGAAGAAACAAAACAAAGTCCCAAATCCCCATGTGTGGGGGGGGATAAACCCATGGCAACCTGGAGAGGGGGTGGGGGAAAGGCAGGACTGTCCCGGCAGTTCAAAAGCTACTCACAGCCACATGTGCTTACAGCCAGCAATGAAAAAAACAGGTCCTTTTCCCACAGGCAGTCTTGAAAGCAGAATACCTCACTCTGAGATTTGTCAGTCTCTCTCTCTCTCAATCGTCCTCCCCGAGGTGTCCCATGGGGAAAAAACTTCCTCTCAGGAAAAGAGAACGAGGCGGCCAAAAACCAGAGTCCTGCTCCATCCAGTCCCAGACCAAACTCCAAAAGTCCCCGAACAAAAGAGTCCTAGCCCTCTCTGCACTGCCCAGTGTGAGGCTTCGCTCCGCCCCCACCCCCATCCCAGAAGACACAGAAGGGGGGGTAACATTGGGAAAAAATTCCAACATCTCTTTTCAAACTTATGACATCATCCACCCCTGAATTTTTTCCCATACTAACATGCTATTACAGATTCAAAATTTCCAACCATATACATATATACATATATACATATATACATATATACATATATACATATATACATATATACATATATACATATATACATATATACATATATACATATATACATATATACATATATACATATATACATATATACATTACCCCAACTATATACATATTACAAATATTTACATACAAATACAGGCAGAGTGTTATGGGAAATTCACCAAAAAAATGAGGTCCCCTTGAGGTATACACTGTGTTTCTCCATTTTCCAGCATTACTCACCACGTGTTACCTGATCCTTGGGCAAAAAAAATCCCACGAGTGGGTTTGCCTTTGCTCAAGGCAGGATTAATCCAAACTGTTTTACCTAACATACCCCTCACGTGAATCACTGGGACTTTGTCTCCATCTACAGTGTGAATGGACTCTGAATGGGCAGGGCTAGCTCGATTGATGGAGCCTCTAGTGTTGACTAACCATGTAGCCTTTGCTAGGGGCTGATCCCAGTGCTTGAAGGTCCCTCCACCCAATGCCTTCAGCGTGGTTTTCAACAGTTCATTACACCGTTCAACCTTCCCCGCGGCTGCTGCATGATATGGGATGTGATACACCCACTTGATGCCATGCTACTTTGCCCAGGTGGTAACTAAGCTGTTCTTGAAATGGGTCCCATTATCTGACTCAATTCACTCTAGGGTGCCGTGTCGCCACAGGACTTGCTTTTCAAGACCCAGGATGGTATTTCTGGCAGTGGCGTGGGGCACCGGATGTGTCTCCAGCCATCCAGTGGTGGTTTCCATCATGGTGAGCACATAGCACTTACCTTGGAGGATTTGTGGCATCGTGATGTAATTAACCTGAAAGGTCTCCCCATATCTGTACTTACTCCAATGTCCACCATACCACAGGAGCTTCAGTCTCTTAGCCTGTTTAATGGCAGCGCATGTCTCACAATCATGGATAACCTGAGAAATAGTGTCCATGGTTAAGTCCACCCCTCAGTCTCGTGCCCATCTATAGGTGGCATCTCTGCCCTGATGGCCTGAGGCATCATGGGCCCACTGTGCTAGGAACAACTCTCCTTTGTGCTGCCAGTCCAGATCCACCTGTGACACCTTGACTCGTGCAGCTTGGTCTGCCTGTTCATTGTTGCGATGCTCCTCATTGGCTTGACTTTTGGGCACATGGGCATCTACGTGGCAGACTCTCGCAATCAGCTTCTCTACCCGGGTAGCAATGTCTTGCCACATATCAGCAGCCCAGATTGGTTTCCCTCTATGTTTCCAATTGGTCTTCTTCCATCTGTCCAACCATCCCCACAGAGCATTGGCCACCATCCATGAGTCAGTGTAGAGGTAAAACTTTGGCCACTTCTCTCATTCAGCAATGTCCAACACCAACTGGAAGGCTCTGAGCTCTGCAAATTGGCTCGATTCACCTTCTCCTTCAGTATCTTCTGCAACTTGTCATGTGGGGCTCCATACAGCTGCTTTCCATTTACATTTCATCCCTACAATGGGACAGGAACCATCAGTAAAAAGGGCATAGCTTGTTTCTTCTTCTGGTAGTTGATTGTATGCTGGGGCTTCCTCAGCCCATACCACCTGCTCTCCTTCTTCTTCATCTCCTAGACCAAAATTCTCACCTTCTGGCCAGTTCATGATGATTTCTAGGATCCCAGGGCGATTTGGATTTCCAATACGGGCACGCTGTGTGATCAGAGCAATCCACTTACTCCACGTAGCATCAGTGACATGATGCGTAGAGGGCACCTTTCCCTTGAACATCCAGCTCAGCACTGGTAGTCGAGGTGCCAGGAGGAGCTGTTCTTCTGTGCCAATCACCTCTGAGGCAGCTTGTACTCTTTCATAAGCTGCTAGGATCTCCTTCTCTGTTGGGGTGTAGTTGGCTTCAGATCCTCTGTAACTTCGACTCCAGAATCCAAGTGGGTGGCCTCCGGTCTCGCCAGGCCCCTTTTGCCAGAGGCTCCAGGAAGGACCATTATCCCTGGTTGCAGAGTACATTCTTCACATCTGGTCCTGTTCTGACTGGCCCAGGGGCTACAGCATGAGCAATCTCCTGCTTAATCTATTCAAATGCTTGCTGCTGTTCAGGGCCCCAATGGAAATCATTCTTCTTGCGGGTTACCAGATAGAGAGGGTTTACGATTTGGCTGTAGTCAGGGATGTGCATACTCCAGAAACTTATGGCACCCAGAAAAGCTTGCGTTTCCTTCTTGCTGGTTGGTGGAGCCATTGCTGTGATCTTGTCGATGACTTCTGTTGGGATCTGACAATGTCCATCTTGCCACTTCACCCCCAGGAACTGGATCTCTCGGGCAGGTCCCTTGACCTTACTCTTTTTGATGGCAAAACCAACTCCCAGGAGAATCTGGATGATTTTCTTTCCTTTCTCAGAAACCTCCTCTGCTGTGTCCCCCATATGATGATGTCATCAATGTACTGCAGGTGTTCTGGAGCCTCATCCTTCTCTAGTGTAACCTGGATCAGTCCGTGGCAGATGGTGGGACTGTGTTTCCACCCCTGGGGCAATTGGTTCCAGGTGTACTGCACACCCCTCCAGGTGAAAGCAAACTGCGGCCTGCACTCTGCTGCTAAGGGGATGGAGAAGAACGCATTGCAATGTCAATAGTGGTCTACCACCTCACCTCACTCCACCTCATACTGGAGCTCCAACATGTCTGGAACAGTGGCACTCAGCGGCAAGGTGGCTTCAGTCCACAGTCAATCGCCATTCTCCATCAGACTTACACACAGGCCAGATGGGGCTGTTGAAGGGTGAGTGGGTCTTACTGATCACCCCTTGACTCTCCAGCTCACGGATCATCTTATGGATGGGGATCACAGAGTCTCGGTTCGTCCGGTACTATTGTCGTGGCGATTGGCACTTGCTGTTCCTCAACTTTCAACAACCCCACGGCAGAAGGGCTCTCCAAGAGACCAGGTAACGAGTTCAACTGTTTAGCCGCTTCTGTCTCCACAGAATCTTGGTTTGTTCGGTATTGCCGACGATGCACTATTGTGGTGGCAATTGGCACTCGCTCTTCCTCAACCTTCAACAATCCCTCAGCAGAAGGGTTCTCTGAGAGACCAGGTAATGAATTTAACTGCTTAGCTGCCTCTATCTCCACAGCAGCTATCACAGCAGCTATTCCAAAAGCCCATCTATGTCCCTTGGGGTCTTTGAAATACCCGTTCCTGAGGTAGTCAATGCCCAGGATACATGGGGCATCTGGACCAGTCACAATGGGGTGTTTCTGCCAGTCCTTCCCGGTCCAGCTCACCTCAGCTTCCAACACGGTCAACTCTTGAGACCCTCCTGTCACCCCAGAAATGGAAATAGTCTCTGGTCCCACATGTCCTGATGGCACTAATGTACATTGAGCGCCAGTATCAACCATGTTAGAGACTGAAACAGTTAATGATTTATGCATTCTAAGAGACTCCTGCAGGCTTTTGACTTTTCTGATGAGTAACTGGAGCCATTCCCCCCCCTTTCCCCCGACGGCGGCGGCGGCCGGATGTGGGAGCGTTGCTGGGACGAGGAGAGCTGGGAATATTGGAGTGCAGCTGTTAAGCCCCGAAAAGGCGGGAAGAGCCAAGTTTACCACGCCCTCTATATGAATTCCACGTCAAAAGGAGGACACCAACCTATGAAAACAACTCCCCGCCCTGGGGGAGGTGCAAAGGATATGGATTTTGACTGGTGACTTTGGGGTTTTGGCGGGGGTTTTTTTGCTTTTCCCTTTTCCCCCCACCATCTGCGGGTCAAGACGGCGCTGGATCCAGTGGGTGGTGACTATCTCATCTTCTTTTTTCCTTGCTTTTCCTTACTCTTATCCTGTCTTTCTTTCCCCTATGTACTTTTCTCCTCCCCAGAAAGGTTATGATAGCACCCAAAATGTTAGCATACCTATTGACACAAAATTGTTAAAATAAATCTTGTCAATGTATGCTTCAGACACCGATTATTTAGTGTTATTTCGCTTTAATCCACCCCAAAGGAGTTATTGATAAAATTTGGGTTATTCCCTTCCCCCCCCCCCTTTCTTGGGGTGGGTTGTAACATTATTTTGGCGCAGCGAGCAGGGTCCTTTGGATGTGTGGAATAATCGGTGTATTTTAAACCTGATACTGAGAGTGAGTCAAATGGTGACTATCCCTTTGCTGTAAAATTATAGTGAGAATTTTCCTCCTTTTGGTTTGCCCCGGGCACATCAGACCTGTTGAAAAGTTTCCTGACGTGGCCTGGACCTGCTGAAAGGTTCTCCGGTACCTGGACCTGCTGAAAGGTTTTCCAGGGGAGAATTAAACCAACCCTCAGAGGGCTAAGGGGGGGGAAGACATTAATCTAAGCTGGTTTAATGACTGAGGCAAAGGGGATGACACCTCAGGTTGAGTTATATGGGGATTATTCCCTTCTGATAGTTATCTTTGGTTTAGAATTAGTTTTTGTGGGTGCTGTCTTAGGTGTGTTTCTTAGAGCAGTGCAAAAGCAAAAATCAGCTATTCAGAAATCTGTAAGTGAAGTGATAAAATCTTTCCAGGAGTCAATGAGAGCTTTGCAGGATCAGCTAGAAAAAGAGGCTATTCAAAAATCTACTGGTGAAGTGATAAGATCTCTTCAAGAGTCAATGAAAGCATTACAGGGGCAATTAGGAAAGGAACGCCTGCAGTTAACTGCTGAGCGTCAGGTACTGGAGAAAGAGAGAGAGATTAACTCATTGCTTCGGTCAGCTCTTGAAGAGGAGGAGGAACAAAATGAAAGGCTTAAAAAGATACTGGAAATGAAAAATTGTGAATTGCGAGACATTAATTTAAAATACCCTAAACTGGTAGATGTTAACAAATCCTTGTACCCCTCTGGGGAATTAGAAGAGCTGAAGCAAAGTTACCCAGAGGAGGAGGTAATACATATGCATCCCCTCATTAAAACTGAAACCACTGGCCAAGGGGCAGATCGGCAAATTACCACACGAATTACTCCGTATACGGGGGAAGCACTGGCCAGAATCCAGGAAAAATACAGCCGTAAGGCCAGTGAATCAGAGACTGAGTATGTGTGGAGAGTGTCCCTTACAGGAGGGGATCGGATTTTGTTAAGTGAAGATGAGGCTAGAGGATTTTGGGGCCCAGGGGTCTTCCTGACCACAAATGATCACCGAGCCCCGTGGTCCCTGACCCAGAGGGCTGCCTACTGGGCAGGCGGGTTAGACCCTATAGAAAGGGGGGATCCTCATACAATTAAAACCCCCACAATTGGCCATATTGTTGAAAGTATACAAAAAGCTGCATGTCTCCAATTAATCCATACAAGATTGTTGGACTTGCAGCGGCATTCCCCTATGGAACTCGAAGCGGATCCACAAAGATTTCCCACCCTGATAAGAGGCCTGCCTGATGTATTAAAAACTCATGCTAAACAACTACAAGAGCGTATAATGACAACCCCCAGGCCCAGAAGAAGGGGTGCACTGGGGATGACCTGGTTAGAGGTAGCCCAAGAATTGGTAACTACTGGTCGACAGTTGGGAGTCTCTGATATAAGTAGTGTTAAGCAAAAGACAGATATCAGAAGGGTAGGAGAGATCAGGAAACCACCTTTGCCAGGTAATCGTCAGCAAAATGTAACACCTAGTGAGCGAACAAGGTACAGTTTGTGGGTGGAGGGTATCAAGAAAGGAATTCCTCGAGAAATGATGGATAAACTACCCACAGCTAATTTGGAATACTTGATAAAGCAGTGGGACAAGATCAAAGAGCATGAGTCACCCCCTGGGGGCGACCTTCCCCAGGAATCCAACACTATGGTTCCCTCAGCCCCACCAGAAATCAGTTTAACCAATCCCGGGTTGGGAAACGGGATTTACCACTCCCAGTAAGTGAGCCGGGGAGCGGTCAGTGGGTTTATATGAGAAGGCTCACAGAAAACAGCCAGGGAGATATGGTGATCACTTTTCCTCTCGGCCCTTTTAAATCTTTGGTTACATTCGTGGTGGATACGGGTGCACAGGTCTCAACACTCCAAACTGAAGCTGCTCCCCAGTGTGGCATTAAGCCAGACAAAAAAAAATTATGGGTAACTGATGCCTTTGGCAAATCCCAACCTCAATACACTGCTCGAGTAAAATGCTGGTTACCGGGAGATGAGACAGTTACAGAAACTACCATGATTGTGGGGCCATTACCAGCTAATATTTTGGGGCTAGATTTGTTAAAGGGGAGGGCTTGGACAGATGCCAGAGGGAGAGAATGGGTGTTTGGTCTCCCATCCCTCTCTGTCCATCTGTTACAAACCGCTCCAAGTCTGCCTCCTTCTAAAGTAACAAACGTGAAACCCTACCCACTTCCTTTGGGGGCACGTGAGGGAATTGCCCCAGTAATTGCTGAGTTGCAAGAGCAAGGAGTGGTTGTTCCTACACACTCACCATACAATTCGCCGGTATGGCCTGTTCGTAAACCTAATGGAAATTGGAGGCTTACAGTAGATTATCGATGTCTTAATTCTAACAGTGGCCCCCTGACAGCTGCAGTACCTAACATAGCTGAGCCGATTGCTACAATTCAGGAGCAGGCCCATCCAATTCTTGCAACTATTGATGTCAAAGATATGTTTTTTATGGTTCCCTTACAGGAGGCAGACCGAGATCGTTTTGCTTTTACCTGGGAGGGTAATCAGTATACCTTTACTCGTCTACCTCAGGGATACCGACACTCTCCTACCTTGGCCCATCATGCACTTGCACAGGAGCTGGCTCAAATTACTCCTGAGGAGGGAACTAAGGTATATCAGTATATTGATGATATATTAATTGGTGGCTCTGATGTTATACCAGTGAGCCAGACCCAGAAAAATATTATCACCCACCTAGAAAGTTTGGGGCTTCAAATTTCCACAGAAAAGGTACAGTTTGCTTCCTCTGAAGTAAAATTCTTAGGTATATGGTGGAAAGGAGGAGCAGTGTGCATTCCTCCTGAAACCTTAAACACCCTAGAGCAAGTAAAGATGCCAGAGAGTAAAAGAGAGCTCCAGCATGTGTTGGGTTTGCTGGTTTTTTGGAGAAAACATGTGCCAGATTTCTCCATTATTGCTCGTCCCCTGTATGATCTGACACGAAAAAAACCAACATAGGAGTGGACTCCCATGCATGAAGAAGCCCTAAAATTACTGATCTTTGAAGCTAATGTATACCAAACTCTGGGGCCCATACATCCCACAGATCCACTCCAAGTTGAATGGGGATTTGCAATCCACAGTCTGTCCATACATATGTGGCAGCGGGGACCTGAAGGTCCCACTCGCCCCATTGATTTTCATTCTCGCAACCTAAAAGATGCTGAAAAACGATATTCTGCTTGGGAAAAAGGCCTGTTTGTGGTCTGCTTAGCCCTGCAGGAAGCAGAGAAGATAATTCGACATCAATCACTTATCCTGCGAGGACCTTTTAAGGTTTTAAAGCTGGTGATATCTGGAACTCCCCCTCCTGTAGGGGTAGCTCAGAGAGAGACAGTCCGGAGATGGTATGCACAAATTGATTATTACTATCACTCTCGTCAAATAACTGAAGGAGCTCCAAAAATACTCCAAATACAAGAACAATCTTGTAAGCTACCTGATTCAAACCCTCCTCCTTCTTGTATAAAACCTGCTCCCGCTTTTGAACCTCACTTAAAAAATGTTTGGTTTACAGATGCTTCTGCCAGACGAGAAGGAAAAGTGTGGAAATATCGAGCCGTGGCTCTACATGTTGATTCAGGGGATAGGGTAGTGACAGAAGGAGAAGGGAGTGCTCAAGTCGGGGAGTTAGTAGCAGTATGGAGTGTATTTACCAGAGAAGTAGATATTGAAGGAGACACATACATTTATACAGATTCTTATGCAGTATTTAAGGGATGTACAGAGTGACTCCCTTTTTGGGAACAAAATCAATGGGAAGTGAATCAAATATCAGTGTGGCAGCAAGAAAAATGGAAAGAGATTCTAAATATTGCTAGACAAAAAACATTTTTTGTGGGATGGGTGGCTGCACACCAAACAGATAACAACCCCACTCATCTGTTAAACAATCAAGTAGACTCACTGACACGGTTGGCTAAGATAACAATAGAGGGAGAGGGACAAAATTGGGAACGTTTGTTAGAATGGTTACATGTAAAAAGAGACCATTCAGGAAACAGAGATTTGTTTAAAGAAGCAATTAGTAGAGGATGGCCAGTCACCAGGGAGCTGTGCAACACAGTGATCTCTGCCTGTAGTCTGTGCCGCACCAGGTTGAAAGATCATGATCCACTGAAGGATCCACCCCTGCACCTGAGGGATAACAAGGGATTGTGGGATACCTGGCAGGTAGACTACATCGGTCCTTTCAGAATTTCTTATGGAAAACAATACATCTTGGTTGGGGTAGAGATAATATCAGGATTAACCCTGGCTGAAGCTGTGCGACAAGCCACGGGAGAGAATACTGTGAAAACTCTAAAGCTATGGTTCAGTTATCTGCCTAAACCAAAGTCTATCCAATCAGATAATGGGAGCCATTTCACTGCCGGGGTGGTACAAGAATGGGCTCGAGAAGAGGGAATTCAATGGACCTTCCACACTCCATATTATCCACAAGCAAATGGTATTGTGGAACGTACCAATGGGCTCCTAAAGCGAGCCATAAAACCTCATAACCCTGAATGGGCCTCCAGAGTTTCTGATGCAGTAAACAAAATCAATAGCCGATGGGGAATAAATGGTTGCCCTCGAATTACAGCATTCTGCCCTGAACCTCCCACTATTGTACTGAGGGAAAACAAAAGTAAAGATCCTGTAAAACCACTCCATTATCCAGGCCAACCCGTATTAGTGAATCTACCCTCTGTGGGACAGGTGCCACTTACTTTAAAAACCCCCGTTAACCCTCATACATGGGTAGCCACAGATGCTCATGGGAAGGACCATCGAATAAACACTCGATGGATTCTTCCTTCTTTTTAACAATTGGCTCGTAATGGGCCAGATTTGTTCCTTTTGCAGAATTCTGCCAGCAGAAGAGATTACACCACATGGTATTGATGAAGTCTTCTACTGCTGCTATCATTAGTTCTCATTATCCTGTGACAACATAAAGTGATAACAGAACTGAAGAGTTATATTGGGGTTTTTTTTATTATATTGGTTGTTTGTATGTGTTTTATCTTAAAAATGTTATGATTCTAACAGTTTTGAGCCTACCACAAACATTGTGTTTGTGTTTTCTATTCTCAAAATTATTTATAATAAAGATTGTTAACTTGTTTGTGTAGTTTTCCTGAGATGTACTGTTAGTTTAATTTCTGTCAAGTTTAGTTTGTCTTTTTAAACGTCTAAATTTAACTAAATGTAACCTGGGAGTTGGTACAAGTATTTGTGCATATTTGAAATCATACAAATATGTACTATATACATTAACCTTCTGTTTTGAGAGGTATTGAATTTTATACTTGGTTAAATTTAATAAATAGAACTAAATTTAGGCCCAAAGAGAACATAAGAAAACCTTTTACCAGCTCCCAAGTAATTTAATGTTTTAATGTATAATTTCAAGTATCTGTATATGTTTGTAACCTTATTAATGTTAAGAAATTTGATTGTAGTTTATTACTTACTCCGACTATTCATGAGGGGAGAATTGTTGTGCATTGGGGGTATTCCTTCTTTTTCTTTACTTTTCTGCTTTTCTGTCCACTATATGAGAAGCACCGCCCACAAAGAAGATTCACAGAGAGGAAAAAAAAATCATTGAATGCATAAATCACAGGGTGGTGTTAGAGACTGAAACAGTTAATGATTTATGCATTCTAAGAGACTCCTGCAGGCTTTTGACTTTTCTGATGAGTAACTGGAGCCATTCCCCCCCCTTTCCCCCGGCGGCGGCGGCGGCCGGATGTGGGAGCGTTGCTGGGACGAGGAGAGCTGGGAATATTGGAGTGCAGCTGTTAAGCCCCGAAAAGGCGGGAAGAGCCAAGTTTACCACGCCCTCTATATGAATTCCGCGTCAAAAGGAGGACACCAACCTATGAAAACAACTCCCCGCCCTGGGGGAGGTGCAAAGGATATGGATTTTGACTGGTGACTTTGGGGTTTTGGCGGGGGTTTTTTTGCTTTTCCCTTTTCCCCCCACCATCTGCGGGTCAAGACGGCGCTGGATCCAGTGGGTGGTGACTATCTCATCTTCTTTTTTCCTTGCTTTTCCTTACTCTTATCCTGTCTTTCTTTCCCCTATGTACTTTTCTCCTCCCCAGAAAGGTTATGATAGCACCCAAAATGTTAGCATACCTATTGACACAAAATTGTTAAAATAAATCTTGTCAATGTATGCTTCAGACACCGATTATTTAGTGTTATTTCGCTTTAATCCACCCCAAAGGAGTTATTGATAAAATTTGGGTTATTCCCTTCCCCCCCCCCCTTTCTTGGGGTGGGTTGTAACAAACCAAAGCCTGGTATTCTTGCGAGTCTGATGTGCCAGGACATCAGATCCACATGGTCCAATAGACATGGTTGTCCCGTGCCTCTACCTTGCTTCACCACCATCAAGGTTTATGGCATCATCCATAGAGTCCCAAACTTGGATCATCCAGGCCAAAATGGGTTCCTTTGGGCAACAAATAACATCTGCCTGTAAGCTCCAGAGGTTGTTATACAATAAGGACTCAGTGATGATTTCTGGCTCTGGACCAGCTCCCTGTGAGGGTCCTGCCTCCCCATCATCGTCAACTGGGCGAACCGATTTGGTCTTACATTTCCTCTTTTGGATAGGGGCAACCTCCATTCGCTTGGTCTGTCCCTTTGATTTGACCCTATCCTGAGTCACCATGGTATCAGGCATCTTGTTTTTGTCTTTTTTCCCTGGAAGTGCTGCACCATACTGAGCAGCTTCTGGTAGGCAATGTCCAAAGCCCCACATGCAGCTGCCAACTGCCTCTCCATGGGTCTATCATGACCTCTTCTCCCTCATGGCTTTCATTATTTTTGTAGGATTTAGGAGTTAGTTGTTTGAGGGTGAGCTTCCATGTTGTAGGAGCTGAACAACTTTCTAGGAATTTACCCATATCCTCCCATAACCCATGCCACTCAAGGTTTTCCACCCCCGGGGCAGGCTTCTGGACACGTTCTGGATAATTCTTGGCCCTAGCTTCGTATATTAGGTATACCATAATGGCACAAACTTGCTCAAAAAGCCCAAAAAGTAAAACGTCTCTGACATCTAAGGAGAATTTAAACTTCCCAGAGGCAATTGTATTGGATCCAAAGGGAAACTAGATGAAGGGTTGGGCAAATATACCCCCCTGCATTTCTCCATAGGGATGGGTGCCATTATCCTTAAACCCCCAGAGGAAGCAGCTTAGGCTAGAGCAGTAGTGCATCCTTGAGGACATATTCTGGATGAAAATCACAGGTGCTGAGTTTGCTGTGTCATAAACCCAATGCACAAACTCTAAGGTACTTATCGCAATGAGGGTCTTAATATCTGAGCTGAAACACATCGATGGGTGGGACAGATATCTTGGCATGGTTATGCGCCATAGGAAAGCAACAATCCCAAGCATCATGGTGCCTACAGGTTCAAAACACATGTAAATCACACAAGGGCAGTTATTCCTTTTCCGCCTTTCCTCTCTTTGAGCCCCACGTTGGGCGCCAATTATGTCTCAGTTTAATGAGACTGAAGTGTTTTGATAAGGAGGATGAGTTATGAGGAAGACGAAACTCCTCCCTCTAAGCAATTGTAAATCCAAAACTAAGAGGATCCAATTGAGGAAGTATGGAGAAAGCAAAAATAACAGCCCTTTATTAAAGGATATATGTGTATTGGCAGAACAACAAAAGAACACAAAAGCAACTAAACAGTAATTCTGTACCCAAAGAAAAGTCCCCTTCAAAAAGGAAACAGTTTGATACTTCCCGTCCTTTGGCACAATTCTAACCACGATCAGCAGGGGGCGCTGTTGGATCACTGGAGGTGCAGAGCCTGCAGTTGCTCAGTGGTGGTTGGCAGGGAGTGCTGTTGGGCTCTGGCAGTTGCTGCGTGGGGCCCCAGTGTGCAGGAGAAGCCGAAAATGGAGATTTCCCCCACCACCACTGAGAAGGGGAAGGGGAAAAGGGGAAAAAGGGGGCTCTTCCCACAATACTCACACTGTCTGTGGCTGGCTGTGGCTGGGATTTTCCCCTTTTTGTCAATGGACACACGCCACTGCCAACACAGGAGCAGAGGAGGGAGAGGTGACCTCCTCCCCAAAAAGTTCCTCTGCAGGTGGGTCAAGCCTCCCCCATGAAGTCTGAGCAGGTCTGGGCTGGGGGCAGAACAGGGCGCAGGAAAACGGAGGCAAGCCAGGGCCAGAAAACAGTCAGATGACCAGACCGAAAACAAAGTGAACCTCGGACCCCTCAAACACACACCTTGCCTGAGTTAGGGCAAAAGTGAAGTGCCTCCCATTTCCCGAGAAGAGGGAAAAAACTCACATGCACCCCCCCTAGTCTTCTGACAGCCATCAGTCTGGAATGCAGGCCTGCTAGTTAGTTCTTTTGTGTGTGTCAATTACCCTAGGCAAACCCCTTCCCCTCCCTCATTCAACATCTTTCTTTTACAGTGATGCAGGGGAAAGAAAAAATTTCCTGCTTGGTTTTTTAGAACAAGTAAACCTTTGACAGGTGGCCTGCAGGAAACACCCATAATGTCACCCTTACTAGTCTGCCCTTTTATCCTAACCCAGAAGCTCTCAACTCGCATGTCATCCACCCCAGGACAGAGCTCGATACATTCCAAGTGTTGCCTCACATAGAGGGCAACTCCACAACTGCACCTTTCTGGTCTTTCTCTCCTAAACAGTGTGTAGCCCTTCATGACAATATTCCAGTCCTGTGAGCTATCCCACCACGTCTCCGTAAACACAATGAGATCAAAGTCCTGTGACTGCACACAGGTCTCTAGCTCCCCGTTTGTTCCCCATACTATGTGCATTGGTGTACAGGCACTTTATAGAAGTATTTGGTTGTGTCAATATCCCAGTGGGGATGCAAAAGGATGCTCCATAGTGCTATCTTGCAGTTACATCTTTGGCTACTTCTGCTTGCTGGAAGTATCCCCTCTTAAGCCTTCTTTTGGTACTTGGGTGGTCTCTACAGTTCTCCTCTTCCCACACCTTATCTCTGTTGAGCCTGGCTATGACCCATCCCCCTTACAATCTAGTTTAAAGTTCTCTCAATGAGCCCTGCTAACTCTGGTTGCAAGGTTAAACATACACAGGTATTCTTCCCAAGAATGCCAAGGCAGTGAAAGGATTAAAAAAAGGTTTATTTCAGATGTAAGGACCACTTCTTAATGATGCTGCACACACTGAGTCCCCAGTTAAAAAAGACCAACCTCCTGTTCACTCCCTGGTTTTATCATCGCTGCCCCCCCCAACTCCCTGGGCTGCAACGGCCCTGTAGCATTTCTGTAGATTATCTCTCTCTCACATATCAGAGAGAGAGACTGAGAACTTCTCTTGCTATGGGGGGGGGGGGGGGGGGAGAACGCATTGAAACTGCCTTTGAGAAAGAGTTACCTTTTAGGCAGAAAGCCTTCCCAGCAAAAACAGAGTTCCTAGCTTTCCCGTTACAAATTCTTCCGAAAAGCAAACTACCCCAACACCGGTAAATGAAGCTATTTAGTATTGTAAGAATTGATATGCACACAGGTAAACCCAGACATCCAAACCAAGGCTAAGGTATTAAAGAAAAGTTTATTCTGAAGCCAAAAACCCTAAAATACACTGCAAAATTACAGCAGGCAGAAAAGAGTGCAGAAAGCCTGTTCCCTGGCTGCTTTTATATCGACACATTTCACATGTGCATAACTTCAAAGCTGTGTTCTCCCCTGCTTTATCACTTTATTGTTTCCCTGTCCCCACCAGGGGCCTCAGGCATGTTAGTGAGAACTTTATCTCTTCTTGCAACAGGGGAGTTAACAGGCAGGCAGAGAAGTATATGTAAAGCTATTCATGGGAAAGAATTTTCTCCCATGCCAGATTTCTCCTAGCAGCAAAACCTCCTTGAGCAAAAGCTCTTTTTCCATCCTTGAATGAATCTTCCGTTCTAAGCCCCCTTCCTCTCCACAAGTATGATGATGAAAATGAATGAGTTTCTCACTGTAAAGACCAACCATGCAGTGCTAGTTAGAGTGCAGAGAAGTCTATTTGACCACCTGATCCATCAGAAAATCAACAAAAAAGATTAGGATGGAAAGAAAATGGTACCAAAGTTGCAAGCTAACATGTTGGTGATGAGCTAGAGTAACCAAATAGTAGCCAGTTAAAGAGTTCAGCATTGGGGTCCATCACACTAAAAAGCATTGCGCATTTGAAAAGTCCATGAACTTTGGCATTTGTCATATACAAACTGTCAGGACTCAAGTCCCCTTTGCTGTTTTTCCCTTAGTTGACAAATACTTGAACACTCTGTGTCTTTGCATACCCTCTTTCAAAAACAAGAGCTATGTACAAATTCTAGATGCCATGTGCTCATTTTCCTTCCTTTAGTCAGGCCTATTTATTTATAGTCACATGCAGCAATACAGCTACCTCCTGAGAAACTCTGCAAGCCTGTAGTAAAGGCTACAGGTAGCCAAGGTAGGCTTTTCTGATGTCCAACAAATTGCAGATCACAAGTTTCCAGTGGACTTGTATCATTTTGTTACCAGAGGCACTTGAAAATCCATCCCTTCAGTATGGCATTTGGTGTTCCAAAGAGCTTGTATAAGAGACAAGACAAAAAAAGGATGGCAGGGAGAGAAAAGGCTGTGGGATTTGTGTGTATACATCTATAAGTGGATACTCTGTACTAAAAGATGCCCTTCAGGAGCATGTAGTCTCTGAGGCAAACTGCTCTGGTAGATATACTCTGAGTGAAGGAGACCATGGGGAGCTTCCCTAAAACCATCAAACCCATGAAGCTAACACAGAGAGAGGGAGAGAGGATGCCCTAGCCACCCCCCTTTCCCCTAGAGGGGGAAGCATTGAGACCCTAATGAGTGGCAGCTCTGACTCAGCATGGGCAGATTGAGCAGTAATTTGCACAAGAAGGGTGTGCAGGGAGGGCACAGTCCCGCTACTGACTCAAGAGGCAAACCCAATTAGCGGTCATAGCCCTCCCAGAAGCAACCGAGCTATGGTTTCCACTTGCCAGAAAGTCATTGCCAGAAAACATGTGACGACCAAGATGGAGCTTCCATGCAAGCATGTGGCTGTCCAGGTCTTGGTTTGCAGAGTGCCACAGCCTGGCACTGGTATCGGAGGTCAGCAGAGATAACACCTGTGTGAGGTGCGACCAGGTGGATGATCTGCTCAGCCTGGTGGCAGAGCTGAAAGAGGAAGTAGAAAGGTTAAGGAGTATCAAGGAGTGTGAGAGGGAGATAGGCTGATGGAGCCACTCTCTACCATCCTTGAGACATATGGACACATCATAAGAAGCAGGGGATCCCCTGCCCTCTTGCCACCAGGCAGAAGGAGGGGACCTAAGAGACAATGGGGAATGGAAACAGGTCCCCGCTCGGGGCAGCAGATGAATATTCTCCTGACCTCTCTTGCCTTTGCAGGTGCCTTTAAACAACAGGTATGAGGCTCTGGAACTTGAGGATCAGGCAAAGGATGATGCAGATGAAGGTCAATCCAGGGGGTTGCCTAGGGCAAGTCAGTTAACACATTACAACTGCCTTGGTGAAGAAAGATGGGTAATTGTTGTAGGTGACTCCCTTCTGAGGGGAACAGAGACCCCGATATGCCAGCCAGACCCATCCCAGAAGAAAGTATTCTGCCTCCTTGGGGCCTGGGTAAGAGACATTACTAGGAAACCCCCTGGTTTGGTACAGCCCTCTGATTATTACCCACTATTGATTGTTCATGTTGGCAGTGATGAGCTTGAAAAAAGAATTCCAAGGGACTTAAGGGAACAGGGACAATTGAAGGGACAGGTATGCAGGTGGTGTTTTCCTCAATCCCTTCAGTAGCAGGGAAGAATACTGAAAGGAACAGGAGAACCCACCTGCCCACCTGATTAATACGTGACTCAGAGGCTGGTCCCATCATTAAAATTTTCACCTTTCGATCATGAGGTGGTTTATATGGCACCAGGCCTGCTAGGGACAGATGGGGTTCACTTGTCTCAAAGGGGGAAAAGGATTCTAGCCTATGAGTTGGCAGGGCTGATTGAAAGGGATTTAAACTAGGTTTGAAGGGGGAAGGAGATAAGACCAGGCTCTCTAGAGATGAACCTAGGGGTGGCAGGCCAGTGTTGGGGGGGGAAATCAATAGCCCAGCTCAAGTGCATCAACACCAATGCAGCAGTGTGGGTAACAAACAGGAGGAGCTGGAAGCCACTGCACACCAAGAAAGCCATGACGTAGTTGCCATCACAGAAATGTGGTGGGATGACTCGCGTGACTGGAGTGCTGCAATGGATGGTTCCAAGCTCTTCAGAAGAGACAGATGAGGAGAGGTGGTGGGGTGGTTCTGTACATTAGGGAGTGTTTTGACTGCATGGAGCTAAAGGATAGTGATTATAAGGTCAAGTGCTTATGGGTGAGAATCAGGGGGAAGGCCAACAAGGTAGATATCCTGGTGGGAGTCTGTTATAGACCACCCAACCAGGATGAAGAGGTAGATGAAATATTCTATAAGTGTCTGGCTGACATCCTTGTTCTCGTGAGGGACTTCAACTTGCCAGATGACTTCTGGAAATTGAACACAGCAGAGAGGAGGCAGTCTGGAGGGTTCCTGGAGTGTGTGGAAGAGAACTCCCTGACACAGCTGGTAAGTGAGCCAACCAGGGAGGTGCATCAGTGGACCTGCTGTTTATGGACAGAGAAGGGCTGGTGGGAGATGTGTTCACAGGCCATCTTAGGCATAGCTATCACAAAATGATAGAGTTTTTGATTCTTGGTGAAGTAAAGAAGGAGATCAGGAGGTCAGCTATCTTGGACTTCTGGAGGGCAGACTTTGGCCTGTTTGGGATGCTGGTTGAGAGTCCCTTAGGAAACAGTCCTGAAGGGTAAAGGGGTCCAGGAAGGCTGGGTATTTTTCAAGAAGGAAATCTTAAAGGCACAGGAGCAGGCCATCCCCATGTGCTGAAAGACTAGACAGTCGGGAAGAAGATCAGTGTGACTGAACAGGGAGCTTTTGCTGGGACTCAGAGAAAAAGAGTTTACCACCTTTGGAAGAAGGGGCATGCAACTCAGGAAGAGTATAAGAAGGCCTCAGTCTTTAACAGAAAGATCAGTTACGCTCAGGGTATCCAGCCCCCTGAGGTGGCAGACAGGGACAGGGAGCAGATAGACCCCCTGAAATCCAGGATTAAGCAGTTAGTGACCTGCTGAGCCACTTAGACACTCTATGAGGCCAAATGGGATCCATCCAAGGGTACTGAGAGGGTACTGAGAGAGCTGCACCCTTTCAGATCTTGCAGGTCTTTTCCAGTCCTAATGATTCTATGATTCTGTGATATAGTTGAAAGATATTGTGCACAACTTCGTGCAGCCTGTCTATTCAGCTGGTACAAATCAGCACAGCTACATGGAAGCCCATTTACATCAGAGAAAAGTCTTTTCCCTTCTCCTGATCCAGTTATTTCCTTCCCCATTTGAGCCACCACAACACTCCCAGGATCGAAAGAAGGCACTAAGGTTATCAGGTAAACAGTAAAGCTCCTTGTACATCCAGGATACCAAACTTTTGTACCCTCAATGAACACAGCTCAACCTGGTGAACATAATAAATGACTCTTCTTGGTCCTGCAGTGTGGCTATATTCAATCAACCAGGACTTGCTTCCAGTAAGAAACAAAAAGCAGCTATAAAATGCTTCAGAGAAAATTAGCCAAAGAAAATCGCCACATATAATTGTTTCTAATTGTCTATTCTATTATAAATGCATGTTATATACAGATGTTTTCTGCATAATTTACTGTCTTTATGAGTTATGTGTCAAATGAGGGTCTCTTAGTTTTTGTGTAACACCGTAAATGACATTTATGTCCTCAATCACTTCTTGTACGTGTCTAACACACAGGGTCGTCACAGTGTTTTAAGATATGTTTACCTGATATATTTAACATTTTTGTGGGTTTTTATTTTGCTTTGAAAAAAAAGCAATGTATCCTCTTTTTCCCTTTGTCTTGGTTTAATGACAATATATTCAGGAGGTGAGACCTCTAAGGAGATGAACCCTCCTTTTATTATTTCCCTCCCTCCGATCTAGAGAAGGTAAAAATTATGAGGAGTCTGAATGAAGAAGGAAAAATAACAACTATACTAAAAAGGGAAAGAAACAAAAAACTCCAACAATAGCAGAAAATATTACCTAGCTACCCTCTCCCCCCTAAGTTAGAACAAAACCTGGAAGGATATTTTGTCCAAGAAAGTCCTCTGCCGCCCACCACGTGGGTGTCAATGGCAGGGCTGGGGCTGACCTGGAGAGCTGCTGAGGCCCAGCAGGCTCAGGCCGCGGGGCTGAGGAGTTTTGTGCTGGCAAGAGAACGAAAACGGCGGTGGTGACTCCTGAGAGGGGAATGTCCTGGTTGGCAGTTGTGGCAGCTCCCAGGCTTTTGCGAAAATAGCTGCTGAGGTGGCGGTGATTCTGGAGAGGGGAATCCCCGAGTTGGCGCAGTCTCTGGTTGTGCTGGGACTGCTCAGCTGGGGCCAGGGCAACCTCGGTCTGATGCAAAAATAGCTCCAGACTGAAGCAAAAAGCAACCACTGATGAGGCAGGAAAAAACTCTGAGAGTCCGTGGTGCTCCAGCAGGCAAAAAAACAGGTACAAAGACAGCAGTTCTGGTCCATGCCTGCCTTTTACCTCCTGTCTCACAAGTTCCCGTGATACTCCACTCCAGGGACCCACCTTTCTGGTGGCTTCCAAGACCCCGGGGGCAGTCTTCCCCAATCTATCTTGAACAGGGGCCGTCCCCCATGCTTCGATTTACGAGGTGGTATGAAATATTCATCAGTGAAAATTTTTCCCATTTAACTAAAAGTACAACACCCCACTTTTACCTTTAGAAAAGAAATCTAATTTATTGCTCAGAAGAGAAAGAAAGAATGCATCTGTAAGGGAAACTGATCAAATAACACACCATGGAAGCTAGAAGCTACTGATAAACAAAAGAATTTATTATCCAAAATACAGAGCAATGAGAAATTGTTGATTTATTTAAGGGTTTTGTATTAATTTTCAGTAAAAGAGGTGCTGGAAAAAAATTGCTTCTGTGTATATTGGCCCAACTTCCCAGCAGACTGTGTCAGGGCACTAGCTATCATCGTTCCTATTCTAAACATGGCTGGCTGTCAGGTACCCACCAAGCCACTCTATTACTCTCCCTCCTCAGCAAGAAGGGGAAATAAAATAAGCTTATGGGTCGAGATAAAGACAGGGAAATCACTTATCAGTTAACAACATGGGCAAAACAGATTCGACTTAAGGAAATTATTTATTGACAATTAAAAAATAGAGTAGGATAGTGAGAAATAAAAACAAATCTAAAACCACCTTCCCCACCGCTCCCTTTTTCCCAGGCTCAACTTCACTCCCAACTCTTCGATCTCCTCCCCTGCTCCAAGCAGCACCCTCCCAGGTGCAGAATCTGGTTCTTGCCTTTGTTAAGCTTCATATGGCTGGTGATTGCACAGCCCTCTAATTTGTCGAGGTCTCTCTGCAGGGCTTCCATGCCTTTGAGGGAGTCAACAGCTCCTCCCAATTTTGCATCATCAGCAAACTTATTTAGTATCCCTTCGAGTCCTGCGTCCAAACCATTTATGAAGTTGTCGAAGAGCACTGGGTCTAAGATGGAGCCCTGTGGAACCCCACTAGTGACAGGTCGCCAGTCTGATGTTACCCTATTCACTAATAATTTGTGCCAATTGCTCACCCACCTGTGGCAGGATGGCCTACCCCAATAAGGCCTAGAATCCTATCAGAGAATGCATACAATGCAAGCTATCGTGCAAGCTATCATGCAAGTTCTACTGCTGGCACCAGGGTGCTGTTTTGGCGTTGAATTATGCTAAAACCAGCCTGGTTCATCAAACTGCAAACACACATCCTGCTTTTTGAAGCAGGATTTGACAGATAAGCTAGTCGCTGGTCGGTAAATCTATGACTACCAGTCCATCACTTTATAACTATAAAAGCCCAGTCCAACTTCCATATGGTAGACTCTTCCACATACTTCCTTGAAGCGTGGAGCTTCTCCCGTGAAGCAGGGGAGCCTCTTCATAGTTACTCCCCAGGGGTTAAGAGAAAGAGAGAGATGTGCTAACTATCTTGTATGGTGATTTATATCAATCTCTATTTAATGATTGTTTCTTTTTCTAGTTTTGATACAATTGTTTTAATACAATTGCTTTGATACAGTGCACTATACTACTTTATGCTATATTATACCCTACTAGAAGGTTTTTAGTGTTTACACTGTGTAGTAAATAATTCTGATTAAGATCTTTCATCTGTTCACTTGTCTGTTCATTTGTCATAATAAATAATTCATTTTATATAAATATATCTGATTTTTCCATCATTAAAAACTGCAGGACAAAGTGATTTAATCACACCTATATAATTCCTTAAATTTAAACCACTGACAGAATCCGAGGTTAAGATAGGATTCAGTCACACCTAAACTCCTCTCTGAGAAGGAGTTTAGAAAGCAAGGGAGTGCTTTCTGCACCTAGTGACTCAATGGTAGGGCTTTTTTAATAATTTTGTCTAAGCCTTCCACTCCCACCTGTGACACTGTGGGAACAAGTTAAGCCAGCAGCACCTGCATTCAGTTAATTAGGATCAAAAAGGAGTGTTTTGGCCTTGATTGGTGTTTTTGATAAAGAGAGTGCTGTGTTCTCAAAGTGGGAAACCACTTAAACGGTCTGCATGATAGCATGTGTTTTTCACTCATGGCTGAACACAGCCACCACATGATGCGAGGTGAATGTGTGGGATCAAAGCGCTGGTTTAGGACAACCCTGGGAATTTTGGTTAACTTAATGACAACACCAGGTGCTGTTTACAAAGGAACCCTAATAAAAGGGGAAGGCCGAAAAAGATCAATGGACAAATCCCAAAATCGACTTCTGCGTGGTGTGCAGCTCCTTTTGCTTCAGATCCCATATTTGCCATATGACACCACTGCATGATGTATTTATCCAGCTGTGTGCTGGAGATTTTGCCCAGAAGGATCCTGTAAGAGACAGTATCAAAAGCTTTACTGAAATCCAAAAATATTACATCAACTGCCTTTCTGTCCTAGTTACAGGGGCTGTAACCAGTTTATCACTATATGGGTATAACCATAACTGTGTATTCTACATACTCTATGTCATTTCTGATGAACAGTTAATAAATGGATCAATTGCAGCAGCTGCCCAGGGCACACCTGACACCTCAGGCTACAAGCTGGGTGTTAAAAAAGCCCTAAGAGGCAGGGAAGTGTTTCTTTGTCTTCACACCAATGACTCAGCTGTGATAACTCCCCTCCAGGGAGCCATTAGTACCTTCTCACCCAGCCCAAAGGGTCATCTCTGCTAATGGGCCATAATGGACTGGCATAATGGGCAGCTGCAATGACCTAGACCATCAAAGATTCCAAAAATATCCCATGTGGTGCTCAGCACAGGGGCTAATGAACACTGTTCGGTTCTTGTCCCAGGGTACTGGGTTATACATCTGTCTTTGTGGGTTAAAACCAGTTTCCTCTGTATCTTTGCATTTATTGTAATCTGTAGGAGCCCAAACCCAGCTGTCAGAAGAAAGGAGCTTAATGGGCTTGAACCATAAACCTTGGAAAACAAGGTCTGAGAGGAATCCCATAACCTGAAGGACTGGACCTTCCTCACAAGATCTGTTGAAGTTCAACCATGTGGATGCAGCAAAATAAGAAAGGACTTTGAGATGATTTTATCAGACCATGTTTAAACCCCTTAATCCTCTTCTCCCCATATAATCTTGGTTGAAGGAAATATTAACCCATTGGGTAACTGTAGTAAAAACTTGTGTAATTCCACAATTAACATAGCTCATCCTCCTCATTAACATGTCCAACCCCCAAAGTCCTTACATTGTGTTCGTGTGTTCAATAAAGTATTCCAGTTTCTACCCCATACCTGTAATCACTTAGTTATTGACTCTCCACTGTAATCTTTTTAGTAAATTGTAACTCTGACTTGTAGTCTCTCTTGAGTTGGGTTCATTTCTCCCACCAGTTTACTTTTAAACCAGCACACTTCCCTTGATCAACTAGGTGGGTTACTGTGGGAAGAAGACTGGGGGTATAATTAAAGTAGAAAGTTAGAGACACAGTTATAACAATACGGAAATTATAGGGGGGAAATGTGGTTGCTACTCCCTGGATGGAACACGGTCAACATGCCCAACTTCCCACACACAATAAAATCTAAGGGGGACTAAATGGAGGATGGAGCAGAGTGGAGACACTGCGGCCAGGCTGTGTTGAAATCCTTGTGGAAGAGGGAACTCTGTGGTATTTTTTATCTGATAAGCTGCACAGCAGCTGAAAACCAAGGGAGATAAAGGAAGATGTCCTGATGTTGAATCAGCAACCATGGTGAAATCGCTCTCCTTGGACTGACGCATGTCCGAATCCCAGGGTTATCTCAGATACTATCCTGACGTTACCCGTCTCCGAGGTATGACATCCCCTCATTGAGTAAAATGTATGACTAGAGTCACTCAAGCTCCACCCAAACCTAAAGAAATAGTATAAAAGCATGTTAAGAATGGGGAGAAGTTAGGGAAGACTCCATCGTAAATTCTGGGATCAGTTGATAGGCTGAACCTGTCTTGTCCCCAATAGGGAACAAGATATTGTGTGAGAACCGTATTCTGCATGTGCTAAATTATTATCTCTAACCAGTTTTTGTCAGGGATTGCAGCTTGTTAGTATGCTGCTTTGAATATGTTTTCGTAGTTAGTATCATCAACAACCTCGAACCTTAACCTCTCACAATTTTATTAATTGTAGTGAGTTGACCCTGGCTGGATCCCAGGTACTCACTAAAGCCTGACCATCTGCCGTGGACTGATCCAGACTGCACTGGAACAGGGGGAAACTCCAGAACACCTGCAATATTTTGATGATATCACTGTGTGGGGCAAGACAAGAGAAGTTTTTCAGAAAGGGAGGAAAATAATCCAAATTGTTCTGAAAGCTGGTTTTGCCATAAAACAAAGTAAGGTAAAGGGACTTGCACAGGAGATCCAGTTCTTGCAAATAAAATGGCAGGATGGATGCCATCATCTGCCCATGGATATAGTGAACAAAATAGCAGCTGTCTCCATCAGCTAACAAGAAGGAAACACAAGCTTTCCTAGGCCTTGTGAGTTTCTGGAGAATGCACATTCCAGGTTACAGTCAGCTCGTGAGCCCCCTCTATCAAGTGACTCAGAAGAAGAACCATCGTGAGTGGGGCCTTGAGAAACAACAGGCCTTTGAGCAGATCAAACAGGAAATAGCTCATGCAGTAGCTCTTGGGCCTGTTTGGACAGGACCAGCTGTGCGAAATATCCTCTACGCTGCAGCTGGGGAGCATGGTCTCACCTGGAGGCTCTAGTAAAGAACATCAGGAGAAACCCGAGGTTGACCATTAGGGTTTTGGTGCTGGGGTTATCGAGGATCAGAAGCCCACTGCACGCCAACTGAAAAGGAGATATTAGCAACCTATGAGGGGGTTCGAGCCGCCTCAGAAGTCGTTGGGACAGAAGCACGTCTCCTCTTGGCACTGCATTTGCCTGTGCTGCACTGGATGTTCAAAGGGAACATCCCCTCAACACATCATGCAACCAGTGCTATATGGAGTAAGTGGGTAGCATTGATTGCACAATGAGCCCAAATGGGAAAACCCAATTTCCCAGGAATCCTGGAAGAGATTATGGACTGGCCAGAAGGCAGAGATTTTGGAGCATTGCCTGAGATGACTTGTGCCCAAGAAGCACCACCATATAATGAGTTACTAGAAAATAAAAGAGGCTGTGCTCTATTTACTAATGGATATTGCCTTGTGGTAGGAAACCATCAGAGGTGGAAAGCTGCTGTGTGGAGTCCCACATGACAAGTTGTTGAGGCTGCTGAAGAGGGTGAGACAAGACAATTTGCAGAAGTGAAAGCCATCCAAGTGGCCCTAAAGATTGCTGAATGAGAAAAGTGGCCTGTACTGTATCTCTAAACTGACTCCTGTGGGGGTGGCTCCAGCAATGGAAGAAGACCAATTGGTAACACAGAGGTAAATACATCTGGGTTGCTGCATTGTGGCAGGACATCGCTGCACAAGTGGAACATAAGACTCTGAAGGTGCATCATGTAGGTGCTCACACGCCCCAAAGTCATGCCACTGAAGAACATCAGAACAATAAGCAGGTGGATAAGGCTGCCAAGATTGGAATAGCTCAGGTAGACTTGGACTGGGAGCAGAAGGGTGAGCTATTTATAGCCGGATGGGCCCATGAAACATCAGGACATCTAGGAAGAGATGCGACATACAGATGGGCTCGTGATCGAGGGGTGGAACTGACCATGGAGGCCATCACACAGGTCATTCATGGATGTGAAACGTGCTGCAATCAAGTGAGCCATGCAATTAAAATCTCCCCAGAACAGAGGGCAGTGGCTGGGTTTCCAATATGGTGAGGCCTGGCAAACTGACTACACTAGACTACTGCCACAAACACTCCAAAGCAAGAGCTACACAGTCACCATGGTGGAGACAACGACTGGTTGGCTGGAGACATACCCTGTAAACCAGGCCACTGCTCGAAACACCATCTTAGGCCTTGAGAGGCACATTCTGTGGTGACATGACACCCCAGAGAGAACTAAATCAGACAATGGGACTCATTTTTGAAATAACCTCATAAACTCTCGGGCAAAGAAATATGGCATTGAGTGGATCTATCACATCCCTTATCACCCACAAGCCTTTGGAAAGACTGAGAGGTATAATGGACTGTTGAAAACCATGTTAAGAGAGTTAGGTAATGGGACATGGAAGCATTGGGAGGCAAATTTAGCTGCAGTCACTTGACTGGTCAACACTAGGGGATCTGTCAACTGCCCTGGTCCTTCCCAAACAAAACCCCTACATACTGTGGGAGGAGAGAAGGTCCCCATACTACACATGGGGAATTGGCTGGGGAAGTCAGTGTGGGTTTCTCCTCCCATGGGAAAAGGCAAACCCATCCATGGGATTATCTTTGCTCAGGGACCAAGGTGTACTCAGTGAGTAATGTGGAAGGATGGGGAGACTTGGTGTGTGCCTCAAGGAGATTTAACCTTGGGGGAAAATTATTCTGTGGTTTAAGCTGTATGTTGAAGGAAGTAAAGTAGCAGGCCAATGAAGAATGAATTTTGCAAGGAGAGCGCGATGATGACCCAAGACAGGCTGGTGTCGGTGCCCAACGATCGATCATGTTGCTTCTACTGTCCTGAGTACAAATCCTGATGGAATAGAGCCCAAGAGCTGAGGAGGTGGAAGAAGCCCATGAAAATGGGAAAAAAATATCTATCTGTGAAAGGACAGGGGATAGTCAGAAGATATATAAATTATGTGGGATCTGATGCAAATGGTATGGAATAAGGGATGGAGATTGTATTGGGTCTGGCTGAGATGGAGTTCATTTCCCCATAGCAACCCTCACAGTGCTGTGCTTTGCATTGGTAGCTAGAAAGGTGTTGAGAACTCAACAGTGTTTTGGCTACTGCTGAGCGCAGCATCAGTACTGTAACATTCCTTTCTGTTGCGGGATTAACAGGCGCTGTAATGTGGAAACCATTCTTCAAGAAGATGTCGTGACTGACCCAGGGGCGAAGTGACCTTGTCCGCGCAGGAAGCGAAGTAAACAAGGCCATAAAACTTGAGGGATGTCACAGACCAGGATGTTTAAGTACGATAAAGGGACTTGAAAGAAAACTAAAAAAGACCAGCTGTGTATTCAGAACTAACCAATCAGATGCTGTTTGAAGTGTATACTCAGATATATATACTCCTCTGTAATCAATAAAGTGAAGTTCGTTTTTGTACCTGCATTGAGAGTCTTGACCTGATTGCGGCATCCTGGTGACCCCGCGACGTGATCCTGCTCTGTGCAACTTGATACCTGCAAATTCCCGAGGTGCGGTTGCGACCGGACGTCCGAGAGAGATGTGTTTTGTGGCCACAGTCGACCGGTGAGTTGGAGCCCATCGAGGCTGATTTGAATTGCTCGGGATGGGGTCGTCTATTTCTGCAGTAGAGCGTGCTACTGTTGATGCAGTAATGAACTTGGGGAAAAAGGCAGATGAAACTTTGTCGCGTACTCAAGTAGTGGACTTGTTATTCTGGGCGAAACGTCGCGGATTTTTGCATGATTCCACGGACGTTTTTAAGGATGATACCTGGCGTAAAGTTGGGGCAGAATTATGGGAAGCGGTGCAAACAAATAATAAAGAAGCCAAGGTTCTTGCGCCGACATATCGGCAGGTCCGATTGCTTATTGAACGGTTAGGCGCTGAAGCGAGTGTAGAAGCTGCTGTACGTGCTGCTGTGTTTACAGCAGCCGCCGCCCCAGTGCCATCTGCACCGGAGGTGAAAGAGCCCGCCCCACACGATGCCGGCCCAGATATTAACCCTGAACATGCCGAGGAGGACTCGGAAGAGTCTCTCATCGACCTCGGGGTGCCAGCTTATACTGCTGCAGCAGCTGAACGGGGACCATATGATGATCTTATTCCCCCGTGGAATCCCCCGCCCGAACCCGTGCCTTCCACACCCCCGGCTGACCCAGCCCATGTTCCACTGCCGTCTGAACCTATGGAAGTTGATACTAATCCTAATCTATCAACGCTTTTGCAAGCCCAAACAAATGTCATGACAAAATTGTTAAAAGAAATGAAAGCTTTAGATAAGGAAGCTGCAACTAAGCCTGCAATAAAGAGTCAATATAAAGCAGCCCATAAAGCAATCATTGAGGGACTAAAAAATATTGAACAGCAATTAAATAAGGAATTTGTTGTGGAAGGCATTTCTCCTGAACGGCGTTACTGGGTCCTTAATATGGTTAAACAAAGACACTGGGATGAAGAGACTGCTGATGATTTTCTTACTTCAAAGGGAGCACCCCCGTTAAGTGCGGTAGAAAAAGGAGAGATAGTTGCTTATCAGAAACACTATCCTCCAGATGTGTATGATGATGCAGCTCCTTCAGTGAGTCAGAATCAAAGTTTGCCGCAAAAATTACAAGATTGGTGGAACAAATCGCCGCTGCCAAAACGAACACTACCAGGGCGATCCCTTGTGGACTCGGGTGCTACCCCCAAGGTTCCCTTACCCGATAGTTCAGTACCTCCCCGTGATCCGAATTTTGATCATCACAAGAGATGGAAGGGAATCATTACAAATGCAGAACTCACAGGTGATTTTAGCTTTACCGCAGCCCCTGTGCTTGTACAGGGGAACCAACGACAATGGGCACCTCTGGATTGGAATCTAGTCACACGAGTCCAAAAAGCAGTAATTGACTATGGTATAGATAACCGATTAGTCAAAAAACAAGTTGAAACGATCATTCGCTATCAGGAATTGGTACCTGCTGATATACGCAGCATTTTTGAGTTAATTTTGGGACCCACAAGTTTTTTACTGTTTTTGACGAAATGGCAAGAGAGATTGGAAGTAGCTCAGGTAGCGAACTTAGATTTGCCAATCGGAGATCCCCTGCGTACTGCTACTTTAGATCAATTAATGGGAAAAGGGCAATTTGTAGACCCGCAGACGCAAGCCGCCCTGGACGCTCGTATTCTTGCGCAAAGCAAAGCAGCTGCTCTCGAAGCCTTCATGACATTACCACAGATGGGTAAACCAAAGCAGCCTTATCTGCATATTAGGCAACAGGATGATGAACCTTTCCTCTCCTTTGTGGATAGAGTGAAAGAAGGAGTTGAAGTAGCACCGGACATACCACATAACATGAAAGACACTATGGTGCGTGAAATAGCTGTTCAAAATGCTAACACAGCTTGCAAAAGGATGATCACTATTCTACCAGCAGGGGACTCTCTTACTCAAATTATTGAACAGTGTGCTCGAGCTCCTTTAGAGCTAGAGAAAGAGAAAGCAACTATTCATGCCTCTGCTCTAGCTGCTGCGCTTACAAAAGCACAGCTGCAAGGTCGTGGAGATAAAAATCCGGAAAAATGTTTTAGCTGCGGACAGCTTGGGCACTTTCGTAAACAGTGTCCCCAGCGCTTTAAGGGGGGATTTAAAGCTATTTCTATGAGTTCTTTTACAGGAATGTGTCATCGATGTGAAAAACCCGGTCACAGAGCCGCGGATTGCCGATCCAAATTCAAAAAGGATGGGACACCCTTACTTGGACCAACAAAGCAAGACCAGGGAAACTTCAGGAGCCGCGTGGGGGGCGCGGCGGTGAACCCTATCCAAACACCCCCCAACCCGAGTACGCTGCCGAAGCAGCCACCCGGGGCAGTGCAGGGCTTGACCTGGTAACTTCTCAATCTGTAACTATCACAGATAATTCAGTTCATTTAATTCCTACCACTTTTAAGGGACCCATTGGAAACGGACTTGCTGCTTTACTTTTAGGACGTTCTTCTGCCACCAAACAAGGGCTTTTTGTTCAACCTGGTGTTATTGATGCTGACTATAATGGTGTTGTTCAAATTATGTTGAGAGTTTTACATCCACCCTTTTTTCTCCCTACAGGCAGTAAAATTGCTCAACTAATACCATTTTATCCCCAGGTGCCTCAGCATTGTATTACTAACACTGAAAGAACAGGTGGTTTTGGAAGTACAGGACCTTTAGTTGCCTTCACAGAAATACTCTCAAATAACAAACCACTCCGATCAGTCCTTGTCACTTCTGCAGATGACCCTGCAATTCACTTACGAGCCGAAATGATGCTGGATTCGGGTTCTGATGTTACTATAATTCCAGCAGATGCATGGCCAGATACTTGGTTAAAACATGCGAAAAAAGAATCTATTCTGGGTGTCTCCGGAATAGCCCAAACCATTCAAAGTCAAAATTTTGTTCAGATCTCAGATAATGAAGGCAACGTCGCTTCTGTACGTCCATACATTTTGCAGACAACTTTATGGATATTGGGTCGTGATGCTTTGAGTCAATGGCGTATGGTTCTCACTTCTAACCATTTTTAGTAGGGGCCACTGAGCAACTCCAAGGGCAACCACTGATCAAGTTAGGCTGGATAAAAGATGACCCTATTTGGGTTGCTCAGTGGCCACTTCCTCAAGCAAAATTGACACAATTACATATTTTAGTACAAGAACAACTGGAGAAAAAACACATTGTCCCTTCTCAGAGTCCATGGAATACACCTGTCTTTGTTATTCAAAAGAAATCAGGTAAATGGCGATTCTTACATGATTTAAGAGAAGTGAATAACCAAATGCTTCCTTTAGGGGCACTCCAACCTGGCCTTCCTTCTCCAGCTGGTCTTCCTAAAGATTACTCCTTGTTCATTATTGACATTAAAGATTGCTTTTTTAGCATTCCCCTTCATCCTGACGATACTAAACGCTTTGCCTTTAGTGTTCCTCAAATCAACAATTCGGCACCCATGGCGAGATACGAATGGGTTGTATTACTGCAAGGTATGAAAAACAGTCCAACCATTTGTCAATGGTATGTCAATCAAGCTTTACAAAATTGGCGTCAAAGTCACCCCAATTACATTACCTATCACTATATGGATGATATCCTTGTTGCCAGTCCTGAACCCCTACCAGAAAAAGAACAAAATGAATTGTTGTCAGAATTACAAAATTGGGGCCTATCTGTTGCTCCTGAAAAAATTCAACAGATAGATCCCTGGCATTACTTGGGTTTTGAAGTCACGAAAAATCGCTTTCGACCTTTAAAATTATCACTTCATCCTACAATTCAGACAGTCAATGATGTTCAAAAGTTAATTGGGGACATTCAAAGCGTTCGCCCTTGGGCTGGAATTTCTAATACAGAATTAGAGCCACTAATTGACCTTCTTAAAAATTCAACCTCTATAGCAGAGCCCAGGACCCTAACTCCAGCTGCACAAGAAGCTCTTCAACATATCTCTACGAAATTAGAGAATGTGTGTGCCCATCGCTATGATGCGCATTTACCTCTTTATCTATTTGTCCTCAATGTTGCGAGAGAATTTTTTGCCCTTATTGGGCAACTAGAGGCTGATCACAAAACATGCTATATTCTTGAATGGGTATTTACAAAATCCACCCCAACAACATCTATCCAGAAAAGAGTAGATCAATTAGGCGATTTGCTGTTCAAAGCTAAACATAGGACTCGTTGTTTATTTGGTAGAGATCTCGATTACCTTATCTTGCCTATTTCTAACCTGCAATTGGTTGAAGAATGGGCAGATACTTCTGTCACCTTTGCTACAGCTATAGTTGGATTGAACATTGATAATCACTTTCCTGCGTCTCCTATATTTTCAGCCAATCTCTCATTTGTACCCTTGAAAATCCTCTCTGACTCTCCCCTCCCAGATGCTCTTACTGTTTTTACTGATGCTAGTGGACGTACTCACAAATATGGTTATGCCTATTTACAGGACAGCAACTGGAAAGTTGTCACTGACTCACTTCCAAATGTTTCTGTGCAAGTCCTTGAGCTAAAAGCTGTTGTATTAGCATTTGTTACCTTTTCTACTATACCTTTTAATTTAGTAACTGATTCTTTATATGTTTATTCTATTGTTAACCGTATCGAAGACTCTCTTTTGGGAAAAGTAGCTAACCCTGTCATTGCTGATCTGTTACTAGAATTACTAAATGTTGTTAATCTTAGACACCATCCTGTTTTTGTAACTCATTTGAGAAGTCATTCTCTGCTTCCTGGAATCCTTGCAGAAGGTAATGCCATGATTGATACCGCTGTTAGTGCTCCTGCAGTTCAGTCCACTGCTTTCCTTTCCGCTCAACAATCGCATGCGTTTTTTCATCAATCCGCCCCCAGCCTCAGTGCAGAGTTTAATATTTCAAAGCCTGAAGCGCAATCCATTATTTCTGCCTGCCCTGACTGTGCCCGTCTCCCACCTTTACAGCAGATGGGAACTAATCCCCGCGGCCTTTCATCACGTTCCCTTTTTCAAACTGACATTACATTAGTTCCCTCATTTGGCAGATTTAAGTATGTTCACGTTACCGTGGATACGTTCAGTAAACTGACCTGGGCTACGCCACTAACGAGTACTTCCAGCAAATCCACTTGTTTACATTGGCTGCAAGCCTTTGCTGTTTTAGGTGTTCCTGAAGAAATTAAAACTGACAATGGCCCAAATTATACTAGCACTTATTCCAATGATTTTCTCTCACGCTGGAATGTACGACATACTACCGGCATCCCGTACAACAGCACCGGTCAAGCTATTGTTGAGCGAAAGCACCAAGACCTTAAACGTTTATTCCGTGTTTTAATGAAAGAGGGGGAGCAGACCCTGTCACCACAACAGGTAGTTCTAAAAGCATTATATGTCCACAATTGGAAAAATCTTGTTGAATCGCCAAAAGCTCCCAAAACGCAATATATAGCACCAATGTCTTTGCACTTTTTATCCTCTACTGTCCAATATCCAGATGTGTCTGTTGAAATATGGGATCCCAAACAGAATGCTTGGCAAGGTCCACAGCAATTAATAACCTGGGGTCGTGGCTACGCTTGTGTCTCTACAGGTAACGATACCATCTGGATCCCAGCCAAATGGGTTCGACCGTGGATCAAAAAGGCATTACCTTCCTGACTCTTTCTTTCCTTCTCCTGTTGTTTGCCATCGGTGAGACGCAAGCCCAAGAAAATCTGTGGATTCAATGGGCAATTCAGACAAACACCTCTGCCTTTTGCTTGCATCTCACTGCAGCAACTAATCCTTTTAAGACTTGCCTAATCGGTGTTCCTGTAAGTCCATTTGAGCTTGCTAAGAATGTAGTAAGTATAAATTGTACTGCACGAAATGCTAGTTATTGCTTAGGTATGGTGTTAAAAAGTTTTAAAGAACCTTTGCCTTGGGATCCTCAGGAGTTAAACCTACTGGATAGTCGACCATCAAATGGTTCAGGATGTGTCTTTTTTGGATCGTACAATTTAACAGAAAAGAAAAGACGTACCTGGTTAACACCTCACAAAAATTACAACACGTCCCAATATTGTTCTCCTGATCGCGTTTATGGATGGGGTTCAGGCCACATTCACCTTAATTATTCCTATGCTACCTCCTTGCCACATCAAATATACCTTATCTGTGGTGATAGAGCGTGGCAAGGCATCCCCAAAGAAGCTCATGGGGGAGCTTGTTATCTTGGAAAACTTGCTCTCCTAGCACCTTCTAAAGAGCAATGGCAAACCATACTGCATGGCAAAACACAAAGAGCTCGTAGAAGTCTCGAACAATTGCCCTCAGACTGTTCTGATGAGGTAAGCTTGTGGGGAACCACAGCTCGAGTGTTTGCTGCCATAATTCCCCAAATCGCAGCAGAGGAAGCGTTGACCCAATTACAACACCTTGCGTGTTGGACTGCTAAACAAGCTAATGTCACTACTAATGTACTTTCCCAATTGGCACAAGATATGAGCAGCATGCGCAAGGCTGTGCTCCAAAATCGAGCTGCCATCGATTACTTGCTATTGGTACAAGGAAAAGGTTGTGAGGAATACCAAGGACTCTGCTGTTTTAATCTCTCAGATCACTCAGAGTCCATCCAGGAGCAATTGAAGTGGTTGAAAGAACATACAAAAAGGATCACTGTGAGCACAAATCCTTTGGACGATTGGTTACTATCATTAGGTTTATCTGCATGGGTCAAGGATGTTTTGAAATGGATATGTATCATTGTATTAATTATTGGAATTGTACTCTGTATGGCTCCTTGTATTATTCAGTGCTTTGCTAGTAGAATTCATAGTATGGCTGATGCAGTTTTTGATAAGAGAGGGGGAGATGTTGCGGGATTAACAGGCGCTGTAATGTGGAAACCATTCTTCAAGAAGATGTCGTGACTGACCCAGGGCGAAGTGACCTTGTCCGCGCAGGAAGCGAAGTAAACAAGGCCATAAAACTTGAGGGATGTCACAGACCAGGATGTTTAAGTACGATAAAGGGACTTGAAAGAAAACTCAAAAAGACCAGCTGTGTATTCAGAACCAACCAATCAGATGCTGTTTGAAGTGTATACTCAGATATATATACTCCTCTGTAATCAATAAAGTGAAGTTCGTTTTTGTACCTGCATTGAGAGTCTTGACCTGATTGCGGCACCTTTCCCAGTTGAGGGCAAGATCCTGGGAGAGGACACAAGTAGGCCAACTCACTCAAACTATCCAAAGGGATATTCCATGTCATATGATGTCAGCTCAGATATAAAAGCTAAGAAAAGGAGGGGGGGGGGGCATTTGTTATTTTCCACTTCACTTTTGCATGCATAAACTTTTGCTTTTGCTTTAGTAAACTGCCTTACCTCAACCCATGAGTCATTTTCCATATTATTCTCTCTCCTCTGTCCGGCTGGGAAGGGGAGTGATAGAGCAGCTTGATGGGCACCTGGCATCCCACCAAGCTCAACCCACTACATTAATAGTGTTATTCAGTAAAATGTTAATGTGAGTTCTTCAAGGGCACTAACAGTCGCCAGCAGTGCGAAACATACTTGAATAAAGGTGTGAAGACACGGGAGGGAATCTCTCTGTTGGTATGTGACCCTGAACAAGTCAGTCAAACTGTCCTCCAATCTAGTAGTCTGCTCAGTGAAATGTCCCCATAATGGGACGCTGACAGACTGGTTGGGAACAAGCGTCCTGGCTTTCCTGGGATGCTGCCAGACTAATCAAACACTAAGGTGTCGTAACAAGGGAAGAAAGGGACCCTCAATATGAGAATCAGCAAGCTTCGTTTATTGATCATTGCTAACAGCTTAATATATGCTTTATAATTAGTTCATACATATTGCAAAAGCTAAGCTCATTATTGGTTCTGCTTAAATGTTGATCTCACCTCTTACTCATTTCTTTGTTGACACAGGTGGTACTCAGTTGCTTTTTGTTTTGCTAATCACAATGTCCTGTTTACCAGCCAATTAACACGTACAAGGGCACTGTAACTTCGCTATCTAAGATGTTCCCACGGCCTAGGCAAGCCGTGTTCTATAGCCAATTCCCTACAAATACCCCCGTTTTTTTATTTTGGGCCAACAATGTTTTCTCTGTTATAGCACTTACACGTTTAACAATACAAGAAAAAGCAATACGAACTATTACTAAAATTACAACAATTGTCAACAACCATCGTAGGTTTTTCTTTAACAAAACTTAAAACGTATTCAGACATAGAACCAAAATTAGATTGAAGCTACGAGTCATAGGACTAGTTGTTACTGTTACTTTCTTTGTGTGTTCTACTGTTTCACTCAGGCTCTACAGTACTTTTGTGTACAGGTTAGGTAGTTTGTGTCAGCTGGACAAATCGTGGCTTTGATAAACACTTAATCTAGATTGAAATAATCTTAACATAAAACAGGTTTGAGTCCCATTATCACTTGTGTTACGTACAGACAGTGATCCCATTAAATCTAACTCTTGGGGATCTTTTGCTAGAGTAAGACCACCCACTCCTGTAACTGTTGCTCCTGAAAATTGTCAGAATGTTTGAGCAGGTCAAATAGAGGTGCCAGCTGGGTGTTTGGCAATTACAAGTACGATGCAATCTAATTTAAAGACTTTAATAGCTACTGTATGTCAGTAAGAGTTTTAACATTAATACCCAATTAAGCTGGTTGAGAAATGACTGCTTTTTGTGTACATGAACCCTAAATATTTCCAGGGTACTTTTCACTGCACCGTGTCAGGAGCAACTACTAGGCCAAAGAATTGTAGACTCTTTTTGGTTTCAGCGTCCAACACACCCAGTTGATCCTTAGTGGCTACAGCTAGCAGAAATATCATCTATATAATGACAACAAAGACAGTCAGAAAATTGTATTGGAAACATAAACCACTGACAAATTATAGAAAAGCCTTTCATTCCATGGGAGAGGGTTTTCTATGGATAACAATCATAAGGTTCTGCACGAATAATAGATGGAACTAAAAATGCACATTTTTTCTCTATCACTGGGATCTAACTGGATTGTGAGAAGATAACCTGTCAAATCAATAATAACAATGGGTTATTCAGCAGAAAGCACAGAAGGGGTCAGTAAGCCAATGCTTACTAACCATGACTGCACCAACTCGTCTGAGATCATGCAAAGGTTTTCATTTCACAGATTTTTTCTTTATCACAAACACAGGGGTAATTAAAGGATTCTGAGATGGTTCAATGTAATCAGCATCAAGCTGCCTTTTGACAAGCTGTTGCAGTGCCAACAGATGTTCTGTAGGTAGGAGCCATTGTTTAAGTCACACAGGATCTGTATGTTCTAAAAGAAAACTCTCGAGCAGTTCTTCCTAGTATCACAACTCTAACTCTTGGAATGACTACAGAAGTTTGTTTGTTTGTTTGGACAATTAACAGCAAGCTTTGAGCATCACGAAGAGTACAGGTTGCCTTCGTACAACCTTAAACATTCACTAGTCAAATTATGCAAGCAATACATCTGGTATGAAACAAGGAGTAATCACAATTAGTGAGGCTATTTTGCTGAGAACACAGCTGCAATGGGTAGGGCAGCTACCCATTTAAGGAGGAGAGACTAGCCGTTTTACAATGAATATTGCTACCAGCTGTTGCACAGGAGAAGACAATATTGTTTGAAGACAATATATCAGGACTCTTTAAAACAACACTTCAGCTCTGGTCACACTGATCAACATAACTGGTCTGCTCTGGCCTCCAGCCAGGAGGCCTGAAGACACACTATCCACAACACTGCAGATGTTTTTTGAGAAAGCACGCAGGATGGCTTTGACAGCCTAAAGGCCCCCCGCAACGAGCAGCAACATCGACAACTCTTGATTTAAATCCTGGAAAACACAGAAAAGCTCAAAATGACCCTCACTACTACCACAGCAGATGCAAATGCAATTATTTGATGGTCTAAGGACCTCACCCCGGCACAAGCCTGCATTATCTCTAGCTAGTTATGTAACTAGCAACTTCTGTAACTGTCACAAAACTTGTTTCTCTACAGCGTCTTGCAGCTTTTTCACGAATTGTGAGAATGGTTCCCGGGCACTTGGATGCACAGTGGTGCACCCTGTCTCAGGCTCTGCCAACCTTGCAGTCTGCACCAATGTTTGCTGGCTTATGGTTTTTACTCGCTTTAAAACTAGTGGTCTCCTGCGCAGCTTGCACAGCTAAGGAACAACAGCAGTGGAAAAACTCCACCTGAGACTTAACTTTCATAAATTTCTGAAACAAGGCAGAAATAGAACACCAAATTTATGTAAGAACCTCTTATTTAACCTCAGTTCAGATCAAACAGCTAGCCGGACCGGGCTAGTCTAGAAATAACTAAAACCTCACCACTCATGGTGGGAATTTGAAGAATTCATATACCATTCAGAATAAGGAGTCACTACAGTTCAACAGAATCATGTTACACATCTCTAAAATCTTGACACCGGCAGAAAGTATTTTTAAGTTTACACAGTCACACATTCATGTAGCTTTTTTCTTTCACACAACATTCAGGTGGCCACCTCAGACATCCATCATTCACACACATTTTCAAGTAGTCACTGGCTGTGCACTTCTTATCAGTTTCATAATTCAAAGGAAATTTATGGCATAGCCGCCATCAGCAATCCGCAAATCCTGCATAACTCTCCATGTAAAAGACAAATACAGCAAGAAAGAACAGAATATTATCTTGGAAATCTTCAACCTTTCTTATAGAGCAATGATATTCTGTCATAAAGGCAATAAAACTACTTTTGCAGGGGGCAAGACTATATCCCCTTCTGTCTCATCGTTCCATCTCCAAATCTTCTACCTGCACCCTACCCCTGGGGGAAACAGCCAAATTTCATGTAAGAGATGCGAAATGGCAAACTAAAGGAAATTCTTAATAACCTTCTGTAATATGCAAAAAGCTAAGCACGGATGTTCCGTTATTTCTAATCTTACTTCAAAGGATTTTTCGTCAGTCTCCCTTTCTGTTTTTGGAGAAAACATTTGAGAATGCCATGAGCACACTGCATGCTTAACACCTATTGCTGTAAAAACAATGCAATCTTATTTGATTTATAAGTTGGGATATTGTTAATTTTAAGTTGCTTTTTCTCTTTTCCCTTTTTTCCGTGTTTTACCGTCTTTGCCTCCCCCACACTCCTTCATTGCCTAAGGACGAAGGAGGGGGAGGAGGGGCTGGGCTCACCCAGAGAGATCAGCAGAAGGAACTTAACTTAATCACAGGGTCTGCTTAAGAAAAGACAAAAACATAGGAGAGGGAGAGAACAGCTGCAAACAGGCACGTTTCAGAGAGGGGGTGATTGGTGTAACGGGGAAAAAAGACAAACAGCTTTCTTCCTCCCCCAGCTGCACCCCCCAAAGCTTTTGCTACCGTCATTAACTCGCCACTCTAGGAAGAGGAGCGGCACCAGGGAAAAAACACTCGCTGCAAAGAAGGGAAGGGGAACGCACACCCCCCGGGACCATGGCTGTCAGCAGTGCGGGGGAAACAGAGCCCCCCTCGCCGCCCGCCGCACCCGGGGCCACCGGCGTGCTCGCACGCGGGCGCACTGCTCCGAGCCGGGGCCGCGCACCGCTCCGAGCGATTTCACCGACCCCCGGCTCTGCGTCATCCGGGAGCTCTCCGAGCCGGGGCTACGCAGGTGCCGCGACCACCGCCACTGCCCCGCTGCCCGGCGCCGCCCCGTATTCACTCAGCACGGCGGCGTAAGCACCCAGCACCGTGAACACAGCCACAAATGCGTAGCGCAGTCCCGCAGCACAGTTCAGATGAAAAGCTGGAAATGTTTTAAGGTGGAACTCAGTCATAGTGTTCGTAAAGTTCGTTTCTGGTCTATCAGCAGTACTTTCACGCCGCAGCTGTCATCTCCGATCGTCCTGGATATGCACTGCCGAGACGCCAGCACCGCGTTCATGTTGGCGGGGCCGCTCGATTGTCCCCGGCCCCGATCCATGATCTCTGGTCCCGCTCCGGCTCCCTTCAACTCCGCTCGACTCCCTTTTTACACGATTTCTCCGTATGATGGTATCCAGTAGCATTCTAGTGTCCTCAGACTGTGCTTTAATGTCTTTAACTGTTCCAGATAACAATCGCCAAGTTGTAAGGAGGGAAGCAGCAACTTTTTCTCCCTTATAGGCAGCAGTAAAGAGCTTATCACTAAGTTCTTTCCAAGTAGAGATAGTAAAGGCAGTTACAGTGTTCGCTTCATATCCCTGGCCCTTACATGAAAGCAGCATCTGCCGCAAAGCCAGTTTGTCTACTTTTTCTCCCTTTTTTAAGCAGGATAGACTTCCATATAAATGCAACATTAGATCTCTTTTGTTCTCGGTGCCTCACCTGTCCAGGCGTCTTGTCTGGCTGGCCTGGCAGCTTCTCCACTTCTCTCATGTTACACCGAGCTCTGTCTCCGCGGCAACCTCCCACAACTTAACCTCATAACGTCTCCATTCTCTTTCATCAAAAACTGTATTAGGGTCCACAAAACAACTTTTAGCAACCCTCGTCGCAAGCAATCTTGGTAATTCTTTTTTCAAATCTATACCCTTAAGTCCCCGCTTTTCTAAAAAGCACTGGAGTAATGAAAGCGCCGCTTGTCTTTCCATACCTATAAATCTTCAGCGCGCTGTTGCAGCCCTTTACAAGACGTCGGCGGTGTTGTCGGCCAGGACCCTTCTGTAAGGTCGCCTGGGGCGCGGAGTCCAGCTCTTTCGCCTCTTGTGCTGCTGCAAGACCGACCGGCTACTTCGTCAGACCGTGGCTTCCGGGGATGCATATTTAACTTACCCCCTGTTCAGGTTTCGGGGACCGCAGATTCAACTTAGTCCCTTGGGGCTTACAGATTTAACTTAGCCCCTGGGGGATGCAGATTTAACTTACCCCCTATTCAAGCTTCGGGGACCGCAGATTCAACTTAGTCCCTTGTTCGGCGCCATTTGTCGTGACGAGGGAAGAATGAGACGCTCAATATGAGAATCAGCAAGCTTCGTTTATTGATCATTGCTAACAGCTTAATATATGCTTTATAATTAGTTCAAACATATTGCAAAAGCTAAGCTCATTATTGGTTCTGCTTAAATGTTGATCTCACCTCTTACTCATTTCTTTGTTGACACAGGTGGTACTCAGTTGCTTTTTGTTTTGCTAATCACAATGTCCTGTTTACCAGCCAATTAACACGTACAAGGGCACTGTAACTTTGCTATCTAAGATGCTCCCACGGCCTAGGCAAGCCGTGTTCTATAGCCAATTCCCTACACTAAGGGTTTGAGGAAATCTCCCCTTTTCATGTGACAGTTACCTTGTCATAAAAGGTGTCCTAGTTAGAGCAGCTGGGACCAGTTCATCACTGTGTGGGTGTAACCCAAACTGTGTATTCTACACACTCTATGTCATTTCCCAGGAACTGTTAACAATAGACCATTTGCAGCAGCTGCCCAGAGCACACCTGACCCCTCAGGCTATAAGCTGGGTGTTAAGAAGCCTGTGAGAGAGGAGGATGTTCCTATCCTCACACCAATGACCCAGGTGTGATAACTCCCCTCCAGGGAGTCATTAGCACCTCCACACCCAACCTGAGGGGTCATGTCTGCTAATGGACCATCAAGGATTCCAAAATATCTCAGGACTCACAATCACCCATTGTGGAACTCCCCGCCCTGGGGGAGGCACTGGGCATTCCCACTCGAACCTGAGTGTATATAATCTTGAGGTCTTGGGACTTCTGGGCCCACTCATTGGATCCAGAGGAGGACCAGAATATCGACCGGACTGCAACCACCACTCTCGCCCAGACTGCGACCAGCACTCTCACCAACAGGTCTTCCTTTCCTTTTACTTTGGACTCAGGGGGACCACGTGGGGCTCAGCACAGGGGCCAACGAACACCATTCTGTTCGTGCCCCAGGGTGCTGGGTTATACATCTGGGTTTTGTGTGTTAAAACCAATTGTTTGTCCATATAATTGTATTTATTGTATTATTTTTTATTAATTGTAACTCTGACTTATAATCTCTTTTGAGTTGGGTTCATTTCTCCTGCCGATTTACCTTTAAACCAACACAAGGAAATTTTGACAAGCAGGACTTCCCTCTAATGAAGCTGTGCTGGCTGAGACCAATGACTGCGTTGTCCATAAGGTGCTTTTCAATATCTCTACCCAAGGCAACCAGCAATCTCCACTTCACTCACAAGACCCTCTCTGTGAGCAACAAATCAAGTCAGCTCCCTTAGTACCTGTACCATGAAGTTCTTATCCATGTGTTTTAGGAATCTTCTGGACCTGTTTGTGCCAGCTGTGTGGTGTTCCCAGTTAACATCCAGCAAATTGAAGACCCCATAAGGACAAAGGCAGTCGATTTGGAGGTGTCCCTTAGTTCCTCAAAGAATAATTCATCTGCATCATCATTCTGGCTAGGTCGTCTATAGTAGACTCCCACAGTGACATCCACAATATTTGTTTGTCCTTTAATCCTTACCCAGAGGCTCTCAACTATGCCATTGCGAACTGTAAGATTCAGACATTGCAGCCCCTCTGTAGCGTTGCAGTCTTTATATGATAAAGAATGATGTACGCTCTTTGTGAGGTGGAAATCAAAGAGAGTTTATTTGAATTCACGCCCCCTTTTATCCCCCAAAACCATGTGACCTTCTAACCAATGGGGTTGTCTGTCCCTGCGCATGTCCCTTGATTTATCTGCCCCTGGGACATGCCTCCTACATCACTCCCTTCTCAATTATTTAAGAAGGTCACGAAAACCGTGCAACAACAATGCAAACAATCAGAACAGTACATTGTAAACTGCCAAAGCTTGCAATGACCCAGCACATCGCTTGCTTTGGCCTCTTATACATCTATGGTAAACTTTTTAAAACTTTCTTATATTCCTAAATTGGAGAAATAACTTTATTAACCTAGGGGTCCTAGCTCAACGGTGCATACTTATAATCTTTATTAATCTGAGGGTCTAAATAACTGGGGAGTTCAACTTTATTTAAGAAACAGGCTAAGCTTAGCAAAACTAAATTCTCCTAAAGTGACCATGTGGCGGAGGTAGTGTTATTTTGTGAGGTGTTTTGTTTTCAATACACTTGTCCAGTCAAACAACTCTCTTATTCATTCACGCTCTCATTCACTGACGGCCGTCATTCATTCATCACACACACATTCATGGATTTCTTATAGATCTTTTTGCCACACTGGTCGTCCTTAAACGTAAACCTGAAACATAAACATAACTCTTTTATAACTTCTGCATTACTCTAGTTCTTGCTGCTGTGGTTGTTTACCTAGGTAGGGTCTAACACACCTGGAAGGAATCCATTTAAGCTCTTTTCCTGCAGCCACACAGGAGTAGCCTCATCCCCAAGTGACGAGATCTAATGGTCCCGTCCACTGCCCTGAAATCAAATCTCTTACCATGACTGGTGGTTTGGGAGAGGCGAGAACCTGAGGCTTGTGCTGCCTTTTGTACCTGCTTCTTTCAGCGCTGTCACAATTTAAAAAATTGATAACATACGTGGCTTTCCACAGACGTTCTTGCGAGCTACAGACAGATTCCCCCCTCTTTTTGTTTATCTAACATGTCTTTCAGTGTGCGATGTGCCCTCTTCACGATTGCCTGTCCAGTTGGTGAATGTGGGATACCTGTGACATGTGAAATTCCCCAATCTGACAGGAAATTTCTTACCTTTTCTGAGATGAAAGCTGGTCCATTATCGGTCTTGATCTGTTTTGGGGTACCAAGGGTAGCAAAACAACTGAGCCAGTGCCTTATCACATCTTTGGCCTTTTCCCCAGTGTATGCTGTGGCGGTTATGTATTCTGAGTGTGTATCTATGGATACATGTACATATTTTAATGTGCCAAATTCGGCGATGTGTGTGATATCTGTTTGCCAAATCTCATTTGCTATTAACCCTCTGGGGTTAACGCCTTCCTGAGATGGCATGGGTGTGATTTTCTGACAGTCTGGGCATGACATGATGATGTCTCGAGCCTGATTGAGTGTTATCTGAAATTGTCTCTTCAAAGAACGTGTGTTCTGATGGAAAAATGAGTGAAACAATTTTGCTTGCTCTAAGATTCTAGGTATGGTGTTAAACATAGCTGCTTTGTCAGCTTCTCGGTTCCCATCAGCTATTGGCCCTGGCATGTCAGTGTGTGACCTTGTGTGCATTATATAGAAATCAAACCTTCTATGATTGATAAGAAACCAAACAGAACGCATTTCAAACAACAGGTGGGGGTTGGAGACATCTTGAAGAAACGAGCTCTCAAGACAAGACACCAGCCCTGCAGCATAACAAGAGTCAGTTACAATATTAATAGGTTGATCAGAAAACTTCCCTAAGGCAATATGAATGGCAGCCAGTTCCAGAACCTGTACAGAACCTTGGTTCATGGTCTGTACCTCTCGTTTCCATTGTCCTGTGTCAGGATTTACCCAAGTCATTGTGGCCTTTCATGTTTTTCCAGATGCATCTGTGAAAACCGTGAGGCCTTTCAGTGGTTCATGTTTGCATCTGGTTGTGGCTTTTTAAAGGTAAACTACCAATTTCTGCCCACAATCTGTGTTTAGGGAGATGGATTGAAATGTCACCGTCAAAGCCTGCCAGGGCAGCCTGGAATCCTGAGTCCTCAGCTAGCATCCAATCAAAGTTGTCCTTTGTAGCCGGGATGTAGATGACAGCAGGGTCTCTTCTGTCTAGTTCTTGTAATCGTCCTCTGCCTTTAATGACAAGCTTGGCAAACATTTCATTAGTAGTTCACACAGTTTTAGGTGGTGTGTGGGGCAGAAACAGCCACTCTAGAATTTGCAGTGGGTCTTTTTCAGTCTGATCCCATGGAAACAAAACTGCAAATGGCTGGTACCTGCTGGGAACAAGGGCTAGGCAGATTTGCAGTTCAGGATTTCTCCTTCTGCCTTGTCTGACCTCTATTGCCCTGGCACAAATGTCTAATGCCTGTTTTGCCTCTGCTGTCAGAGACCTGTTAGATGTTAGGCTGGAGTCCCCCTTTAGCAGCTCAAATAGAGGGTGTAGCGCCTCTGTGGTTATGCCTAAAATAGGCCTTAACCAGTTGATGGCTCCCACAAGTTTTTGCAACTCGTGTAAAGTTAAAGTGTTTTTTTCCTCGAGCTGCAGTGGCTGTGGGGAAATTTCCTGCTACGTGATTTTCCACCCAAGGTAAGTCCAGGGCTGTGATCGCTGGATCATCTCTGGAGCAACCTGTAACCCTGCATCTTGGACATCTTTGATTAGAGCAGTAACAGTAAATGGCAGTTCATTTCCTGTGGCCGTGGTTTTTAGTATGTCATCTACATAATGGCTTATTGTCATGGTTTGAGATAGTCCCAAAATCCAATCCCCTAGTCTAAGCCCCCTCCCACATCTCAACCTAATGTGAGATGGGTTTTTCCAGACAAAACACACCAGACTCAAAGTGGGGGAAAGGGAATATATTACAATGACTGTACAAATAAATACCATATCACATTATACACACGATCACAACTATCTCTACCATGACATATAGTATTTACAATGGATCAGATCCCTTCTCCCCTCCAAATAAAAGTCCAGGAGGGAAAGAAGGACAGATCCCTTCCAGTCCTTAAGCAGCAGCATCTTCTGAGGCAGCAGGTTCTTTTCATCTCATGCATGCAGCAGCTGTGTCTGGCTTTCTGCCAGCATCCACGAGAGAGGTATCCAAGCCTCTCTCGGCCCCATCGCCTCACAACCGAGGGGTCTTCCGTGGGCTTCGTAACCCCAGACAAGGTCGTTTCACCACGTCATATCACGAAGACACAGGGGGGTCTTCGTGACGGTCTGGTATCTCTTGCAGGGCCTCTGTGCCCTGTCTCTCAGGCTGCCACCGTGGCAGCAGTGCGAGGGGGGAGCCAAGGTCAACTCCCCCCGCATTCCATCTGGACGTCCTGGTCCAGCTCCGGGACGTCTTTTGAGCTTCTTAGCTCCTCTCTCTCTCTGGTGCTGCATGTCTAAAACTGCTCTCCAAAATAGGAGTCCATCTCCCTCTTCTCCAAGAGGGATCTCAAAGGAGTTTTGGGGGGCTGGTACAGTCTTACCCCAAACTCTGTCTCTCAGCTGCTGGTTCTCTCTTTTTCCCGGTTCTCCTTCCAGGAGTCTTCTCTGCGGAGCTGCATGTTGTTTCTGCTGCTCCTCCAGTTCAGGTTCTTATCTCTGGCTCTCTGCCACCGTTTCTCTGGTCAGTCCCGACTGCTGCTCTGTGCCCATGGAGAAAACATCTCCCGGCATACTACAGACACTTAGTCCAGTCTAAGACTGTTCCAAGTCTCTGCAATCCCCTCCCAGCCAGGGGCTGGGAGGCCCAGAGGCCCCGAGGGGCTCAGAGCCCCTTCCTCGTGGCCCTACAACATGGCCACCTCTCCTCAACAACCAAAAACTACAACTCTTCTCTTCCGGTCTGGTTGTGGTATGTTTACATTTCTGCAGGAGTGCCCATTGGGCAAAACTTCAAAACTTCCAGGGGTTTCCACCCCTTGGGGTCTACCACTTTTCTTAGCCTCTGGGGGAAAACAAAATCCAAACCACTACAACACTCCACCCCTCGCTCCTGCGAAGATGTAAACATATCACAAGCACCGGAAGAGATGAGTTGTAGTTTTGGTTGTTGAGGAGAGGTGTGGCCATGTTGTAGAGCCACGAGGAAGGGGCTCTAAGCCCCTTGGGCCCTCTGGGGCCTCCCAGCCCCAGCTGGGGGGCTGGAGGGACCTGGAACAACATAAAGCTGGGCTAGGTGCCTGTAGTTATGCCGGGAGATGTTTTCTCCATGGGCGCAGAGCAGCAGTCGACGCTGACCAGAGAAATGGTGGCAGAGAGCCAGAGATAAGAACCTGAACTGGAAGAGCAGCAGAAGCAACATGCAGCTCCGCAGAGAAGACTCCTGGAAGGAGAGCCGAGGAAAGAGAGCAGCAGAGAGACAGAGTTTGGGGTAAGACTGTACCAGCCCCCCAAAACTCCTTTGAGATCCCTCTTGGAGAAGAGGGAGATGGACTCCTATTTTGGAGAGCAGTTTTAGACATGCAGCACCGGAGAGAGAGAGGAGCTAAGAAGCACAAAAGACGTCCCGGAGCTGGACCGGGACGGCCAGATGGAATGCGGGGGGAGTTGACCTTGGCTCCCCCCTCGCACTGCTGCCACGGTGGCAGCCTGAGAGACAGGGCACAGAGGCCCTGCAAGAGATACCAGACCGTCACGAAGACCCCCCTGTGTCTTCGTGATATGACGTGGTGATACGACCTTGTCTGGGGTTACGAAGCCCACGGAAGACCCCTCGGTTGGAGGCAATGGGGCCGAGAGAGAGACTTAGATATCTCCCTCGTGAGTGCTGGCAGAAAGCCAGCTATCAGCTGCTGCATGTGGAGAAGACAGACAGAACCTGCTGCCTCAGAAGATGCTGCTGCTTAAGGACTGGAAGGGATCTGTCCTTCTTTCCCTCCTGGACTTTTATTTGGAGGGGAGAAGAGATCTGATCCACTGTAAATACTATATGTCATGGTAGAGATAGTTGTGATCATGTGTATAATGTGATATGGTATTTATTTGTACAGTCATTGTAATATATTCCCTTTCCCCCACTTTGAGTCTGGTGTGTTTTGTCTGGAAAAACCCATCTCACATTAGGTTGAGATGTGGGAGGGGGAATGGAGCTAGGGAATTGGATTTTGGGGCTATCTCAATCCATGACACTTATGATGGCTGTTTTATTTCTCGTCGGGCTATTTTGCATTCCCTGAGGAAGGACAACCCAGCAATAGCTTTGCATGGGCTGTGCATTGTTCAAGGCCATGATGGAAATAGCAAACCTTGGCGCATTCTCAGGGTGTAGGAAGGTGACAAAAAGGCAGCTTTTTAAGTCAATGATTAGTGCTGGCCACTTTGCTGGAAGCATAGCAGGTGAGGCAAGTCCAGGCTGCGATGCTTCCGTAAGCTCTATGACTGCGTTTACTGCTTTTAACATTCGCAGCATCCTCCACCTCTCACCTTTCTTGGGGGTGCAGAATACAGGAGTGTTTTGGGGTTGGTTGTTGGCACATTGTGGCTTGCTTCAAGTTGCTTCCTCTCTTGCTCGTGAAAGAGGTTGGCAAAGAAGAGGATGGCGAGCAGCACAGCAGCAAGCAGTGCGATACTCATGGCGTGGCCCCTGCCTCGCCCATGGCATCCTTGGTATGACTCAGCCCATTCCCTGCTGTTTAGGTACTTGTGGGATGTTGCTGCTAAGGGTCTCCAAGGACAATCTCTTTGAAAGTGGTCAGGGTCACCACATCTAATACAACTCGCTCTGTGTCTGGCCCCTTCTTGTACTCCAATCTGGGCTCTTCGGGTTGTAGCAAAAGGGGCAGACTGGTGTTCCACAGAGCCAACTCTTTGGTGACTCCGGTGGCTTGGGAGCAAGGGTAGACAGCGGCAATCGGCGGCGGGCAGCGGCGGGGCGGCCCCTCGGCGGGATGCAGGGTCCTAGCACCGCTCCGGCAGGCGCGGTGGGGAAGCAGCGAAAGGTTCTTTCAGGTGGGTTTCTCCTCGGTGTGGAGGCTTCACGCCATGGTTATAGGCATGCGTGGGTCGGTAGGAGGTGGCTCCGGGGCTCTCCTGGTCCGCTGGGCGGTGTGGAGGCTCCGGGTGCTGGCGGGGTCTCGCAGCATGGCTTCGGCAGGTCCTGCGCGGCTTTTAAGCATGACGCAGGGCCAGTCCCTGCACGGGGTCCCTACAACGGCTCCCGTGGTGGGTCAAGGGAAGGGGGGGCGGCCGGCAGCACGTGCGTGGCTCGGCCGTTTCCTTGCGTTTGCAAACTGCGGCACGCGTGGGGGGAGGGGCGACGGGGTGGCACGTGGGGTCCTAGGGTCCCCAGGGCGTCCGGGGGGGGCAGTGTGGGTCAGCTTAGCTACCTCTGCATGGGTCTCCATTGCTTTTTAGCTGCGGAGCACCTGGCGGCACCTCGCGAGGTAAACAGAGCAGCTCCGAGCCCCCACTTGGGGCTGGGGGTTGCAGTGCTGGTAACTCAGCTTCACTGTTTCGCTGCCCACTTCTGCCTGCGTGGTCCCTGGCTCCTCTCTTGGCTGCCCGCCGTTCCATTTCTCTTTCTTCTTTTCTTCTTTCTTCTTTGTTCCTGTGCACTTTTCCCTAATATTTTTGAGCTCACTATATTAACTTTCTGTTTCTCATATGCGACTGAGACAACGGTTTTACAGACATCTAAGTTTTTTTCGGTGAAAATTCCCGTCTCCAGACAATCGAGACGATAAACAGAATTACCGATTTTTCTGCCTGATTCAGGATATGCTAAACTAACCTAATATAGGTTCTAAGTCCAGGTTCGGTGTGCCATATGCAGCGTTGCGGTCTTTATATGATAAAGAATGATGTACGCTCTTCGTGAGGTGGAAATCAAAGACAGTTTATTTGAATTCGCGCCCCCTTTTATCCCCCAAAACTATGTGACCTTCTAACCAATGGGGTTGTCTGTCCCTGTGCATGTCCCTTGATTCTCCTGCCCCTGGGACACGTCTCCTACACCCCTTCATTACATGCAGTGTCACCCCCCCCACCTCACCTGCCCCACCTTTCCCTCCTGAAGACCCTGTAACCATCCAATAGGGCACTCCAGTCACAGGACTCACCCCACCAAGTTTCACTTATGCCAATGATGTCAAATGTCTAGGACTGGAACAAAGCTTTGAGCTCCTCTTGTTTGTTCCTCATGCTGTGTGCATTGGTATAGAAACATTTCAAGTGTGGTTCATTGTAGCCAACACCTCGTGGAGCAGATTGAGGGATCTCACTAGTGCTCAGTTCCTCAAATTTTGGCACACCATCCCATTGTTTATTACTGGCAAACCTGGTTTTGTCCTTTTCCCCCTTCAAAGTTAGTTTAAAGCTCTATCAATCAGCCCCACTAGCTCCTGTGCTAAAACCCTTTTGCCCTTCTAAGAAAGGTGTCAGTAGACCAGGTGTTGCATAAACCATCCCCTGGTTAAAAAACCCAAAATTTTTCAGATTACACCAGCCTTGGAGCCATGTGCTGATCTGATGGGTCTGCCTGTTCCTTTCAGTATTGTTCCCTGCTACTGGAAGGATCAAGGAAAACACTACCTGTGCTCCTGATCCTTCAACCAATTGTCCCAAGGCCCTGAAATTCCTTTTGATTGCCCTCGGACTTCTCTTTGTTATCTCATCACTGCCGACTTGAAGAACCAATAGCGGATAATAATCAGAGGGCCATACTAGACTGGAGAGTTTCCTAGTAATGTCCCTTACCCAGGCCCCAGGAAGGCAGCAGACTTCCCCATGGGATGGGTCCAGTCTGCATATCCCTTAGAAGGGAGTCACCTGTGACAACTACCCTTCCTTTCCTCTTTAACAGAAGAGGTCGTGATGTGGGGGGTGGGCTGTGTTGCCCTAGGTGGCCCCTCTATTCCAGAAGGACCTTCATCTACCTCATCAGTTGTCTGTCCTAATTTCAGGGGCTCATGCCTGTTGTAAAAGGTGCCAATCCTACTTGTCATCATCAAGTTTTCAGGAGGAGGAGCCTTCCTCCTAATATGGGCAGTGACCAGCTTCCAGCCTTCACGTTCAACAGACCCTCGATTTAGTACTTGACACAGTTCCAAGTCCACCTGCATCTTCACTACAATGGAGGTTTTAGATTCCTGAGACTGTAGCGTTTCTGAGAATAACCTATCGATCTCTCACTCATTTTCTCGAATACTGCACAGCATGTTCACTCCCTCCTGTAGTTCCTTCACCTGGCGACACAGCTCACTGACAACAGCACACCTTCTGCAGAAGGGATGACTGTAAGCCCCAGCCTCATGGAGAGGCAGCAGGCACTCCCAGAAACCTGAGACCTGGAGAGATACATCTACCATCAGAACATCTACCTGGGTGGAGGCCTCTGACATGACTGGTTCAGTGACTCCAGCAGCTATGGGGGAATGAGCTCTGCGGTGTGTCAAAACCATACCTGAGGGAGCGTACACTAGTAAGATTGGGGATGAAAAGATCTCTGTGCCCTTCTTCACCAACTACTCTGCCTGTTTGCTGCCTCTATTGGCTGCTCCCAGATGGTCAGGGAGGAGTCCTTCCTGCTTGTCCTGCCTGCACAAACTGTTGCTCATTCTCCCTATGGGCCCCTTATGAGATCATGGGAACAGCTGCCATCACTGTTGGCTCTGCCCATGCTGAGTCAGCTGCTCTAGGGCAAGCTGCTGGTTTCACATGTGTCTCAGCACTCTCCTGCCATTCCCCTGGAACTAGAAATTAGCCCTGAAGTCAGTTCATAATGCTTTGACTCTGCCACTCCCTCCTCCTCACACTGTTACCATTGTATACAATCCTTCACAAAGTGCTTCAGCTTCAGTAGTTTACACAGGTTATAGTCTTTCAGGAACAGACTGCTCCAGTGTGGGTGTCGTAGGACAGAAATTGTGTGAACAGTTTCTGTTGCATTTCTGTGATTTCTCCCCTGGCATGGCTGGGTGCAGATAGTAAAAAATGCTGCGCCACTAATATGGCTGCAGACCTTGTGCCAAGATGCCAAGGAGGAGTTTTTGGCAGGTGAATAAAGTTTTCTCATCTCCTATGACCACCTGTTGTGGTCCAATTAGCAGTGGACAGCAGAGCATGTTTTCCTTATGTAACCAATGTTGTGTGAACAAGAAGCTGAGCGTCATGAGCACTATATAATCTGTCTTTCTCCTAATAAATCCGACATTTGCCTGATCATATTGATCCTGGAGCAATCTGTCCATACCCTTCCATCAAAATGTGGGTCCCCCATGGGCCACCATTTTTAGCAGAAGCCTGCTCCAGCATGGGCTCTCTGTGGGTTGCAGATTCCTTTAGGGTATGTCCACCTGCTCCAGAGGGGGGTCCTTCAAGGGCCACAGTGTGGATATTGTCTCTGATGTGTTCCTTCATGGGCTACATGGGATACCTGCTTCACCATGGTCTTCTCCAGGGGTTGCAGGGGAATATCTGCTCTGGAGCACCTCCTCCCCTTCTTCACTGACCTTGGTGTCTGCAGGGTTGTTTTTCTCACATTTTTCTCTCTCCTTCTTTCACATCTGCTTTTTTACCCTTTCTTAAATATGTTATCACGGGGCACCACCAGCGCCCAAGATGGGTTCATCTTTGGCAAGCAGTGAGTCCATTTTGGCTCTGACCAACATGGGGCCAGCTCCAGATCTCTTCTCACAGAAGTCACCTATGCAGCCTCCAATGCAACCAAAACCTTTCCAACCTAAACCAAATACAGTGGAACTGCTTCTGTATAGGAATTACTGAGTAAGGAGGCATTTGTCTGTGGGAAAAAAAGGCAATGGAAGACAGAGATGCTAAAATTTGATAAAATCATGAGTGGCTGAGCAAGTTTAGAGCTGGCTTCCTGCCAAATCTCCAAAGCTCAGCGAAAGCCTTTTCCCTCCCTCCCCCTTTAGGCAAAGTGAAAAAAAACTATAGAAACTGAGAGAAATTGAAACCACCCAAATTATATCAAAATATATATGTATTTTTACATATATTACAGTTATATACAGTAAGAATATTATGTACAACTCCCAAAAAGGGGAAGAGGGGAAGGGAAAATGGAAAAAAAAGGGACAAAAAGGGAGAAAACAAAACAGATATGCACAATCGAAAAACTCAGAGACTAGCAGAATACAGAATTAGCAAAAGAATATCTTACTACTCTCCTTGGGACAGCAGAAGTCACGCTGAATGACCGCTGGCACCCTCCACCTCCCAAGGTCTACAAGGCCTCACTAGGCCTCATTCCCCCACACAGCAGAACCAACAGCAGGGAACCTGTGCCTTCAGAACCACCAGAAGGGAAGAGAGCGAAGGCATCTCCTCCCTTCTTCTTTATACTCCTGGCTTACGTAAAAATCATAGGGAATACTGGGTATATGGCCACTTCCTTGGTTACAAACTGGTCACCAAGGAAGGCCTAGACTAAAACTATCACAGTGGCTTGTAAATAAGGACTGTTCACTATCTCTTCCAATACAAAAAATGAAGCTAGTAGGAGTTGTGTTCAAAAGAAACAAAAGGTTGTGGTTTGTTATGCAACAGATAGTGGACTGGAGGAACTCATTGACAGAAGAAATTGTGGATTCTGAACGTTTTCATGAGTTCAACAGAAGCTCAGACAAGTCTATGGAAAAGAAATCCACTGAGGATTACTAAATCTGTAGCAATCACACATGGATCAGGAAATTTCTGAGCTGAAAATAGGTGGAGGTTGGGAGTATATTAGCAGGAAGTAGTATACATGTTTGCCTTGTGTCACGTGAAAGGAGGGGGAATTTGTCTGACCCTTAGAGAGGGGAGATTTTCTCAATCCACACAGATTGATTTGTCTGTTAGTGCCCCAGGGAAAATAAAACCATCTATGCCTGACCAGTCTGTCAGGTATCCTGGTAAGGGGAGGACTCCACCGAACAGATTCACAGAATCGGAGGTAATTCGAGTGCCCTTTTCAGCGGGTGGCCAACAGCGTAAAGGGAGAACCCCTCAGCGGGTCTTCCCACGTGTTATTCCGCCACCAGCAAACTGTCAACACCTTATAAAAACTCACTCTAACAGTTTATAGAATAACACTCTTTATTAATACAAATTGTGACAGGTTAATAAGGTTTCTAGGTTGTCAGTGATAGTGTCTAGCTGCAAAAATGTATTTAAAGCAATCTAATAATACTATAAAGCAAGCACAAGCACAAACTCTAATACAAACAACCTACCAACATATTATGGAGCAAAACACAAGCTCTAGTCCTTAAAAGCAGAAGTCAGTGTGCATAGAATAAGTTTCTCACCCAATAGGCATGACTTTTGGGGGGAGGGAAGACAGGTTCAGCCCGTCAGCCGATCTCAGCAGTTTTGGTGGAAATCTTCCTTCAACTTTTCTCCATTTCCAACTTACTTTTATACTATTGTTTTAAGTTTAGGTGGAACTTGAGTGAATCTAGTCATAAGTATTTAATTGGGTAGTTGCCCTTGGCATCTATCTTTCTTGGTGGACAGATACAGCATGGTCTTTGAACTACAAAGGGTCACCATGTTCCCCTCCCTGCAGGATGTTTGTGGACGCAGGCCGCAGTGCTTTCACATCACTTCCCTCTCTGTTGCATCCTCCATTACAGGTGCTTATCAGTGTTTGGGGAACTTTTGTGGAGCATTGTGACCATGTTCCATCTGGGAAGCAGCAGCTGGGTGTCCTCTGTAATTCTTTTTCTCCTTTAATTTTTAACCCTTTCCATTACTCCACACCTTGCTCTTACTCTACACACCTATGTCCCACTTCTGGAGAGTGGGCAAAAAGGACAATTGATCTGTGTTTCCTTATGTGGTATTAATATTAACATTAATATTAATATTTATATTTGTATTTATATTTGTATTCATATTCACATACATTTGACATTGACAAGGATTCAATAACAGGATGAAAGGTAAGACTGAGCAAGAGAGAGAAGAATGCACGAAAGACGTGTCTTCCATGTCCTTTATATCTCCACCAAGGGTTTTTTTGAGCTCTTCTTTTCCTAAACATAGTATAGGTTCTCCAAGCCTGAGATATAGCCATCAAGATAAACAGAGGGCCCACTCTTCACCTTAAAAAATTAGACCTGATTCTCAAAGTCCTTATGTTCAGGAGGTAACTTAGCACTAGTTTTAGTTTGAAGTTGAACTTTTAACATTAATGGAAGCTGCTGCTGAGGTTTCCAGTTTATTTTTTCCCTTTGAAATTGCAAGAATGCTGCACCTTTGCTGCAAGAGTATAAAATCTGATGGGTCCAACCTTGAAGCCAGTGAAACTGTGAGTCTCTTGAATTACCCACTGCTCTCTATTTTCAACCAGCTGGACATAATGCTGGGGGACTGACTAATAAGCCAGACCAACAACTGCTACCGCTACCACAAGTTCATTGAGTTGTTTCTCAATTACAGTCGTGACTCCCTGTCCACGTACTTCTCTGAAACAGGAGCCAGGCCTAAAAGAGTTAACTGACGTATCTTGGCCTGCTAAGAAACCCCAATACCTGTTTTGCTAGAAGAACATTTTAGGAGCACTGGTTAATATCATGTTCTGTTCTGCTCACTGGACCAAAGACCTTATTATAGAAAGAATAGGAGTAGTACACACACAGTAATAAATTAGGTAAACTAGATGTTTGAATAAGATCTAGAAGGCTCAGAGCCAGGATTTTGCAAGCTTGAAGAATTCAGGTCACCTAATTGAAGAGGTCAAATTGAGGAAGACATCCATGGCGACCACCAGAGGGATGAAGGCTTGAGGAGAAGGCCCCCAGAGTAGAAGACTGCGCATGCCTGGAAAGACTCCGCCCAGAGACTCACCTACTTATTAATATGTATGTTAAATGATGTAACCATGTATCTAAAGTGTATAAAATGGCTTGCTTTTGCACTTTCAAGTTGAGCAAGTTTGTCCAGCGAGAGCTGGCTTGCTCCCAACGTTGAATAAACAAATACCTTGCTGCTTAAAGATGAAAAAGTCTCTGAGCAGTTCTTCGGACCAAGTTTTTCGGATTCATCTTCATGAGGTTACTCTACAAAGATACAGCTGAGCAGAAGAAAGCAGTCATGCTGGATGGTAACACTAATCAGGGCTTCAGGCAGTGTTCAGGTCTGACAGCCCAGAAAAGGAGAATCAAACTATTGGGTCCCCTCCACAGCAATCTGTTCTTTCAAGACAAGCTTCTGTTGAATGGTGCACATGTAAAAATTAGGCTAAAACACAGCTAATATATCTTTGTTTTATGAGCTCCCCAGCAGGAGGAATCTGGAAGCTGGTTATTACCTATGCCTCTGCCATGGTTTAACCCCAGTCAACAACTAAGCACTGCACAGCCACTCACTCGCTCCCCCCAGTGGAATGGGGGAGAGAACTGGAAAGTGTAAGTGTAGAAGAATTTTTTTGGAAGAACTATTCAAGGAGGAAAGAATTTATGTCACTCAAGGAAGCTCTACTGCCAGGGAAAAAAGTACTTAATTGTTTTTGGTGGAACTTCCCACGGACAGGCAGGTGTTTAGTCATCTCCAGGAAAGCAGGGCTCCATCATGTGTAACAGTTACCTGGGAAGACAAATGTTATCACTCCTTCCTTCTTCTTCTCCCAGCTTTTGTTCCTGAGCATGATGTCATATAGTGGTGGGGTGAGAAGCAAGGCCTTGACTCTGTGTAAGCACTGCTTAACTGTCTCAGTTTAACGAGATAGAAACGTTTTGTTAGGAGGGTGGGATATGGGAAAAAAACCAAGCTCCTCCCTCTGAGTAATTATAACTTCGAAATTAAGAGGCTCCAGTCAAAAGGTGTGGAAAAGAAAAATAACATCTCTTTACTAAAGAATATATATATATATATAGGTAACAAAACAAAAAGAACAAGCAACAATCCCATAACCCAACAATTAAGTACTTTTTTTGCCTTTTGGAGCAGTTATAATCACACCCAGCAGGGGCGCTGGCGCCTCGGGAGACAGGTTGCTGCAGTTGCTCACTGATGGTCTGCAGGGGGCGCTCCAGACGGGCCCCAGGTGGCAAATGGTGGATCTCAACTGCAGTGGCTGCTTCAAGACTCCAAAGCGGGCCCCCACCCCTCGGCCACGGGGTCGGTAGCTGGCAAGGGACGGAGATGTCAGTCCGTCCAGCGAAGAGCAGGGAGACCCAGATAAAAGGGAAACCTCACAAGATACTGGCAGTCCCTGTGACAGCAGAGGTGGTGTGCAACCCCCTACCACAAGCACCGCAGGGGCTCTTTCACCAGAGAATGAACCGGAGCTCCCCCCCTCCCGGTCCTTGGTAGCTCCCAGGGGCACCCAGGCCGTGGGCGAAACAGGACGCGAGGGGTCGGAGGCGAAACTGGCAACCCAGCCAAAAGAAAGACCAAATTCCAAGCTCACTTCCCTACGCTACTCCTGCCAAAAGCCATGTCCCACCCCACCCCCCCCCCCCCCGAGGGAAAGAGAAAAAAAAGCAAACCTGAGCTCTAGGGGGGAGGGGTGGGGGGGTGGAGTTTCCCTTGCCAGTTTAGCTGTTGTGCTGAGGTTAATTAGCATTTCAATGAAGCAGTCGTTAAACTCTGGCCTCGCCTAACAATAACGTTTTAGCTTGCTAGCAAGAAGCGATTGGTATGGGAAAATTCACTAGGAAGAAGCAAAAAAGTATAGAACTATAACATTAGCAAAAACTAAAAAATCCCTGAATTATCAACACTGTTTCCAGTACTAATCCAAAACATAGCCTTGTAGCAGGATGTTCTAAGTGGGAGCAAAACAGCTGGAACTTTATTTGCAAAAGTTATCAGTGGTAGATGGAGAAGAGGGGGGTCACACTGCTTTTGGTATTTGTGAGAAAAATCTCCTCCTTCAATTTATAAAACGGCAAAAAAACACTTGCAGGACAAGGAAACTTGCAGCAAGAAATCCTTTATTGCAGCTCTGGGTGCAGTCCCAAGCCACATGCATGGAAAAAGCACACGCGGTTCGAAAAGCACGCTCCTTTTGTACTCTTGGCCACCTAAGATGTTAAATATTCAACAGGTAACAGTTATTTTACCTTAAAAGGTAATTTTTCGAATTCGGGAGGGGGTGTTGCCCTCCCGCCTGATTGATTGATGACGTACCCCCTGTGCTGCACAGGGGGGTCCTTTTGCACACAAAGACCTGCCATGTGGCCAGGGTAAATTTTCCATTTTTATATGTTGTATCCTATTTCGACCGCAACATTCCCTAGGGGTCAAGCCCTGACGGGGCCTTTCACCTTACAATCTTCACGAGGCGCCTAAAATTCTGGAAATTAAATGAAGGATAAGAAAAAAATCCCAACACCTCCTGCTTTCCACTTAAATCAATTTACTTATAATAAAACCGGATTATTTTATTTCTCATAGTATTGAATGCTGAAACCAGCCTGACTCATCAATCTCAAATATCCTGATAGAAAAAACTCCTGATAGAAACTGGTACTGATGAGGGCGTGACAAAGTCCCTGATAAAGGAACCAACAAATGATAATATTGATAACTTATCTGAAGCTGCTGAGTTGACACAGCTGCCCTGGAGACATATGACTGACAGTCACTAAAAGCCCAGTCCCACTTTTTAATGGCAGTGTCTTCTAACATACCCCTTCTAGAAGCATGTATGGAGATTCTTGAGTGGGGACTCCCCTCAAGGTTACTCCTCAAGGCTAAGAGAAAGAGATTTACCCATAGTCATTGGTGAGCAACATCAATCTCTAATTAATAATTATTTTCTAGCTTTAACATAATTTCTTCAATATTCCTTCAATAAATAGTACACTATACTAGTAGTCATAGCTATCTATACTATGTAGCAAATAATTCTGATTAAGATGTTTTAGTCTAATCATTATTATTATTGTAATTAATTTAAATAAACACTTTATTTTATTCATATAAATATATTTGGGTTGCCATGCTTAATCCTGCGGGACAAAGTTGTATAAAGGTTAAATTACACCTATACAATTCTTTAGGCATAAAACTTTGACCAAATCTGGGACTAGGATTGTATCACCCAGACTCCTCTCTGAGAAGGAGTTTAGAAAGCAAGGGGGTGTGGGAAAATTTCCTCCTTCGAATTTAGAAAGATGGCAAAAAAAACGTGAAACAAAGGAACTGTAGCAGCAAGGAAGGATTTATTCAGCGTGCGCTGGGTCTTATCTCACACCAAGCTCCCTTGGGTTTAAATTTCATGCATTTTATAGTTCTGCAAAATCCCACCCTTTCAAGTCATGTTAACATATTCATTTTTGCCTAAAAAGATTTCTTTTCTCTGAAAAGGGGCTTTCCCCTCCTTCCGATTGGCTGCAAGGCATCCCCTGTCAAAAATGATGGATCTTCCTTTGTTCTTAACCCATGGAGAGAAAAAAAAACCCCTCTGTTCGAAATTGGCCAAAATGGCCCAAAAGGTTTTAATTTTTAAGAACTTCATATTTCCCTTATTCCTGCCGCAAAAGGCCCTGGCACCAGGCCCATTTGGGAACTGGATACCTTACAACTTCATGATGCACCTATAATTTTGTTTGTAATAAAACCTGTATTTTATTTCTCATAGGAGTCCTTTTTGCACCTTGTGACTCAACAGGAGGGTGTCCCTGATAAACCTTGTCCAAAGCTTCCATTCTGCCAATAACAGGCCCTACACTAGCTACTATGAAGACAATTAACTCTATCCCAGCCCAAACCAGCACAGTCTCACTGTTTGAGAAGAAAGTGCAGATGGCACGCTGAGGCATTAATTAGGGCCAACACTAAATACCCAGTGAACTGGGTGGGCATGAAAGTATTCAGCATACCTGGTGGCAGTTGTGTCACCTACCAATTTGTTTCTAAGACAATTGCTCAATCTTGTTGTTATTGGGTTCATAGAATCATAGAATCATTAACATTGGAAAAGACCTCCAAGATCATTGAGTCCAAACTTTGACTAATCACCACCTTGTCAACTAGACCATGGTACTTAGTGCCACTTCTAGCGTTTTTTGAACAACTCCAGGGATGGTGACTGCACCACTTCCCTGGGCAGTCTTTTCCAATGCCTGACCACCCTTTCAATGAAGAAATTCTTCCTGATGTCCAATTTGAACTTCCCCTGGTGCAGCTTGAGGCTATGTCCTCTCATCCTGCCACTAGTTGCCTGGGAGAAGAGACCGACTGCCACCTTGCTACAGTCTCCTTTCAGGTAGTTGTAGAGTGATAAGGTCTCCCCTGAGCCTCCTTTCCTCCAGACTAAACAACCCCAGCTCCCTCAGCCATTCCTCACATAACTTACTCTCTAGACCCTTCACCAGCTTAGTTGCCCTTCTCTGGATTTGCTCCAGCACCTCAATGTCCTTCCTGAATTGAGGGGCCCAAAACTGGACACTACTTGAGGTGCAGCCTCACCAGTGCTGAGTATAGGGGGAGGATCACTTCCCTAGTCCTGCTGGCCCCACTATTTCTGATACAAGCCAGGATGCCATTGGCTTTCTTGGCCACCTGGGTACACGCTGGTTCATCTTCAGCTGTCTGTCGACCAGCACCACCAGGTCCTTTTCTGCTGGGCCACTTTCCAACCACTCTTCCCCAAGCCTGTAGCGCTGCATGGGATTATTGTGGCCAAAGTGTAGGACCAGGCACTTGGTCTTGTTGAACCTCATACCCTTGGTCCTGGCCCATCTATTTAGCCTGTATAGATCTCTGCAGAGTCTTCCTACCCTCCAGCATATCAACACTCCCAGAAGGGCAATGAAGCCAGTGAAGAGTCTGCGGGAGTTGGGGTTGTTTAGCCTGGAGAAGAGGAGGCTCAGGGATGACCTTATCACTCTCTACATTTACCTGAAGAGGTTATAGCAGGACATAGTCTCAAGCTGCTCCAGGGGAGGTTTAGGTTGGACATTAGGAGGAATTTGTTCACATAAAGGGTTGACTATGCATTGGAATGGCCTGCCCAGGTGTTCAAGAAATGACTGGACGTGGCACTTAGTGCCATGATCTAGTTGACATGGTGGTGTTCAGTCAAAGATTGGACTAAGTGATCTCAGAGGTCTTTTCCAACCTAATTGATTCTGGGATTCTGGGATTCTGTGTAACTGATCTTTCTGTTAAAGACAGGTAAAGAAGGCATTAAGTACCTCAGCCTTTTCCTTATCTTTGGTGACAGTGTTCCCCCTGTGTCCAATAAAGGATGGAGATTTTCCTTGGCCCTCCTTTTGTTGTCAATGTATTTATAAAACCACTTTTTATTGTCTTTAACAGCTGTGGCCAGGTTGAGTTATAGCTGAGCTTTTGTCTTTCTAATTTTCTCTCTACATGACCTAACAACATCCTTGTGCTCTTCCTGAGTTGCCTGCCCCTTCTTCCAAAAGTCATAATCTCTTTTTTTCCTGAGTTCCTGCGAAAGCTCCCTCTTCAGCCAGGCTGGTCTTCTTCCCCGCTGTCGCGTCTTTTGGTACATAGGGATGGCCTGCTCCAGCGCCTTTAAGATTTCCTTCTTAAAAAATGACCAGCCTTCCTGGACCCCTTTGTTATTAGGGACTGTTTCCCAGGGACTCTGTCAACCAGTCTTCAACAGGCCAAAGTCTTCCCTCCGGCAGTCCAAGGTAGAGGTTTGTCTGGCTAGGGGGAGGAAAATGGTCACTGTGGAAGCCCTCCACTATTTTGCCCTTTGTTCCTGAGGGACCACATGGCAACAGCCACCATCTTGTTTACTTTTGTTCTAGAGGGGCCAGTCTACATCTTGCCTTTGTTGGTTAAACTATTCCCTCTGTATTGTTGTGTTTATTGAGAGTTTTTCTCAGTAAAATTGTGACTCCAGCTTCTGGTCTCTTCTAGTGTTTCTCCCACTGCCAGAAGGGGGCGGGGGAGGGGGAGGGCATCTGAGTGTGGTTTCATTTTTTCCCACTGGGTTTTTAAAACCAGAACACTCACCAGCTGTGTCAGGAAGTTCTCTTCCACACTGTTACAATCTGCCTGATCACAGAGGAGCAAAGAGAGCTCTCTGTGAATTGCAGAAAGAACTTTAGGTTCGAATATTCCCCAAAACAAGATTAAAACTCAAAGTTATATGTTGATACCAAAAAACAATATTTTCATTTTGTTAACTGTAAAAGAGGCAAAGAGAAAGAAGAGGGGAAAAATAGAAAAGTTGGAAAAAGCTAAGATTACTTTAAAAGCATAGGACAGTTACCACCACACTGCTACCTGCAGGGGTTTCTGCTCTCCCCACACTGGCAGTGTCTCAGATCCCAGTGGCAGACTTCCTCGCAGGTGGTGGTGAGGAGAGGGGGAGGCAAAAGTGGTCAGCTTCCATCTCCTTAGACAGAGACCTCCTGCAGAGCCGTTGCTTCTCTCCCCCTCCTCCTAGTTTAGCACAATTTTTGCCTGCCTTTTTATGGGCCTTCAGGGCCATGGCTTTTGTTCATATTTGCATGTAGTCTTTTCAGGTGTTTAAAGAGATATGATTAACAGACACAATGGTGCAGCATATTGTGAAGTATTTTTCATATCGAGTCCATATACACACACACCACAAACCTTCTAGACTGCCTCCTCTCTGCTGTGTTTAATTTCCAGAAGACATCTGACAGGTTAAAGTCTCCCACAAGAACGAGGGCTGGTGATCATGAGACATCAGCCAGCCACTTATAGAATACTTCATCTGCCTCTTCATCCGGGTTGGGTGGTCTATAACAGACTCTCATCAGGATATCTGCCTTGTTGGCCTTCCCCCTGATTCTCACCCATAAGCACTTGAACTGATAATCACTGTCCTTTAGCTCTATACAGTCAAAACACTCCCTAATGTACAGAACCACCCCACCACCTCTCCTTCCTGACCTCTCCCTTATGAAGAACTTGGAGCCATCCATTGCAGCACTCCAGTCACGCGAGTCATCCCACCACATTTCTGTGATGGCAACTACGTCATAGCTTTCCTGCTGCACAGTGGCTTCCAGCTCCTCCTGTTTGTTACCCACACTGCTGCATTGGTGCAGATGCACTTCAGCTGGGCTATTGATTTCCCCCCCAACACTGGCCTGCCACCCCTAGGTTCATCTCTAGAGAACCTGGTCTTATCTCCTTCCTCCTTCAAATCTAGTTTAAATCCCTCTCTGTCAGTCCCGTCAACTCATGGGCTAGAATCCTTTTCCCCCTTTTAGACAGGCAAACCCCATCTGTCTCTAGCAGGCCTGCTGCCCTATGATCAAAAAAGCCAAAATTCCACTGATGGCACAAGTTTTTAAGCCACATGTTGATCAGATGGGTTCTCCTGTTCCTTTTGGAATTCTTCCCTAATACCAGAGGAGTTGAAAACACCACCTGCGCCCCTTCTCCAACTCTTGCTGAGCTTCCATCCACTGCATTTCTCTGAGGAATTGAAGGGTGTTACTCCACCGGTCTATTTCTCTCCCATACTCCCTGATACTCAGCCTCTCCACTTCCTCTTTAAGCTCTGCCACCAGGCTGAGCAGATCATCCACCTGGTCACACTGCACACAGGTGTCGTCTGTGCTGCCCTCTGGTTCTAATGCCAGGCTCAAACATTCCCTGCAGCTGGACACCTGGACAACTGCATGCTTCTGAGCGAGCTCTGTCTGGGTCACCACGTTCCTGCCAGCAACAACTTTCGACCGTGTGGAAACCATAGCTGGGTCTGTTCTGGTTGGGCAGGCAAAAACCACCAGGTGAGTTCACCTCAGGAGCCGGGAGGGTGACTGTGCCCTCCTACATGCCCTGCCTGTGCAAACTGTCCCTCAAACTGCCACGCCACATCCTTCTGCCACACCACATTCTGTTTGCCTGCCCTGCTTGCTGTGATCTGGGTTGCTCGTGCTCCCTAGAGCCATTTAAATCTCCCACGGTTACTCTGGCAAAGTCCTCACTACATCAGCATCTCTCTCAAGAACTGCTGGGTCCTGTCAGGTCTCTCCACTCTCTTTTGAGTTTCCCTGACTCCAGGAACCCCCCCCCCCACCTAGCTCCTTTGAGTGTTTTGCCCCAGAACTTACTGTAGTTGCCACTGCTGTCACTGCTGTCACTGTTTACCTCACTGTAAGGAAAGAATAACCTTCCGGAACAATTATGGCCAGGAGATCAGAGCTTGTTTCATTTAAGAGAGCTTTCCTGCCTAGGAGAGGCATCTTTCCCCAGAGACAGTTTCAGATGTTTTCTCCTCCTGCATTCCAGAGAGGCTTTCTCTGGTATGAGGAGAGAGATAAATGCTCACAGACATGTTACAGGCTTTGAATCCAAAAATCCGGTTTAAAGAACTGCTCAGAGACCTTTGGATCTTTTGAGCAGCAAAGGTATTTATTGTCGATGTCGGGAGCAAGCGTGGTTCGCACCACAGAGAACTTGCTCAAAAGCTTCACACCAAATCAGGGGGTTTTATACAATTTTCATATATGATTAAATGCATATTCATATGATTACAACATCTATCTATACATATTAATAACAGGCGGAGTATAGGCGGAGCTCAGGCGGAGCTTGTGGCGGTGCTTCTCTTGGCCCTCAATTCTGGTAGGGGTTCTGCTCTTCATCCTGTGAGTCTGAGGTCTTTGCTCCTCTTCATCAGCCTGACCTCTTTACCTTTCCATTGTTCTCAACCAGCTCAGTGAAGCTTGGAGAAAGCCCTGGCTCCAGGCCTATTTCTTCTATTCAAATGTCTACCTTATCTTACTGTATCCTAATTTATTACCTCTAGGCCTATTGAATATTGCCTCTAGCATTCTTCTAAGTTTTGATCTGGTAAGCAGAACAGAACTAACCATGGTGACACAGACCGATTAGATGTTAGGGGGCCTCTTAGTAGGCCCAAATCTCTCAGTTAACTCTTTTGGGCCTAGCTTCTTGTTTCCGCCTCCAAGGCAGGGAGGCCCAGGGGGAGCCAGCAATGATAAAGCCCTGAGAAAAACAGGGTTTGTGTCTTTCCTCAGGCCCGATGTTTGAAGCACTGTTTGGAATCTTCCTGTAAGTTTAGTGTTCTTGACTTCTGAAATAAATTTTCCTGCAATCCTTCCACTGACTGGAATCGGGGGTACCTGCATGTTATCTTACTTCACACTCATCAACTGATGATAGATAACAATGCTTTTAGGAGAAATTTTACTAAGAAGCCTTTCAACTTTAAACATTATGACTTAAATTTTGGGAAGAAATGGCAGCGAAACTACTACATCCTGATTTTGAGAATGACTGCTATGTGAGAGAATACATGCAGTTCATTCAGACAGTCAACAGTCATAGAGGACCATTCTTTGATGGTCGTCATAAGGATCATTGAGTCCAACTCCCTGCTCCTCACAGGACTACATAAAACTAAACCATATGACTAGGAGCATCGTCTAGACTCTTGTTGAACTCCGACAGGCTTGGGGCCATGACCACTTCCCTGGGGAGCCTGTTCCAGTGACTGACCACCCTCTCAGTGAAGAACCTTTTCCTAATGTCCAATCTGAACTTCCCCTGATGCAGCTTGTTATTGTTTACCTTGGCTGAATGCCAGGTATTCACTGGGCCTGCACCCAACCTCCCTCTGGAGGGAAAGGGGAGGAGGGAAGGGGGAGAAGGGAAAAAACTATGAAAACCGAAACTGCCAAGAAAAGCAGCTTTATATGTACATAGAGAGGAGAAAAAAAAATTATAAACGCAGTACACACAGAGAAAAACTAACAACAAAGACTACTTCCCACAATGAATGCTCTTCTCCCCTGAAGAAGCGTCCCATCCACAACCGCACAGCTACCCAGAAGAGAGAAGGATCTCACTTCCTCCTCATCTTTTATATCTGAGCTGACGTAACATAGTATGGAATATCTTATTGGTGAAATATACATCAGGTGATCTATCCTAGTTCCGTTTCCCTCTCAGAGAGGGTAACAAACCCATTACACAGCTTCATACCATTTCCTCATTTCCTATTGCTGGTCACCAGAGAGAGGTGATCAGCACCTCCCCCTCTGCTGGCCCTCCGGAGGAATTTGAAGACTGTGATGTGGTCACTCCTCAGCCTTTTCCAAGCTGAAAAAACCAAATGACCTCAGCTGCTTCTCATAAGTCTTGCCCTCGAGGCCTTTCACCAGCTCTCTAGTCAATCCTGATCTCTCTACCCAGTAAGGCCTCTCTACCCTCTAGGGGATCCATAGCTACTCCTAGTTTAGTATCATTGGCAAACTTAATGTACATTTGATTCTTGTGCCCAGATCATTTATAAAAACACTAAAGAATGCTGACCCTAAAATTAAGCCCTGCAGAACCCCACTGGTGACTGGTCACCAGCCTGATGTAACCCCATTTACTATACCTCTTTGAGCCTGACCCATCAGCCAGTTGTTCACCCATCGTATTATGGACTTGTCTAGATGTGTACTGGGCATTTTGTTCAGAAGGATACTGTGACAGACAGTATCCAATGCTTTGCTAAAACAAACAAACAAACAAAAACACATCTGGCTTCCTTTTGTCAACTAGATGGGTGACCTTGTACTAAAAGGAAATTAAGTTAGTTGAACAGGACTTTCCCCTTCTAAACCCATGTTGTCTATGAGCAATGACTACATTATCTCTCAAGTGTTTTTCAGTTACTCCCAGAATAATCTACTCCATAATTTTACCAGACATTGAAGTGAAACTGACAGGCCTGTAATTATCAGGTTCTTCCTTCCTACCCTTCTTGAAAACTGGGACAACATTTGTTAGCTTCCAGTCAACTGGGACCTCTCCAGATTCACAAGACCGTTTAAAAATAATGGAGAGAGGTTCCATGATAACATCAGCCAGTTCTTTCAGTACCCTGGGATGAATCCCATCGGGCCCCATAAACTAACGTGCATTCAGGTGGAACAGTATGTCTCAAACAAGTTCAGAGTCAGCTGGGAGTTTATCAGCTGCCCAGTCACAGTCTTCCAACACAGGCCTCCAGGTGTCCCAGGGCCCATCATCAGTGTTGAAGACAGAAGTGAAGGCATTAAACAGCTCTGCTTTGTCTACATCCCTATTTGTGAGGTAACCAACCTCATCAAGCAGCGAACCAATGTTATTTCTGATCCTCCTTTTGCTGTTAACATATTTTAAAAAGCCTTTTTTCTTGTCCTTCACAGTGCTGCCCAGCTTGAACTCTAATTAAGCTTTGGATGCACAAATTTTCTCCTTGCAGTGGTGAACAGCATCTCTCTAGTCCTCCTGTGTTGCCTGACCTTGGTACCAATGTTCATACACTTTCCTTTTCCACCTAAGTTCTAGAAGGAGATCCTTGTTCAGCCAAGCCAGCCTTCTGCCCTTCTAATACTTTGGAATTGCCTGCTCCTGCAATCTTAAGAGATGGTTCTTAAAAAGTGACCGCATTCATGGACCCCAATACCTTCAAAAGCAGATTTACAGAGGATCTTACTAACTACCTCCTTCAGCAGCCCAAAGTCTATTCTCCCCATATCCAGGGTTGAGGTTTTGCTGGCAGTTTTTGTCCTATCGCCAACAATTTGAAACTCAACTACTTTTTGGTCTCTGTGACCAAGACAGCCACCAATCACCACTTTGCCCATGAGACTCTCTCTGTTTACAAACAGCAAATCTAGGAGGGCACTTTTCCTAGTTGGTTCCCTTAGTACCTGCACCAAGAAGTTATCTTCAACATGCTTCAGGAACATCCTGGACCTGTTTGTGTCTGCCATATGATATTCCCAGCTGATGTCTGGGAAGTTAAAATCACCCATAAGGACAGGGGCAACTGATCTAGAGATATCTCTTAATTCCTTATAGAATAATTCATTGATGTCATCACTCTGGTTGTGTGGTCGATAACAGACTCCCAGAACAACATCTGCTTTATTAGCTTTTTCCCCTTAATCCTTACTCAGATCAATCATGTCATTGCCAACTGTAAACACCATACAATCCCTCACTTACATACAGCACCACCCCTCGCCTCACCTGCCCTGCTTATTGTGATGGATGCACTTGACCCCCTTAACCAAACTAGCAAACTACAGGCTCCAAAGGAGGTAAAGCCCTGAGCCATAGATGGGCCAAAAACTCCTCCAGGAAATGCACAAAGGGACAGTGAGCATCGATATATATGAGCTTGGAACGCCGATCATGTGATTAAAACATGAATAGCAGGTGGTTTTCCAAGACTTAGTTATCAAGAAACAAAGAAAGTTGTGAGTACAAGGAGTCTCATGAATACACTTTCCATTGTATGCAATTTGATTACAAGCCAACCACTTTTTCCCATAAATATGTCAGCCTAAGTGAGCCTTCTTTGAGCTCTCTCTGCTAAGCAGCATGGCTTCATGGTAGTTATCTCCCCTTGAGCTGGGGCACCTCAGTATTGCAACTTGAGACAGAGACACCTTTCTACTAATGACAGATCATTGGATGAGTCCAATGCAAGTTGTCTCTAAATTGCAACTGGACTGCATGACAATGGCTCTCCCCTTGAGGTGGGACACCTCTCAAGGTTTGAGATTCCTTATTTGAGACTGAGAGATACTTTCTTACCCAAGGTGGAGAGACCCCTTATTCACAACACATCCTTGGTAATTTGCTGATAGCATGTTAAATTAATACTAATGAAACCCATGTAGTTAATTCATTTAGATATAAGCTGTTGTCCAAGTCTGAGACTAAGATTAGATCTAGCCACATCTAAGCTCCATCAGGAGTTTAGAAAGCAAGGAAGTCCACTCTGAACCTCATGACTCAATCGGAGGGTCTCCCTTACCCTTTTGCATCTTCTGTCTGCGTAAATCATTCTAAATTGATTCTAGCTTGATTTTCCTTTTTATGTTTCATCCATGTATTAAGTAACAGAGTCAACCTTGCCATTGAAGTTTAAGTTGCATTTTGCTGGAAAATTGGTAACAATGGATGAGGAGAAGGCTGAGGTACTCAACAACTTTTTACTTCAGTCTTCAATGGCAACCTCTCTTACCACACCTCTCAATGAGACGGACAGCAGGATGGGGACTGGGGAAGCAAAGTCCCTCCCACTGCATGAGAAGATCAGGTTTGTGACCACCTGAGGAACCTGAATGTACATAAGTCTATGGGACCCAATGAGATGCATCCCAGGGTCCTGAGGGAATTGGCTGATGTAGTTGCCAAGCCACTCTCCATGATATCTGAAATGTCATGGCAGTCAGGTGACTGGAAAGAGGGGAAACATTTTACCCATCGTTAAAAAGGGTAGAAAAGAGGACCCTGGGAACTACCGACCTTTCAGCCTCACCTCTGTGCCTGGGAAGATCATGGAACAGATCCTCTTAGAATCTATGCTAAGGTACATGGAGGACAGGGAGGTGATTCAGGACAGACAGAATGGCTTCACCAAGGTCAAGTTCTGCCTGACCAACCTAGTGACCTTCTATGATGGAGTGGTGTATTGGGTCTGGCTGAGATGGAGTTCATTTCCCCATAGTAGCCCTCACAGTGCTGTGCTTTGCACTGGTAGCTAGAAGGGTGTTGATAACACACTGGTGTTTTGGCTGCTGCTGAGCACAGCATCAGCACTGTAACATTCCTTCCTCAATCGAGAGCAAGATTCTGGGAGGGGACCCAAGTAGGCCAGATGACCCAAACTGACCAAAGGGATATTCCATACCATATGACGTCAGCGCAGATATAAAAGCTGAGGCAAGGAGCAGGAAGGCGGGCATTCATTGTCTCCAATGGCTGCCTGCTGAGGAACTGTTACGTGTGCTGAAACCCTGCTTCTTGGAGGTGGCTGGCCATCACTGCTCATGGGAGGTAGAGAATAAACCGTGTTATCTTTCACTTCACTTTTGCGTGTGCAACCTTTTGCCTAGCTTCTGCTTTAATAAACTGCCTTAGCCATACCAACAAGTTGTTTTTCATCTTACTCTCTCCCCTGTCCGGCTGGGAAGGGGAGTGATAGAGCAGCTGGGTGGGCACCTGGCATCCAGCCAAGGTCAACCCACCACAAGTGGACAAGGGAAGGGATGCAGATGTCATTTATCTGGACTTCTGTAAAGTCTTTGATACGGTCCCCCACAACATCCTTCTCGCTAAATTGGAGACAGAAGGATTTGATGAATGGACTGTTAGATGGATAAGAAAGTGGTTGAACAGTTGCATTCAGAGGGTAATGGTCAATGGCTCAGAGTCCTGATGGACATCAGTGACAAGAGAGTAGGTTTAGATTAGATATTAGGAGGAATTTCTTTGCTGTGAGGGTGGTGAGGCACTGGCACATGTTGCCCAGAGTTGTGGATTTGACACCTGTGGAAGTGTTCAAGACCAGGCTGAATGGAGCTCTGAGTAACCTGGTCTAGTGAAAGGTGTCCCTGTCCATGGCAGGGCGGTTAGAATTAGATGATCTTTAAGGTCCCTTCCAACTCAAACGATTCTATGATTCTATGACTTTTATAAATTCATATTAAAACCATTTTTGCTAATACCTTTGATGGTGATTCATTGAGTGATCCTAAATCACTCATTCACAACAAATTGGTGTAGTTGGCAGGATCCTAAATCAGGATTCGCAATACCTATCCTTCCTGAAGACCCTATAACCATCCATCACAGCACACTAGTCACAGGATTCATCCCATCAGGTTCTCCTTATGCCAATGATGTCATATCTCTGGGACTGAGCCAAAACTTCACATAATTAGTATGGAGACATTTCAAATGTGTTCCAGTGTACTCAGCATATCATGGAGCAGACTGAAGGACCTCGCTAGCACACTGTCCCTCAAACATTGGTGTGCCACCCTGTAGTGGTTTGGATTTTGTTTTCCCCCAGAGGCTAAAGAAAAGTGGTAGACCCCAAGGGGTGGAAACCCTTGGAAGTTTTGAAGTTCTGCCCAATGGGCGCTCCTGCAGAAATGTCAACATTCCACAAGCACCGGAAGAGATGAGTTGTAGTTTGGGTTGTTGAGGAGAGGTGTGGCCATGTTGTAGAGCCGCGAGGAAGGGGCTCTAAGCCCCTTGGGCCCTCTGGGGCCTCCCAGCCCCGGCTGGGGGGCTGCAGGGACCTGGAACAGCATAAAGCTGGGCTAGGTGCCTGTAGTTATGCCGGGAGATGTTTTTCTCCATGGGCACAGAGCAGCAGCCGGGACTGACCAGAGAAATGGTGGCAGAGAGTTAGAGATAAGGACCTGAACTGGAGGAGTAGCAGGAACAACATGCAGCACCGGAGAGAAGACTCCTGGAAAGGGAGGAGAAAGAGAGTCAGGAGCTGATTAGACAGAGTTTGGGGTAAGACTGTACCAGATCCCCCAAAACTCCCTTGGAGACCCCTCTTGGAGAAGAGGGACATGGACTCCTATTTTGGAGAGCAGTTTTAGACATGCAGCACCGGAGAGAGAGAGAGGAGCTGAGAAGCTCAGAGAGTCCCGGAGCTGGACCGGGACGGCCAGATGGAATGCGGGGGGAGTTGACCTTGGCTCCCCCCCCTCGCACTGCTGCCACGGTGGCAGCCTGAGAGACAGGGCACAGAGGCCCTGCAAGAGATACCAGACCATCACAAAGACCCCCCTGTGTCTTTGTGATATGACGTGGTGATACGACCTTGTCTGGGGTTACGAAGCCCACGGAAGACCCCTCGGTTGTGAGGCGATGGGGCCGAGAGAGAGTTTGGATATCTCTCTCGTGAGTGCTGGCAGAAAGCCAGCTGTCAGCTGCTGCATGTGGAGAAGACAGAAAGAAACCTACTGCCTCAGAAGATGCTGCTGCTTAAGGACTGGAAGGGATCTGTCCTTCTTTCCCTCCTGGACTTTTATTTGGAGGGGAGAAGAGATCTGATCCATTGTAAATACTATATGTCATGGTAGAGATAGTTGTGATCGTGTGTATAATGTGATATGGTATTTATTTGTACAGTCATTGTAATATATTCCCTTTCCCCCACTTTGAGTCTGGTGTGTTTTGTCTGGAAAAACCCATCTCACATTGGGCTGAGATGTGGGAAGGGGGATGGAGCTAGGGAATTGGATTTTGGGACTATCTCAAACCATGACATAAATGGTAGCAGAGGATGGTTGCGAACCATCGAGGGAGAGAGATAAGAGCCATGAGGCCTGTGGTAACTGAAAGAGTTTTCCAGACAAAACACAGACTGTACCATTGTAGTGAAAGTAAGACTATAGTAATGTAAGTTAAGTATTAAGAGTAGAGTTAAGTTTGTGATAATGCTATAGTGATGTGTAGTAGAGAGATTTTGGTTATATTTTTAGTTTATTGAAGATTGCATATTGATTAGAGTTTTTCAGTTGTTGTGGTGTGTTGACATTTTCGCAGGAGCGAGGGGTGGAGTGTTGTAGTGGTTTGGATTTTGTTTTCCCCCAGAGGCTAAAGAAAAGTGGTAGACCCCAAGGGGTGGAAACCCTTGGAAGTTTTGAAGTTCTGCCCAATGGGTGCTCCTGCAGAAATGTCAAACCATGACACACCCCCAGCCTTATCTCTAGTGAGCCTGGTTTTATTCCTTTCCCCCTTCAAATCTGGTTTAAAGATCTTTCAATAGCCCCTGTTAACTCCTGTGCAAACACCCTTTTCCCCCTTTGAGAAAGGTGTACCCTGTCTGTTGCCAGCAGGCCTTGTGTCATGTAGACTGACCTGTAAACAAAAAACCCAAAGTTCTGCCATTGACACTACTCACGGAGTCAGATATTGATCAGATAGGTCTTCCTTGATTGTTCCAACATCATTCCCTGCAACTGGAAAAATAGAGGAGAACACTACTTGTTCTCCTGATCCCTTAACCAGTCATCTCAAGGTCCTGAAGTCTCTGAAGAGTTCGTCTACCCAAGTTTTTTGAATCTTACGGCTATCCTCCAAACAGTGCTCTCTTTCATGAAAGCATTGTGTCCTTTTTAAAGAGCAACATTATGGATATTGCTTTCCAGAAGAAGCAACAGCAGATTTTTCCCTGTCACCAGAGCTACTCATAATATATTTCAGAATACTCAGATATGCCTCTCTTGTAACAATTTTCCTAAGTTTATTCCTTACATAAAACTTGCAACCCAGTGGGGTGTGTGTGTGTTCTTTACCCATTCCCCCTGTAAGTATAGAAAAACCTTCCGGAAGATTTATTAAGAGGAGATGAGGGGGTTTGTGGCTTAAGAAAGCTTTTCTGCCTGGAAAGAGGCATCTTTCCCAGAGACAGTTTTAGATATTTTCTCCTCCTGCATTCCAGAGTCTTAAGCTGACTCCCCGGTATGAGAAAAGATAAGTTCTTGTGGACAAGTCTGAAGGCCCCTGAAGCGGGGGGGGGGCAGGGGATGATAAAAGCCCTGAGAAGAACAAGGAGCCTGTCTTTCCTAGGCCCGGTGCAGTTTGTGCCAAAATGTTGTGTTCTTGGCTTTCAGATATAAATTCTCCTAAATCGTTCCACTGCCTGGTATTTTGGGGATACCTGCACGTAATTTTTGTTTGCAGCCCCATGTTGTTTTTTTTTTTTAAATGGCCAATGCAGACAACAGTTTAAGGATTTTATGAATATTTATTTTCAACAGTAAACTTTACAGGGTAAGCCACTAGGATTTTGGTATCTTTCTCTTCTTAGGTGGTGCGTGTGGTGCTTCTCTTTTAGTTGTTTCAAGAGATCCCATATTGCTGTATGACCCATGACAGAAGACAGGACATTCACAACAGTCATGGCTTTCATAAAAACATTCCAGTCTTTAGGTGTTCTCAGGCTATAAGGGACACAGGCCTGAAGAAAGCTTTAGAGTAAATCAAGCAGGGTGAACTCCTTGATGACATCTCCTTTGTATACAACACTTCCCTGGTTGTCCCATAAAGAAAAAAATTATACTGCTCTAGGTTACCTAGGAGCACTAATGCATTCTTCTGATACCATGGATCCACATTATCCAACACTTCCTGAACAACATGGTCAGAGGCCCCAGGAGTCTTCTGGGGCTTTTCTGCTTCCGTCTTTTTTTCTTCCAGAAAAACAAGAGTTATTGTCCCCCTTTCCTGATTGCTGTGCTTCATGTGTGCCAAGTACTTTTGAAGAGCATCTATACACACCTTAGCTTTCTCTTAGGCCATAAAACTTGGTTTCTGGAGAATTTCCCTCATTTCAGCATCCAAAGAGTGCACTGCATCAGCCCTCATGTCTTCCCCAGGTAAAGGCAGCACGCTTAGCTGCTCCAGATGATTTGCAGGCATCAGACACATTTTTTCCACATATTCCATCACTACTTTACCAAAAACCCCATAATGAGTAGAAGAGAAAAAATTAGAACAGGACCAATAAACTCACTGGCTTTCTTCAGCAGTAGCTTCTTTCTTTTGAAGGACACACTTTTACTGCTCAGACTTTTGATGAATTTGTGGCCCTTCTTCAGCATGCCTATCTGGTGGGATGTTAATGGAAAGATCCCCTTCAAGGTATTCAGGGCAATTTCAGAAATGACCTGTATGAGGTCATCAGAAGCAGCGCAGAGTGGAGGACTAGATCAGCATTGTAATCTGGAAAAAAGAGATCATACAACTTGTCTGGTTCTCTCACAACAGTGGTCTTGGGTAGATTGCATCTCTGTTCAAACTTTCCACACAGAGAATTTTAAAAAAGTTTCGCAATTTGGCATTTGTCAGGGTTTTTCTAAATATGTTCAGGCCACAAAATGTCATCTTTCTTCCTGTAATCCTCAATATGTTTAGCCTTTTTGTCATCATCTGTGGACCAGCCTCAGTAACCTGAAGCTTCCTGCTTCTGGTGGAGAAGGAGTTTTACATAATCTGAGAAGACTGCTACCCCTCTGTTCAAAATGCCAAACCTCATAGATTTAAGAAAACCTGTAGCCCTTTTCCAGAACCTTGTTCAGTTCTGGGGAACACCAGATGCTCTTTCTTCATCACTGTGGGTACTGATGTCTTAGAGTTTTTTGATTTTTTTTTTATTTTTTAATTTTTATAGATTTTTAGAAGTAGTTATGTAGTGGATGTAGATTTTAATGTATCGGTATTTCTAGTAGAAGTAACTACAGCAGCACATAACTCAGGTATCATTTTCACACTGAGGTCTCTACCAGCATAATTAACATGCATTCTTTTACTGTCTCACGGTATTATATCTCTTACCAGTATTTTCCAGTAAAAGTAACGTCAGTAGCTTAACGGTTGCACATATGTCCTAGTTAGAGCAGCTGGGACCAGCTTCGTCACTGTGTGGGTGTAACCCAAACTGTGTATTCTACACCCTCCATGTAATTTCCCAGGAACTGTTAACAATAGGCCATTTGCAGCAGCTGCCCAGAGCACACCTGACCCCTCAGGCTATAGTTATGGGTGATGTTAACTCCCCTCCAGGGAGTCATCAGCACCTCCACATCCACCCTGAGGGGGTCATGTCTGCTAATGGGCCACCAAGGATTCCAAAAATATCTCACAAATCACATCACCCATTGTGGAACTCCCCGCCCTGGGGGGGGGTACTGGGCATTCCCACTCGAACCTGAGTGTATATAATCTTGGGGTCTTCGGACTTCTGCCCCCATTCATTGTATCCAGACTGTGACCACCACTTTCAACCAGACTGTGACCAGCACTCACCAACAGGTGAGTTTGTATTCCTGAGGCCTGGAGGCTCATTAAAGCTTCTGCTCTCTTTATCTTATCTCCAACCTAAATTGGCCTGGAGTCGTTTTTCCTCCTCAGTCTTTTAGGCAACAGTACAGAGGGCCTGGCAAGTTTCAGCATGCACATGACACAAGGGAAATGATAGCTTGCTGTTTACCTTCACAGGAAGCACAGGGAAAATGAGACCACGAGGCAGGTACACCTTTACTTTGACAGTCAAAATAGGCTGTCAGAGTGCCATTTAAAAAAAATTCCTTTGGGGTGCACAAGATGGTATTGTTTGGGGGTTTTCTGATAAAGGGATAAAGGCTAGTAAATTCATAGTATCCTGTCTTTTCAATAGAATCATAGAATCATAGAGTGTTAACAGTTGGAAGGGACCTTAAAGATCATCCAGTCTCAATCTCCCCTGCCATGGGCAGGGACACCTTCCACTAGACCAGGTTGCTCAGAGCCCCATCCAGCCTGACCTTGAATACTGCCAGGGTTGGGGCATCCACAACCTCCCTGGGTAACCTGTTCCAGGGCCTCACCATCCTCATAGTAAAGAATTTCTTCTTATTATCCAACATAAATTTCTCCTCTTTCAATTTGTACCCATTACTCCTTGTCCTGTTACCTAAAATCAGAGAAATAATTCTCTGGACAATTTTGTGTATTGAAAGTTAAAATGCAGTTCTTTAATCCGATGCCGATGGTGCACAAAAAATATATTGCACACCATGATTGCATAGGCCTTTAAAATTTTATACTACCATCTAATTACAATATTCAGTTTCTAATTACAATATTTGGACATTACGTAATTGGTTACACCCATCCCCAAAACCGTCCCTCCCATCGTACCATCCTTGCCATGTGTATTAGGGAGGGTTCAAAACCATACTGAAACTTGAAACCATGACACCGTTAAAAGCTTAACAAAAACCAATATTTATTACCAAGAGGTGGCCAACAAAACAAACAAACCCAAAAGGGAGGAAGGAGGAGAGAAATAAGCCCCCAGCATGACCTCCCCAGTTACCCAGCTGTTGCCCATAGTTACCTTACTGACCTAGCATGTCTATAATTACCCATAGCAGAAGCTGCATCCTTGGAGAGTCAGTAAGTTCACAAACTGGCAGGCATCCCCACCAAAGGCAACGTTGTTCTTAGTGTGAAGCTAGCTCTCCTCCAAGAAGGCACTATCTGCTTTTTATACAATTAATTGAGTGAACACAACCTCCCAGGTGTGGCCAGCACCTCCCAGCCCAAGGCCCTCAGTCCCACCTCCCGGTTATGTAAGTACATCTCTTCTGTGCACACGTGGCTTTCCCTGCGCCTGCGTACTGTACTCAGGGGAGTCTTTTCCAAATGAGTCTGGGGGCGTCCTTCATCATCCTCCTCCTAAATCTCTCCTTCAAGCGACCTTGGAGGACAACTAGCCAATCACGGAATACCAATTAAAACAGTTTATACAAGAAGCTCTCTTCAAGGACAACTTTCCCGTTTATCAGTGCTTGTTTTCCCATAACTTGGCAGGGAAAGAGCAAAGCTTTCACAGGTGGCAAGGCCACAGACCAAAAGTATCAGCATAAATTCACCCTGGTACACCATGTCTCCTGAATTTGAATGAGTGGTCTCAAAACGACCACCCCTTCATCTTCATCTTTGTCTTCCTGATCTCCTCCATCCTCCCTGGAACAGCTTCAAGGCCTCTGAGTAGTTTTGACTGGTTATATCAAGTGGTGTGACTCTGTTATGCCTCTTTCTCAGTACATTTCTACAGATAAGGTGCTTTTCATCTTGCTAAAATCTTTTGTCCTTTGAAATTCTTGACAAAGAATGTTAAACAGCATTTTAGAAATATTGTATGAAGGTACTTAGCAAGCTAAAAGTACTAATGAGCTATACTAAAACCTTACATAATATAGATTTTAAGGCAACAGTCCTATCACTCCACTTCCTGATGAAGAGTCCCTCTCCAGCTTTCCTGTAGGCCCCCTTCAGGTACTGGAAGGTTGCTATGAGGTCACACAACCTTCTCTTCTCCAGGCTGAACAGCCCCAACTTTCTCAGCTGTACACAGTATTCCAGGTGGGCTCTCATGAGAGCAGAGTAGAGGGGGACAATCACCTCCCTTGACCTGCTGGCCACACTCCTTTGGATGCAGCCAAGGATTCCGTTGGCTTTCTGGGCTGTGAATGCACACTGCCGGCTCATGTTGAATTTTTCATCAACTATCATACCCAAGTCTTTCTCCACAGGGCTGCTCTCAATCACTTCTCCACCCAACCTATAGGTCTATCTGGGATTGCCATGACTCAGGTCTAGGACCTTGCACCTCGCTTTGTTGAACTTCATGAAGTTTGCATCGGCCCACCTCTCAAGTGTCAAGGTTCCTCTGGATGCCACCCCTTCCCTCCAACATGTTGACTGCACCACACAGCTCAGTGCTGTCAGCAAACTTGTTGAGGGTGCACTCAATCCCACTGTCCATGTCGCTGACAAAGATGCTGAACAGTATCAGCCCCAGTACTGACCCCTGAGGGACACCACTCATCACTGGTCTCCATGTGGACAACAAGCTGTTGACCACAACGTTTTGCACACAGCCATCCAGTCAGTTCTTTATACACTGAGTGGTCCATCCATCTGTAACATGCCAGATTTTAAGCCACAAGCTGCCCAGAGCAATTACTTTTATTTAAGACTTTTAAAAAGCCTTTGGTTTGTTATTACCTTGAGTTAACGTCTGGAGAAAATGCAACTACGCTTTCTTTAAGAGAATTTATTTTAATTTAGTGAGAAAAATAGACATTTTGGCAAAAAGTTTTACGGGAGTAAAATATAACCAAGAAAAGCATTTCACTAATACACCCGGCACAAAAACCTAATCCACAAAAGCACCCACTGTAAAGCAATCAATACATTAGCTTTAGTAAAACACAATTCATTGGTTTTAAGTTACCCATAAGAGAAAGAAAAGAGTAAAACAAGAAAAGAGAGATTAAAAGAGTAAAGAAAGAAGGAAGAAAGAAGGAAGAAAGAAGGAGAGAGTGAGAGGAGAAAAATAGTTACCACCAAGATCTGATGGCTCACATGGTGGCAGCCAGAAGAGAAAGCTCCACATGGAGCCTCATGCTCCCGCATTTATAGAGTTTGGCCATGACTCCCAGGCTGGACATGTGGATTATTGACCACTCAATGCCTTCCAAGCCAGAGTGAGGCATGCTGTAGACAATCAAGAGGCTCCAGGGGGTGTGGTGTGGGCGGGCTACCAGGCAGGCCTTCCTTGACTGACAGCCCAGCCACATGGTTCTCTGGGCCATGTGCTCTCTGCCATGTTGGCTGCAAGCCATGTGCTTACTAGATCTGCCATGTGCTTTCTGTGGATTTGGCCATGTTGGCTGCAAGCCATGCAGGTTTCCAGTTCTGCCATGTGCCTTGCAGGTCTAGCCTAACCCTTCCCACACACACACACTCATATGGGCTCCGACCCATATGAATATATAATTTTGTGAGATTTGAAACAGTATCTCACACCATCAAATCCATGTCTCTCCAATTTGGAGACAAGTATGTCATGTGGGACAGTGTCAAATGCTTTGCACAAGTCCAGGTAGACAATGTCAGTTGCTCTGCCCCATCCACCATTGCTGTAGCCCTGTCATAGAAGGTCACTACATTTGTCAGGCATGATTCCCCCTTTCTAAAGCCATATTGGCTGTTACCAATCACCTCTTTGTTTTCCATGTGCCTTAGCATAGTTTCCAGGAGAATGGACTCCATGATCTTGCCTGGCACAGATGTGAGACTGACTGGTCTGTAGTTCCCCAGGTCTTCCACATTCCTCCTTTTAAAAATGAGGGTTCTATTTCCCTTTTTCCAGTCATTGGGACCTTCACCTGACTGCCACAATTTTTCAAAAATGATGGATACTGGCTTAACAACTTAGTCTGCCAGGACCCTCAGGACCCTCAGATAAATCTCATCAGGTCCCATGGACTTGTGCACATTCAGATTCCTTAGATGGTCTTGAATCTGATCCTCTCCTACATTGGGTTCAGGGTCTTCATTCTCCCAGTCCCTGCATTTGCCTTTCTTGACTTGGGTGGCATGGCTGGAGCACTTGTCATTGAAGACTGAGGCATAGGAGTTATTGAGAACCTCAGCCTTCTCTTTGTTCAGTGTAGCCAGGTCTCCTGTTTGGAGAGGGCCCACATTATCCCTAGTCTTTCGTTTGCAACATATCTATAGAAGCCCTTCCTGTTATCCTTGATATCCCTTGCCAGACTCAATTCTAACTTGGGCCTTGGCTTCCCTAACCTTGTCCCCAGCTTCCCATACAATTTCTTTGTATTCCTCCCAGGCCACCTGTCCTCATTTCCACCTCCTGAAAGCTTGTTTTTTTGCTCTGAGTTTGCTCAGCAGCTCCTTATCCATCCATGGAGGCCTCCTGGCATTTTTGCCTAATTTCCTTCTTGTAGAGATGCATTGCTCCTGAGCTTGAAGGATGAGATCCTTGAATATCAGCCAGCATTCTTGGGCCCCTCTGCCTTCTAGTGCTCTATCCCATGGAACTCTACTGAGTAGGTCCTTGAAGAGGCCAAAGTCTGCTCTCCTGAAGTCCAGGGCAGTGAGCTTGCTGCATGCCCTCTTCACTGCCCTGAGGATCTCAAACTCCACCATCTCATGGTTGCTGCAGCCAAGGCTGCCTTGGAGCACTACATTCCCCACCAGCTCCTCCCTGTTGGTGAGCACAAGGTCCAGCATGGCACCTCTTCTTGTTGACTCCTCAATCACTTGTGTAAGGAAGTTGTCATTGGCACATTCAAGGAAACTCCAGGAATGCTTGTGCCCTGCTGTGTTGTCCCTCGAACATATATTGGGATATTTGAAATCCCCTGTCTTGGTTTAAAGACAAATATTGGGAGGCGGGAACTCCAATAAGATGAACTCCCCTCCCCTTTTATAGAGGGACAAAAAAATCTGATAAAGTTATAGTGGAAAAATAACAGTTTACTAAAAGGAAATAGCAGTAACTACAAAGATACAGAGGAAACGGTTTACCCACAAAGAAGGGAATCCACCACTCATGTGGCCCCCTTGGAACAAAGGCGAAACAAAATGACAGAGGGCTTTTTCCTCGCCAACCACCTCCTTCAGGTCTTAACCAGTTCGAGCTCTCTTTGTTCCCTGGCTGCGGAGTGGCAGCAGGGGGCTCCGCCATGGGCAGCCGTGGCACTGGTGGTAGCGGTGGTGCAGGCAACTTCAGCACCTGAGCAGCGGCGTGGGTGGCTTCCTGAGTGGCAGTTGAAGCAGTGGGTGATCAGTGAGAGAAGCGGACTGTCTTCCAGTTGGCTCAGTCATATCTCAGAGATGTCAGCTTCAGCACTACAACTCCATACTAGTGCTTTGGAGGAGGAATGGGAGGAGGAGAATCAGCAAGTGGCAGAAGGGACCAAGTTTCACAGCGGTTTTGTTTTTTTGGGAACAGTCCACACTGCTTCAGAGACCAAGGCAAGATGGCACACTTCTGGTTCCCGGCACAGCTTTTCTGCTGTCCCAGCCAGCCAGGGATGGCTTCTGGCTGCGGCAAAGCCTCTGCCTCCTCCAACTCCCTGCTCCAGGAGAGCGGGGTGACCCCCTTCAGATGACATAATGGTATGAATATTCATTCCTATAACTCTCTTCCCTGGCTTGTAGCCATAACATTATCCACCCCTTATTCTATGCTATTCACGTCATGCCAGGATTTACACCTTTCAACTACATACATACATATAATACACACATTCCAACTATATACATATCTATATATGTATACACAAATATAGGTACAATGTTACAGACAGTTTTAGCCAAAAATCAGGTCCCCTTGAGGTATATACCCTGTTTCCCCATCTTTCTGCATTACCCACCGAGTGCAACCTCGTCCTTGAGCCTTTGCCATTGCTCGAGGCGGGATTAATCCAAAATGTTTTCCCTAACATACCTCTCATATGCCCTACAGGGACTATATCTCCATCTATGGTGTGACGAGGCTCTGATTGGGCAGGGCCAGTTCGACTGACAGAGCCTCTAGTGTTGACTAACCAGGTGGCCTTCGCTAAGTGCTGATCCCAATGCTTGAAGGTCCCCCCACCCTAAGCCTCAAAGTGGTTTTCAACAGTCCATTACACCAGTCAACCTTCCCAGCAGCTGGTGCATGATAGGGGATATGATATACCCACTCAATACCATGCTCTTTAGCCCAGGTGTTAACTAGACTGTTCTTGAAATGAGTCCCACTGTCTGACCCAATTCACTCTGGGGTGCCATGTCACCACAGGACTTACTTTTCAAGGCCCAGCATGGTGTTCCAGGCAGTGACGTGAAGTACGTAGTATGTCTCCAGCCATCCAGTGGTGGCTTCTACCATGATAAGCACATAGCGCTTACCTTGGCAGGTTTGAGGCAGTGTGATATAATCAATCTGGCAGGCCTCTCCATATCTATATTTCAACCACCGTCCTCCATACCACAGAGGCTTTATCCACTTGTCTTGTTTGATTGCAGCATATTTTTCACAGTTGTGGATAGTCTGGGAGATAATGTCCATGGTTAAATCCACCCCTCAGTCTTGTGCCCACCTGTAGGTGGCATGTCTTCCCTGATGACCTGAGGCATCGTGGGCCCATCACCCATTGAGCTAGGAACAACCCTCCCTTTTCCCACCAATGAAGATCTACCTGTGACACTTTGACTTGGACAGCTTGGTCTGCCTGTTCGTTATTTGCTTGGCTCTTAGGCATGTGTGCCTCTGTGATGGACTGAAATGTTGGTAATGTCTTAAACATTGTCAAAATCATAGAAAGACTTTTTGTCAAACTACAAGGAAGCAACTGCCTGTCTTCGACCACCGAAACCTGACTGGAATTTGGACTGTGACTGGGGACTTGAGATAAGTATTGTCTAATCATCTCAAGTCTGAGGAGAAGTAAACAAGGCTCAGGAAAGAAGAATGTATCTGTGTTAAGAATCAGCCCTAGCTGGGCTCAGGGGGTAGTGGAGGAGAAGGATTTTGGGTGTGTGATGGTGAAATCTCTCCACACCAAACCGAAGGGGTTTACTAAGCCCCACCACCCCGCTCTGGGAAGACCGTGAGAGGTAGCTGAGAAGGAGTCATAAACCATCAGACCCCCAAAGCGCCTCCTTAACTCATTCCTGAGGCCTTCTACCACCAAAGGACTGCATGTGATCCAAGTGAGGCAACAAATCCAGAGCCTGTCACAAAAGACTGCAAAGTTTTCCCCCCCACACCCCCAGGGGAGGTGCCAGGCATCTCCTGAACGTATATTAATTCACTGGACTCTATGTTTTGTGGGATCCTTACCACCAAGAAGACCAGAAGAACTGGACCGACGGGATGCCATCAGGTTACATGGAGTGGTGATGTATTTTCTGTTTTAATCTCTCTCTGTCACTTTCTTTCTTCCTCCCCTCCTTTTTCCTATTTCTTTCTATCGCTCTTTCTCTGTCTCACATTTACCATTAAATAAAACTCATACTATTGACTTAGGCATCTGGTCTCATTTGTACCTTAATTTGGGCAGAGGCATTTCTAATAATTTTAATTACCAGATCTTAACAGCGTCTACATGATGGACTCTCGTGATCAGCTTCTCTACCCTGGCAGCGCTGTCTTGCCACATTTCGGAAGGCCAGATGGGTTTCCCTTTGTGTTTCCAAATGACTTTCTTCCATCTGTCTAGCCATCCCCACAGAGCATTGGCTACCATCCACAAGTCAGTGTAGAGGTAAAGTCTTGGCCACTTCTCTCATTCGGCAATGTCCAAGGCCAGATGGATGGCTCTGAGCTCTGCAACTTGACTCAATCCCCCTTGTCCTTCAGTGGCTTCTGCAACTCATCATGTGGGGCTCCATACAGCTGCTTTCCATTTCCGGTTCATCCCTACAATGCGACAGGAACCATCAGTGAAAAGAGTGTAATGCTTTTCGTCTTCTGGCAGTTGGTTGTATGGCGGAGCTTCCTCAGCACATCCCACCTATTCTTCTTCCTCTTCCTCTGCCAGACCAAAGTTCTCACCTTCAGGCCAATTTGTGATTATCTCTAAAATCCCAGGGGGATTAGGGTTTCCTATCCAGGCACGCTGTGTGATCAAGGCAATCCACTTGCTCCATGTAGGGTTGTTGGCATGATGCATAGAGGGAACCTTTCCTTTGAACATTGCCTCAGTTTAATGAGACAGAAATGTTTGTTAAGGAGGGCGGGATATGAGAAAAAAACAAAAAACCCAAGCTGCTTCTTCTGAGTAATTACAACTTCTAAATTAAGAGGCTCCAGTCGGAAAAGTGTAGAAAAGAAAATAACAGCTCTTTACTAAAGAAGGCTGCAGTTGCTCACAGATGGTCGGCGGGTGGCACTCTAGACAAACCCCACGTGGCAAATGGTAGATCCCAGACACTCCAACTGGTCTGAGACCCCAAGGCAGGCCCCCGCTCCTCGGCCATGAAGGCGGCGGTTGGCAAGGGATGGAGGTGCCAGTCCGTCCAGCGAAGAGCAAGGAGACCCAAAAAGAAACCCACAAGGCACTGGCAGTCTTTGTGACAACAGGGGTGGTGTGTGACCCCCTACTGCAAGCACCGCAGAGGCTCTCTCACCAGCCAACAGGAGCACCTTTGGTCCTCGGCTGCTCTGAAGGGCACCCAGGCCATGGGCAGAGCAGGACATGAGGGGTCAGAGGTGAACCGGGACCATCCTCAGGGCCTGAAGAAACCATCAACCCGGCCAAAGAGATGAACCTCGGAGCTCTTCTTCCCCACACCGCTCCCTGAGTCAGGGCAAAAGCCCAGTCCCGCCCCTCAAGGAAAAAAACCTGAGGTCTCCCTTCCCCCAGCTGTGGCCACAGACAGATAGGGTTTTTCCCTTACCCAATTTAGCTCGTGTGCCGAGGTTATTTAGCATTTCAATGAAGCAGTGGTTAAGTCGTGGATTTGCCTAACAATAGGATCTTAGCTTGCTGGCAAGGAGCTGTTGGTATGGGGAAAATTCACTAGGAAAAAGTAAAAAAACCCCAAAACTGTAACAAACATCCATCCCAGCACTGGTAACCGGGGTGCCAGGAGAAGGTGTGCTTCCATGCCAATCACTTCTGAGGCAGCTTGAACCCCTTCATTGGCTGCTAGAATCTCCTTCTCTGTTGGGGTGCAGTTGGCCTCAGACCCTCTGTAGCTTTGGTTCCAGAATTCAAGTGGTCAGCCTCGAGTCTCCCCAGGCACTTTCTGCCAGAGGCTCCAGGAAGGACCATTCTCCCCAGCTGCAGAGTAGAGGACGTTCTTCACCTCCTGTCCTGTTCTGTCTGGCCCAAGGTCTACTGCATGAGAAATCTCCTGTTTGATCTGGTCAAAGTCTTGTTAATGCTCAGGGCCCTACTGGAATTCATTCTTCTTACTTGTTATGAAGTAGAGAGGGCTTACAATCTGTCTGTATTCTGGGATATGCATTGTCCAGAAGCCTACAGTGCCTAGGAAAGGCTATGTTTCCTTCTTGCTGCTCAGTGGAGACATTGCTGTTTTCTTGTTAATCACTTCTGTTGGGATCTGACGGCATCCATCCTGCCACTTCACTGTAAGGAACTGTATTTCCTGGGAAGGTCCCTTGACCTTACTCCATTTGATGGCAAAGCCAGCTTTCAGGATGATGCTGAATTTTGCCCCAAAAGGCACAGAGTGACTGCTCAGAGACAGAGTTTTTAGTCTTTAAGCAGGAGGTATTTATTGCGAAACAACGCTGGGGAGCTCCCAGCTCACGCTGGACAAAAGAACTCCGAAGCAGGCAGTGAACAACTGGAGTATTTATACAATTCTAGTAAGACATTACATAATTTTAAATGAATATTCATAATATTGCAATCATCTAGTTATAATATTCATAACAGGCAGAGTTAGGGCAGAGTTAGGGGCACGGTCTTCAAATTCAGGGAAGGTTTCGGGGGTACATCCTGTTACTTCGGCCTCAGGTGGTTGTAATTTCACTCCTCTCCCTCAGTGAACTCCTGAACTCTCTTTAATTTGTCTGACTTTCACATGTATTTGGCAGTTCTTGATATTTGGCAGAAGTGCCTAGGCCTTGGCTCTTCTTCTTCCCCTTATCTCCCTCTGTCTTCCTCCCATGTGTCTATGTCAGCATTCCTAGTGCTCTTTGTGTTCTTTCTTTATGTTCTTTTGTGTCAGTGTTTCAGATTTATGTATGTGTTATTTTCCGCTAGTCCTTGGAACATAGTTTTCTCTTTTTCTTGCTCGGAGAATGTATTCTCAGTTAACTCTTCAGACCTCGTTTTGCTACACTATATTAGCTTTTCAGACCTTGTTCTGTTTCACGGACAATCTGGATGATCATCTCTCCTTTCTCAAAGACTTCTTCTGCCGTGTTCTCCCATACGATGATGTCATCAATGTATTGCAAGTGTTCTGTAGCCTCACCCTCCTCTGGTGCAGCCTGGATCAGTCCGTGACAGATGGTGGGGCTGTGTTTCCACCTGGGGCAATCTGTTCCAGGTGTACTGCACGCCCCTCCAGGTGAAAGCAAACTGTGGCCTACACTCTGCTGTCAAAGGAATGGAAAAAAATGCATTAGCAATGTCAATGGTGGCACCACTTCCCTGCCTTGGACTCCAGTTCATACTGAAGCTCCAGCATGTCTGGCACAGCAGCACTCAGGGATGGGGTAAGTTCATTCAAGCCATGATAGTCCACTGTCAATCTCCATTCTCCACTGGGCTTACGTATGGGCCAAATGGGGCTGTTGAAGGGTGAGTCTTGCTCGCTACTCCTTAGGTCTCCAGCTCATGCATCATCTTATGGATGGGGATCACAGAGTCTCTGCTTGTGCAGTATTGCCGACGATGCACTGTTGTGGTGGCAATTGGCACCTGTTGTTCTTCAACCCTTAGCAGTCCCACAGCAGAAGGGTCCTCTGGGAGACTGGGCAATGCATTCAACTGTTTAATACCTTCTATCTGTACAGCAGCTATTCCAAAGGCCCACCGGTGCCCTTTTGTGTCTTTAAAATACTCGTTCTTGAGGTAATTGATACCAAAGATACATAGGGCCTCTGGACCAGTCACAATGGGGTGTTTCTGCCACTCCTTCCCAGTCAGGCTTACTTCAACTTCTAATACACTCAACTGTTGGTGCTCTCCTGTCACCCCAGAAATGGAAATAGATTCTGCCCCCACATATCCCAACGGCATCAGAGTGCATTGTGTGCCAGTGTTGACCAAGGCCTTATATTCTTGTGAGTCTGATGTGCCAGGCCATTGGATCCACACAGTCCAGTAGACACAGTTATCCTGTCGTAGGGTACCTGTCGGTAGGTCTTGATCCGTGGGGGAAGAAAAACACACGACACACAGTAGGGTGATGAGACAGAGAGATGTCTGCCTGCTCAGCGTAACAGGCAGCTTTATTGAGTTCCCTAACTTCTATTTTCCCACACATATAATATAAATATATTCTTACAAAAACACCCAGGAATGCAGCACCTGCAGTCAGCCAAACAGCTTTAACCTTGTACTCTTTATAACTCAAGGCTGTGTCCATGGGAACTATCTAATTAGCTCCACTGCTCTCATGGAAAACGGCCCAACACTTTGTAATATTCCAAACCCCTCAAGCTTCAATTGTGGGGCTGCGACTTCACCCCACAATTCCCCCCTTGTCTGTAGCTGTGCGACAAAGACTGCCCGTATCATATCCTGCAGGGTCCTTTGCAGGAACGACACTAGACAATGCAGCATCAGCAACACAACTACAACTACCAACCTTCCAGATGTACAAGGCCCCCCTATTGGCTGTGCAGGTATTCCTGGCCAGACAATCTCCACACAGAAGAAACACTCCCGTAGAGAGTCAACAAGGTGCACTCACTGCTAGAGTACTCCAAGTCTGATTCTTACCGACACCAGAAGGAACTATTTTTATAGAAAGATGATTCAGGGAACACATCCCGTACCATAGACTCACCACGTGCTTGTTCTATGTCATAACCTACATGATGATTAAAATACACAGTCTTTTACAAACAGTTACCCTAAAATATCTAACTCTTGGAGTGCTAACAGACAACACATCATCCCAGCTATCAACATGGTCAAGACAACCACGCACAGTATGACAGTCCCGTTTCAATAAGTCACGTCATCGGACGACATCCTGCACCAGGAGAGATGCTTCCATGTCACCCAGAGGAACACCAACAAGACAGGTGTGAAATGGCTGCTCTGGATACGCCAGTGATGCACAAAAGGTTGTGTGGTTCCGTTTCTTCATTAGTGTCACCCAGATGTTTCAACTATGCCATGGAGTGAACTTTGACAGGTCAGGAACTGCACTAACGACTTCCAGGACCAACAGCAGGACGTACATACCACGCAGGTATTCAGCGAGGGTTATTATCTGTAGAGACAAACAGATTTCCCCAAGTTATCAAGTCATGTGGATCAGACCATTGACCAGAGACAAGTTCTGCATCTGCATGCTGTACTCCGTCCTCAGCTCTCACAGGGACCACAAGATTATCAGTTTGGAGGAGGCCTTTTGCCAAGCACAGCATATTTTTCCTGAAACTCTAAAAGAAGGTAAATAAAGACAATCACCAGAGAAGGTCAAAAAGTTTGAGACATACAGAACTTTGTTTAGCCTAGAGACTGAGGGGGTTATCCCCTCATTCCCCCTTTCTGTTCTTGAAGCAAGTGCTTTAGGGCACCATACGCTCTCTCCACAATGACCTGTCCTGTAGAAGAATGTGAAATAGCCATAACATGAGTGATCCTCCACAAAGCAAAGAAAATTTGGACAGATTTACAGACATAAGACAGCTTATTGTTTGTCCGCACTTGAGCAGGTGCTCCAGATGTAGCAAAAGCACAACAGAAGTGTTTAATGACATCATGGCTTTTTTTGTCTAGTATGTGCATTAGCAACCACCACATGGGAAAACATGTCAATGGACACATGGACATGCTTTAAATTACCAAATTCATTGACATGAGTGTCATCCGATTGCCACATCTGTAAGGCTTTAAGGTCTCGAGGGTTAGTACCAAAGTAGACAGGAGTATAGGCATTGCGACAATCTGGACAAGAGTATAGGCATTATGACAGTCTGGACAAGAGTATAGGCATTATGACAGTCTGGACAGGAGGCAACAATTAAGCGAGCAATAGAATCAGTCAAGCCAAATCGACGTCTGAAAGCTTCTGCACCTTGATAAAAAAAAAAACTAATGAGACAAGACAGCTTGCTGGTGAATGTTAGGAACAAGTCTCAAAGCAACAGCAAAAACAAGAGCATCTGCTTGGGCATTACCCTCTGTGAAGAAACCTGGCAAAGAGGTATGACTCCAAACATGTAGCACAAAATAAGGAACAGGCCTCTGCAAAAGAGTTCTTCAGAGCTTGAACAAAGGTTGAAAAATAAGACCTGGAGATGGACAATACAACACCACCTGATCAAGTCGCTGTAACAAATTAACAACATATGCAGAATCAGTAATAACATTTAAAGACCGATTAGGAAATAACTGAAAAGCAAGAGTTACAGCTCGACGTTCCACAATTTGAAGAGAACCCCCCTGATGAACAATTTGATGTTGCCATCCACATTCTGCTTTCCACGCTACCGCAGCTTCACCCATCTTCCTCGAGCCGTCTGCAAAGACTGTAAGGCCATCGAGGGGCTCTGCGCTGCGTAGTGTTTTTGTCCAATTGGAATTTCCCTAAAAAAAACTTAAGAAGGGAATGTGAAGGTAAATGATAAGAAATTTGGCCGTGGAACCCAGCTAAAGCAGCTTGCAATTCATATTTGTTTTCCAGGCACCACTCAAAGTAACAAGATTGTACAGGTACAACAATGCGAGCTGGATTTCTGCCAGTACACTCTACGGACTTCTTTCTAGCCTTAATGATGATTTGAGCTATGAGCTCAAACAATCCAGGAGCAGTTTTTGAGCCTGATAAGGCAAAAATAGCCACTCCATGATGTGCAGTGGATCAGACCAATGGTCAGACCACTGTATGATGCCTTAAGCCCCTAATGTTTTTTTATTTTTCTAATATTTGTAAGACTTGTAAGTTTTAAAAGCAGCAACCTTCCCCCCCCCCTTGTCCCTTGTTCCTTTCCCTTTCTCCAGTACCCTTGTTTATACATTCCTAACCCTCTTACCCCATTCTATGCTCCCCATATCAATCCTGCTTCTGAATACAGCAGAAGTGTTTAGTCTTTTGTCAAGGCAAGGGCTAGACAGTTGACAGAACAGCATATCAGGGCCTAAACCACAGAACACAGTCAAAAACTGGGTAACTATGTACCCTTTGTGCTCTGACGATGATGAAGATGAGGAAGGGGGGGGTCCCAAAATACACCCCAGACTCATTTCAAAGAGGTGGACCCGGGGCGGACCAGAGGAAAGGTCACAGGGTGGGCACATCTGGGATTGGATGGATGGTATTATAAAATGTAACCTCTCAGGCACGGCCGGCGCGCGTCGTATAACATCTTAGCCTTGGCAAATAAACCCTTTCTTATCTCACCCCTAATTAACTGCTCCTGGAGATTTTTTCAGCACCAAAATACAGCAGCAACAGTGGTGGCCCGTAGGGGGACCCTGACCGGGACTTCTTCAGACTGGAAACTTTCATCAGCAGGAATATTCCTCAGAGAGCCGGCTTTTATCTGCGATAATTCCCGCCCCGGTCTGAGAAGCCCAGCCCCACAGAACCCACAGAGACTGAGCACGGAGCATAGAGGTGAGATAAGAAAAGAGCGAATAAGGAAATGGTACCTATTTGGTTAGTTAGCAGTTGCGGGAAAGTTTTGTGTGTTCCGGGAGATCGGGGACACGGGTTCCTGAAAAGTTTGCTTAAAAGACTTGGGCCCTCGAAATAGTCGTGAAAAGTCGCTTTTCAGGAAGTGAATGGGTGGTTCGCCATTACTCAGGTCAGAGCCAGGTAGCCTAGGGCTTGTTTGGTTTGGAGGGGACGCCCTCCGGTGCTCTGATGCTGTGGGAGAGCCGGTGGGGCTCTAGAGTTGGTGTGACTCGGTAAATAGCTGAGGGGTTACATAACAGTCTTGTAACCTAGAGGTAACAAGTTCGAGACCCAGTGTGTGACTGTGGTTTGCTTTTGTTTTGCAAGCATGGGTTGTGTGGATTCAAAAGTTGAGATCCCTAAGGAATCCCCCCTGAGAATGATTTTGAAGCATTGGAAAACTTTAACTGGTGTTGAAAGAACTTTAAAGAAAGAGGAACTGTGTAAGCTATCTATAAGTGTGTGGCCGGTATTTGGGCAGATGAAAGGAGTGGCTTGGCCAGGATTCGGTTCCTCTGAGCTAGACACGGTACTGAGGTTAATTTCGCTCCTCAATGCGGGGCAAAAATGGGATGAAATCAGGTACGCGGAATTGTTTATGTTGTTGTTAACACGCCCTGGATTGAGGGGAGAGAATAGGTCACCTGATGAGAGAGAAAGCAGCCCGGGAGAGGCTGGAGCTGCAGGAGGAGCGGCCCCTGGACCGGCTCTGTCTGGGCAGGCAGGAGCCATCGGCGGACCCCCTGGTGCGGATCTGGCTGCACCGGGAGGGATTAGGCAAATTAAAGTCTCTGGAGAGGTTAGCTCGGGTCCAGCGGGAGCGAGTCCTGTCGGTTTAGTTGGAATGTGCACAGAAGTGCAAATGAGATCGACCCTTGTTAGAGCTGCTTGCAGCGCGGCAGAGCTGAGCGAGAGTTACGCAGACGCTGCGGGGCTGGCTAGCCCGGGAATAACAACAGGAGAAACTCCTGGCCCCACAGGGGCAATGGCTGCGGAGTCTGCCCTGTCTATTCCAGCGAGCAGGGAAGCAGTTTTTAGCTCTGCAGCAGCTGGCAGCTTTGCCGGGGTAGATAAAGTTGCCATAACAACGGCAGAAGTGAGTTCGAAAGCAGAGAAACTAGTAACAACTGAGGTTGATAGTTGTATCGGTAGCAGTGAAGAGAAGGCGTCCGCCCCAAGGGGGGCGACGGCCCCAAATGTAGAGGTGTTTCTGAGAACGAGTAGCCCAGCACCAAGGATGGGTGCTTAAGCAGCTGGTTTTAGCGGTGGTGATAGCGATATAAGAACTGTAAGAGCGGAGCTGCATGCCCCAAGTGCAAGAGATATGAGTTGGGTAAAAATGTATGAAACTAAGCAAAAAGCAAATGAGTCGCTCACAGACTTTTTGAACAGGTTGAAAGATGTTGTCAGAAAATATACTGATATTGATTTAGAGTCAGATATGGGAAAGAAAAATCTGGTATACATGTTTGTGGAACAGTCCACAAATGATATAAGAAGAAAATTGCAAAAGGCAGGTGGTAGTGAAAGGGACATCGATGAATTATTAGATATAGCTTGGGCAGTATATCAGAACAGAGAGCAGAAAGCTAGTACGGTAGGCGGTGACACCGGCATAAGAACAGCTGTTACTGCGGCAACGGAACTCCTGGCTCAGAGAGCAGGGGAGGTTTCTGGAATGGCCGTTACCACGGCGACAGAACTGGCTGGCGCGGTGAAGAAAAAAGTGTTACCTGTGTGTGATACAGTGAGAATACGTGTGACAGGAAAAGATCTGGAGACAGAGAAGGCGAAATTAGAGCAGGGAGCGATCCCGAAACTTAAAACTGTAGTGAGCACAGTAAAGCGGGGACAGGAAAAACTAGTCCCAGTTGTTGCTCCGACCAATGAGGAGGTTTTGGCTCCTATTGGTATGGTCCAGGTAGAGACGGCAAATGCGAGTGCCGGGAAGGCTATGAGACCGTTGAGCGTAACAGCGCGAGAGAGAGCTGTTGACTTTGCAGGAGTTGCGGGACCCACCTCTGCCTCTGCTGTTTCGGGAACCGCCCCAGATGTGACAGGCGCGACCAGAGGTCGGCAAAGAACAAAAACACCGAGAGCTGCGAGAAAAGTGGGGAGGGTACCTGTCGTAGGTCAGAAATTGTGTGAACAGTTTCTGTTGCATTTCTGTGATTTCTCCCCTGGCATGGCTGGGTGCAGATAGTAAAAAATGCTGCGCCACTAATATGGCTGCAGGCCTTGTGCCAAGATGCCAGGGAGGAGTTTTTGGGAGGTGAATAAAGTTTTCTCATCTCCTATGACCACCTGTTGTGGTCCAATTAGCAGGGAACAGCAGAGCATGTTTTCCTTATGTAACCAATGTTGTGTGAACAAGAAGCTGAGCGTCATGAGCACTATATAATCTGTCTTTCTCCTAATAAATCCGACATTTGCCTGATCATATTGATCCTGGAGCAATCTGTCCATACCCTTCCATCAACAATTGGTGCCTGCAATACAGGGACTCAAAGTTCGTCAGTTCTTCGGGACAGAAGACAAACGGAGAGCCGAAGGAAGCAGCTGTTACAGGCAGCACTGCCCCGGTGCTGTGAAGAAGGCCGTGCACGGTAAAAATTCAAATCTCGCCCTGATCCGGTGAGTCAGCTGGTGGGAGCATGGGGGTCACACTTTCCAAAGATGAAGAAGTAGTGCAAAGGCTCCTACAATATTTAGTCTCTCTAAGAGAGCCAAATTATGATAAAAAAGCCCTTGAAGGGTTAATAGTTTGGGTGAGAGCTAAGAATCTAATTCCGTCCACTCAAGCCGCCTTTGAGGTATCCGTGTGGGATGCTATTAAGGAAGAGTTATGGGACGAGATTTCTAAGGGATCAAAGGACGCTAAAAAATACCCTCCGATTTGGCGTCTGATAATTGAATCGCTGCAAGACTTAAGTACGGAACAGCGAAAACTTATAATTGCTCAAGGAACTTTATCGGGAGTTAGTGAGACTGCGGCGTGCCTCCGAGCCGATAAGTCTGTTAGCGGGGAGGTCCTAGTGCCTGCAGAGACCGTAAGAAATGCAGGAGCAGCGGAGAGCGACGCTGGCACTCTGCCAGTGCCACCGCCCTTCACTGCGCCTGCTCTGCCAGCACTACCATCTTCTATTGAGCCTGCGCAGCCAGCAGCCCCTCCTTCAGCCGCGCCTGCTGTGGGCATGGAGTCATCAACTGCTTCTGAGCGTGCGCCGGCCGGAACAGAGCTGCTGGGAGCCTCCGCGCCACTAGATGTCGCTGCACCGCTACCGCCTGGAAGCACCATGTCTCCTGAGTTTACGTCATCAAGAGCTGACGCCTCTGAACAAAGAAGAGACCCTCAGAAACTTATTACTATAACAACCAGATCTATTTTGAAAAAAGCTGCTGCTACCCCGATTGAAACTGCCGCGGGAGAACTTGCCAGCTTCATACCAACGCTGCAGCAGAGAAAGAAAGAAACACTCTATCAAGACAACGTGGAACAGCAATCTTCCCTGCTCCCGTCTGCCAACTCACCCTCTGAGAAAGAGAGCCCAGAAGATAAAAGCGACAAGATTACTATGCTTGCAACAAAAGATCAAGTGAACAATTTGTTACGCTGTTTCGAAGAGTTTAAGTCTCATTTAACAGAGAGACAGTTCGTGCCGCAAAATCCAGGTTTTTCCCAGGTTGCAGCTTTGCCTGCAGCGCCGGCATTGCCTCCTCCAAACCCCTCTCCTGGGATACCCGGGGTGGGAACTTCTGGTTTAGGGGTTCCAGCCTTGCCGGGTGGAGGGAGGAAAAAAGGGGGGGTAAGAGTTAATCCAGAACAGAATTGGAAAAACATTATACAAGCTGCTGCCTCTGAAGGAGATTTTAAACTCTTGGAATCTAGTGCTTTTCCTGTATTTGTAGACAATGCAGGAAATAAGTCCTGGGAAGCTATAAATTGGAAGCTCATAAAAGAGGCAAAGGCAGCTATTTCACAATATGGTTTAAAAAGCAGTTATTCACAATCAATAATACAACATCTTTTTTCTGCGCATTTGTTGACACCATATGATACTCGTATGATTATAAACACGTTGCTCTCTCCATCTGAACAGCTACAGTTTTTCAGCAAATGGAATGCCAGCTGTGCCACGGCTGCTGCACAACCCAGGCAGCAGGGGCATCCTCTTTTCGGTGTTACCTCTGATGCACTCATGGGTCTTGGTCAGTATGAAAAAGCAGATGTACAAGCACAGTTTCCAGATGAGGTGTTACGAACTAGTCAAGATTTAGCTTACAAGGCATTGCTAAGTGTAAGAGATGCAAAGTCAGGACCCCCATGTACTTCAATCAAGCAGGGACCTGCTGAACCATACGATCAATTTGTAGATCGTTTACATGAGTCAATAAATTCAGATCCGGACATAGATAATAACATGAAAACAAAATTCTTAGATATGCTAGCCTATAATAATGCTAATGAAAATACAAAACGAGTTTTAAGTACACTACCTAAGAGTGCTACTACAGCCCAGTTTTTAGAAGCTGCTGCAAAAATAGTCCATCAAGAGAAAACAGCCTATTTGGTTGATGCTATAACTGCAGCAATAAAACCCCTTTTGTCTGTAGAGACTGACACTTCTTCAGATTCAGACATACGTTCTGATGATGATGAAGAAGAAAATAATACTGGAGTTTAGAACAGATCAGCAACATCCCCAGAATTTTTTCAGAATTATTGAATAATAGAATTAGTATAGTGGAGTTTGTTGTAGAATAAAACTGTTATAAGTCTAGACTTATTAGCATAAGAGTATTTAGTAAAGACATTAGTGATTTAAGAATTTTTAACACACTTTTGCACAAAGAAAAGGGGGAAAAGAGAGATATCAGTTTTCCTCTATTGATTTGCAAAAGTGTTTCATATGTTTTAAGTTTTTTGTCCACAGGTGTTCTCTGATTATCTGCACATAAATGAAACCCTGGAAAGAAGCTGGTTCTTCAAAACAGAGCTTCAAAACAACATCAGTGTTGTTGCTGTTGCAGGTGACAGTGAATTGCCAAGAGGACACAGTGTTTGGTCTTATTGAGAGCACAATTTTTGGGCACAGTTTTTTCAGTATTACAAATGCACAATTTTTAGGTATTATGAGCACAATTTTTTGAAGAAGTACATAATTATAGAGGTTTAGAATTTAAGAAAGTGTGTTGTGTGAACTTTAGATTATTCACTATATATTAGTAAAAGAAAGTTTATCTATTTGGTTAAGAAGCTTTAACATCATAAAGTACTACGGAATTATAACTTTTTAGCTCATAAAACACACTGATATGGAATTCAAAAGTATGATTGTGTGAGTGTTGACAGTGGCCACTGTGAGAGTTTGTATGTTTGTATGTGTGTGTGAATGCATGATGATTAATGTGTTTTGATCCAACAAATACACAAACATCTCCAAATAAACACAGAAGACACATAACAAAAATAAATAAAGTTCCATGTCCAGAAGTGTTTTATACTGAATAAAGATTTTCAAGAATAAACCCTATATTTAGAAAAGCACTTTTAAGAAAATTTAAGAGCACAAACTTTGAAGTTATTAAGTTGTTAAGTTTGTTAATGTACTATTATTGTTATATGTAATCATGTTTTATTGATATGTTATTGGTACAATAAGGAGTATTATAGAAATGCAAATCAAACTGTTCAAAAACAAAAAAGGGGATTTGTCGTAGGTCAGAAATTGTGTGAACAGTTTCTGTTGCATTTCTGTGATTTCTCCCCTGGCATGGCTGGGTGCAGATAGTAAAAAATGCTGCGCCACTAATATGGCTGCAGGCCTTGTGCCAAGATGCCAGGGAGGAGTTTTTGGGAGGTGAATAAAGTTTTCTCATCTCCTATGACCACCTGTTGTGGTCCAATTAGCAGGGAACAGCAGAGCATGTTTTCCTTATGTAACCAATGTTGTGTGAACAAGAAGCTGAGCGTCATGAGCACTATATAATCTGTCTTTCTCCTAATAAATCCGACATTTGCCTGATCATATTGATCCTGGAGCAATCTGTCCATACCCTTCCATCAACAGGTACCTCCCTCCCCCGTAACATCTAACCGCACGCAGGCAGCTGTAGTGAGTGCAAGTGGTATAGGAATTTTAATGCCACCCGACGAATTCATAGTTGTTGTAACAATAAAGATGCCTGCTCCCATAACAAGCGGAGCAGAGCCGAGAGCCAGAGCGGCCAGTACCCAGCCTATTCCAACATATAGGAAAGGAAAGGAGAAATCATGTGACCGTCGCAGGCACCGGCACCGCTCTGCGAATGCAGGAGCAAAGTTAACCACAGGCACAGAAAAAGTGAGTCCAACTGTGGGACAGGAAAAATCTAAGTTTAGTACAGGAGCTACTGCCGCCTCTGCAGACAGAATGAGAGCTGCAGAGAGCGCACAAGCAAATAATTTCCTAGCTGCAACTCATAACACCTTAGCGGCTGTGAACAAAAGAGCGGTGTCAGTGGCTAGAGTCCCAGCCCAGTCTAACACGGGACCCTCCGCTCCCCCCATCAGACCGAAAGGGGGGAAGGGAGGACAGAAGCAGTGTAAATTCCCGGCGAACACAAAAACTAAAACCCGCCGGTGCAATATATGTCACAAAGTAATAAGGTGATGCTTTGAATACTGATCTATTTTGAATGAGAACTAACAATGTGTCAGAAGTTAACTGTTCACAGGCAGTTTGTTCCAGCAAACAACCCTGGAAGCTGTACCACTAAAATTCAAACTGAGAAGCCATGAGAACAACTTTTATGCAGGAGTAGACACATGTCTCAACTGCAAATGAAAACACCAGACCAGGAGTGAGTAGGTAAAAGCCTTCTGACACAATTAAAATCAATTTGCACTAAAAGGTGGTACAGAAACGTATACATATATTGTGATTATTGTGTTTCTTTGTTACTTTCTATTTTATATTGTTTTAAGCTTCGCTTATTGTTAGCTTAATTGCTAAGAATTGAAAGTTTATATTGCTTTTGTTTTGTTACATGAATTGCTTCAAAGCCTGCAATGTTTGTACTTGCACTTATCTTGTTCCAACGACAATTTGTAAACATCTATGTCTCTCTGCAGCCTGGGGAAGAATTTCTCCTGAAGCAGTTTGATGAAGGGTCCATAAAATTTGCATGTGATTGTGGAATCTGTTTATCTTTTTAAGATGTTTTTTTATCTAGTGTCATCTAGGAGTGTGTGTGTGAACCTGAATTTGCAAAGGAAGTCCTACACTGAAACAGAGGACGGATAAGAAAGTGGCATCAATACTATAGTGGAAGGCAGCAGAGCCAAGAAACCACAGAGTGACCCTTTGCCTGGATGCCATCACAGCTTCTGTAAAGCAGCAGTACTGCTCTAGCAGGTTCAACACTGCATCATGGGAATCCTGCTTCTGACTGCTAACCAGGAATTACAGCACTGGTTTTGTGAACCCTCCAATAAGGCCCAAAAATCCAGCTTGCACCATTGCATACAATCCTTGAGACAATCCGGTAACATCGTTGTTGGAATAATAGGTTTAAGTTACTTAAGTAGTTTGCTGAAAATGCTTTCTTAGCTTTATTGCTTTGTTGATATTCATATATCTATAAATGTACCTATTTTAACAGGTGAGGCAGCTTTTATCCATGGAGGCAAGGAGTCCCTGTAAGACTACTCCATGAAGTAAACATGATTGACTGCAGTCTGGGACAGGTTGGAACAAGACAACCTGCCCCCGGTAAGGCCTAGAATTTGTTCAGAGAGTATAAACTCTCTGTGGTGGGCTACTGGCACTGCCAGGGTGCTGTTTGCATCCAGACGCAGTCTGCTTCAGGTAAGCTCTTGACTGGCCTATTATATCTGTGACTGGCAGTTAATCGCTTTATGTGATAAAAGCACAAGCTCCTCTCTCGGAAGATCAAAATGCAGGAATTCCAAGATTCAAAATTCCTGTGAAATTGTCATCAAACAGAGAGTCACACTTCATCGACTCCCTAGTTGCATAAAGAGGTTTATCTGTAGAATTGTTTAATGTTTTAAGATCTGCTTTGCAGGAACTTCAGAAATACATCATGTCACCTAAGCCTGTGAAGCTGGACACTCCTGCTCATCTGTTCCAGCCCAAGGACTGAGTTTATGTTGCACTAAGACTGAAACTCCTGCAAGCCAAATGGAAAGAACTGTTTTTAAGTCCAGCAGACCATCTCCAACGTGGACAGTTATCATCAAAGACCCTGAATTTCATCCAGGAAGAAGAAAAACCTCTGTTCCTGAGACGAGTAGAGCAGCAAAGACTGTTATAAGGACTGTTAAAATAGTGTTTAAGTTTGCTTCTCTTGTTTGTATTGCTTAGTATGGTCAGGAACTATGAATTAAGTTTAAAGCCTAAATTTACATTTGGCTTTAGCAAAATGCATCAAACATTCTTTATAAGTGAGTGCTGAATTTGCACTATGGATTTGGTTGAAATTTGGCAACAAATTTAAATTGCACATTGGTAATTCTTAAAGATGTTTCATTAAGTCTATTTTCACAAACTTACTTCATGGTTACCAGGCTGAATCTGAATAGAGCAGCCATTCATACTAGTATAAAAACTGCATAGCTTGTTATATAGTTAGTGCTATGTAGAGATTGAACAAGATCTTTGAGTCTTGTTTAATCTCTAAAGGGGGGACTGATGCCTTAAGACCCTAATGTTTTTTTATTTTTCTAATATTTGTAAGACTTGTAAGTTTTAAAAGCAGCAACCTTCCCCCCCCCCTTGTCCCTTGTTCCTTTCCCTTTCTCCAGTACCCTTGTTTATACATTCCTAACCCTCTTACCCCATTCTATGCTCCCCATATCAATCCTGCTTCTGAATACAGCAGAAGTGTTTAGTCTTTTGTCAAGGCAAGGGCTAGACAGTTGACAGAACAGCATATCTGGGCCTAAACCACAGAATAAGTCAGAAATTAGGTAACTATGTACCCTTTGTGCTCTGATGATGATGAAGATGAGGAAGGGGGGGTCCCAAAATACACCCCAGACTCATTTCAAAGAGGTGGACCCGGGGCGGACCAGAGGAAAGGTCACAGGGTGGGCACATCTGGGATTGGATGGATGGTATTATAAAATGTAACCTCTCAGGCACGGCCGGCGCGCGTCGTATAACATCTTAGCCTTGGCAAATAAACCCTTTCTTATCTCACTCCTAATTAACTGCTCCTGGAGGTTTTTTCAGCACCAAAATACAGCGGCAACAGTACCAATGCTCCAAAAGGAACACTGTGATCTGCAAAAATGAAAAATTAGACAATTTGACAATGATCAATTCGTGAAACAAATTTAGAATGTAAAGCCTGCTCTACTTGCTGGATGGTTTGAACTGCTCTTTTAGTCAGTTCCGTTGGTTCCTGAGGATTGTCAGAATGTTTGAGCAGGTCAAATAGAGGTGCCAGCTGGGTGTTTGCCAATTCCAAATAGGACCTAATCCAGTTCAAAGACCCTAGTAGCTTTTGTACGTCAGTAAGAGTTTTGATATTAATATCCAATTGAACTGGCTGAGGAATGACTGCTTTCCATGTAATTTTGAACCCTAAATACTTCCAGGGTTCCTCTCGCTGCACCTTCTCAGGAGCAACTACTAGGCCAAAGGATTGTAGACTCTTTCTGGTTTCAGTTTCCAACACACACCCAGCTGATCCTCAGTGGCCACAGGCAGCAGAAATATCATCTATATAAAGATAGCAAAGACAGTCAGAAAATTGCATTTGTATAGGAGACAATGCTATAGCCACAAACCACTGACAAATTATAGAAGAGTTTGTCATTCCCTGGGGGAGGGTTTTCTATTCATTACGGTCGTAAGGTTCTGTACGATTAATAGATAGAACTGAAAATGCAAATTTTTCTCTATATCTGGGGTCTAACTGGATCGTGAAAAAACAATCTTTTAAATCAATAATAACAATGGGCCATTCTGCAGGAAGCATAGAAGGTATCAGTAAACCAAGCTGTAATGCTCCCATGGTAGCTATTAACTCTTCTGAGATCATGCAGCAGTCTCCATTTTCCATATTTTTTTCTTTATCACAAAGACAGGGGCACTCCAAGGACTCTGAGATGGTTCAATGTGATCAGTGTCAAGCTGCTCCTTAACAAGCTGTTGCAGGGTCAACAACTTTTCTGTAGGTAGGGGCCACTACTTAACTCACACAGGAGTAGTTGTAAGCCAAGTTAAAGCAATGGTGGGTTGTGTCACACCCTGCAATACAGTGACCCCAGTTAAAAATCTGTAGTGATCTTTAACCCCCACTGAGATAGAGCATCTCGTCCCCACAGGGCTAAAGGTGCTACAGTAACATATGGCCTGACAGTAGCAGTTTGACCCTCAGGATTGGTAATGAGTACTGCATGTTCTGAAAGAAAACTCTGAGCAGTACCTCCCAGTCTCACAACCCCGACCCCTGGTGTGACCACAGGCCAGGAGGCTGGCCAGGATGTCCATGCAATGATAGTTACGTCAGCCCCCAAATGCAGAAGTTCGTTCGCCTGGACAACCAACGGCAAGCTTCGAGTATCGTAGAGAGTACAGGTCAGCTGTGGACGTTGCGCAGAGATCGGCACTGACCAAAAGACTTGTGGTGCATCAGTAGAACCAAATCTTCCATCCTGACGCTCACGAGGCTCTATTTGGGGAACACAACTCACAAAAGGTACAAGTTGAGCTATTCGTGTCCCTTTAATTGTCACTGGAGGATAAGGTGTGGAGACCATAGCACAGATCTGTCCTGTATAATCAGCATCAATGACTCCGACATGAATAAAAAGCTCTGCAATCGTGCTACTAGAACGACCGATTAATAAGGCACTTAACCCACGCTGCCTTCATACAATGCTAAACATCCACTAGTCAGATTATGTGATCAATACGTCTGGTGTAGAACAAGCAGCAGTCACAAGTATTGAGGCCATTTTTCTGAGAACACAGCTGCGATGGGCAGGGCACGTCCCAAGGATGAAGGACTAGCTGTTTTATGATGAATATTGCCACCAGCTGCCGCATGACAAGAGAGCTGCCCCGAAGAGAAGACACAAGGACTCCCTGAAACGACATCACAGCCCTGGCCACACTGATCAACATAACTGGTGTACTCTGGTCTCCAATCAGGAGGCCTGGAGACACACTATTTATAACGCTGTTGATGCCTCTGAGAAAGGACGCAGGATGGCCCTGACAATCTTCAGGGCCCCCCCGCAACAGGCTGATCAAGCAGGGCAGCAACATCGACAACTCTTGATTTTAAACCTGGAAAACACAGGAAAGCTCAAATGACTCTGCCTCCTGCACAGCCCACATAGCTACAACCCATGGGCAGCACGACACATGAAAAAGAAACAGCACCAGTGGAAAGGCTCCACCTGAGATTCAACCTCTATAAACCTCATACAAGGCTGAAATAGAACACCAAATTTTTGTAAGAATCTCTTATTTAACTTCAGTCCTAATCAAATGGCTAACCAGACAGGGCTAGTTTTGAAATAACTAAAACCTCACCAGTCTTCATAAGAGCGGAATTACTTATGGTGGGAATTTGAAGAGTTCATATACCATCCAGAATAAGGACTCACTATGGTTCAACAGAATCATGTTACACATTTCTTTAAAATCTTGACACCGGCGGAAAGTATTTTTAAATCTACACAGTTACACATTCACGTACCTTTTCTCTTTCACACAGTCTATTTCCAGTCATGCAATAGGTGGGCACCTCAGTCACTGGTCATTCACACACACATTTTAAGTAGTTATTGGCTGTGTACTTCTCATCAGTCTCATAACTTAAAGGGAATTTATGGCATATTTGCTAACATTAACTTGTAAATCTTGTGCAACTCTCCATGCAAAAGACAAATACGATGGGAAAGGACAGGATACCACCTTGGAAATTTTCAACCTTTTTTGTAGAGCAAGGACACTCTATTTGTCATAAAGGCAACAGAACCACTTCTGCAGGGGGCAGGACTACCCCCTCTTGTCCTCCCTTCTTCACGTTTTCCCGCCCTTTGCCCCCCCTGCGTCTCCTGTTTGTCTGGAGCACTCGGCCCCCCTTGAAGCAAAAGTGTTGCTTCGTTAAGGGAGCTTTCACTAGCATTTGTCGGAGGACGAGGGAGAGGGAGGGAGGGGGAGGAGGGTTCATTCAGAGAAAAATCAAGGAGTCAAATTGCCTTTGCTCTCCTCATGTCGCAACTTAGCTACGTGGTCTGCTGAGAAAGAATGATACATAGGAGGGGAGGAACAGCTGCAGATGGACACGTTCCGGGGGGAGGGGTGTTTGTGTGTAAAACGGGGGAGAAAGAGTTTTCCAGACAAAACACAGACTGTACCATTGCAGAGCAAGTAAGGCTATAGTAATATAAGTTAAGTATTAAGAGTAGAGTGTGTAAAACAGGGGAGAAGACAGACAGCACCCCCAATGCACCGCCTGACACCACGGCTGCCGTGATTCAAAGAAACTTCTGCCAATCTGAAAAAAAACACTTTTATTACGGCCGGGGAATGCAAAGGGGCAGATGTTCTCCCCAGTGCACTCCGCCGAGCCAAGAAATAACATAGCCTTTTATACAGTTTGAAAGTAGCAAGCTCAAAATTATCTTTACACACTTTTCGCAGTCTTTCTTATCTAAATAGACATCTAGTTTTACCTCCTATTCTTACCATTATGGAGTAGTTACGTAAAGTTTTATCACTTCAAACAGTTACAGGTTAATACGCATACACTCCTTTGCAGTTTGTTTTATCTAAACAGACACTTAGTTTTACCTCCTATTCTTACCATTATAGAGTAGTTACGTAAAGTTTTATCACTTCAAGCAGTTTCAGGTTCCCCACCCCTCTCTACATGCTAAAAAGCCTTCCCCATTCTCTAAGCTTTTTATCTCAATTGCCCACAGTTCGGTCAGAGACTTTTAAGCAGTTTTACATTTTGCAAAGTCACACCTTCATAGCTAAATATCTAATATTTTATTTCATTCTCTATTTCAATTCCCCCTTTTCTTTTAACTAATGCAAATTCTTTTGCATCACTTTTTGTACAGTCCAGAGCACATGTACTTGTTGTGCTATAGTTCTTATTTTCCACCACATCCATAGATTGACGATTGTAAGGAGGAGAGCTGCCAGCATCAAAACCAAGATCGGGTGAATCAGGAAGTTAAATAGCTGAGCTGCCGTGGGTGAATGTCTATTGGTTAATCCCAAAAACATGCTCCACCAATGATGTTCTCCAGTTTTTGTCACTTCTGTAATGATGTTTTTTATCTCTGTTGTGTCGTGTTTCACTTGCCACAGCATGCGACGTGAAGTAGCATTTACCTTTTCCATCATTTGTTCAATATCCGGATGATAGAGCATTTTCTGGAGGATATTAATGTCCATGCCTATTTGTAGTTTAGGCACTTCATGATATGACGTATATCTATCCGAGATCAATTGCATGGTGGTCACAGGAGCAGTGTATTTAAAGTCACATCCTATTATTTTAGTAAAATTGCAAACACAGAAGTTAGTACCATTAGTTAATTCTTTACAATTATCAATTGTTATACTTGTGCAAAGTGTCCTGATGCAGGCACATCCCTTACCCACATAATACACTTGGGACTGTGCCTGTGTATTTGGGAACATTTCAAACGTACATACACTGTCTTCTGTATCTAAACATAAATCCTCCTTCTCTATTACAGCATTTTCACACACATATCCTAGTTGTTCCCTAGGTATACAGGCCTTCGTGTTGACAGTTTGCCACCTCCCCGTGTCCTTGTCATAGCTTGCCCAGACATTATGCCCTATAGGTCTAACTACAATGTCCCGGTGTATTGCTCCTAATGCTAAGACAGGAAATATGGTCTGTTCTTTTGCCTCACGGATGGTAAGAACATATGCCTCTATCTGCTCCAGCTCTGTGTTATATGTGAAGTTCACTAACTGCCACCATGCCTGATGTTCTTTTTCAAATTTACTTGTGGTGTCTTGTCTGGATATGATCTCTCTTATCTCTTGAGGTAAAATTCCTGAGGTTCCTTCTCTTATAATTCCTGCCGATACAGATTGTATCCATTGCTGAGTTTGGATACACTGTATTGCTACTGAGACATCTTTTTGTAATTTTTCAAAGACATTAGTCACAACCTGAAAGTCTTTAGATGTGTGTTCAGTTAACAAGATCATCAAATCTGTAGTAAGAGATTCTGTTTCAGCTATAGTCATTAATGATGATCTGAGTGGTACTTCCATCTTTCCCAAATCAGAGGTTACAGTGCTGAGCTTATTAATTAACATTTCTTGATCTATTGAATTTAATACTCCTAATCCTGATCCAAACCACCCCATTAGATCTCTCTGGGCTCTTTCGTGATGGGATCTAGTTTTTAACCAAGCATTCCATCCTTTAAGACTTTGGAGAATGAAGGGTTGGCAATCCTCTTTTATAGAGGATATGTTTGTTTGTATTTTTACTTGGACCTTTTTCAGAGAATATGTAGGGTCTAAGAGTAACTTCTGCTCATTAGATTGCCTAATTACATAAGGTCCTACAAGGGAAAGATTGTGATTTCTTTTTGTACATACTGAGGGCGTATCTGGTAAAGGGGCAGAAGTCTGTGATGTTGTTGTGGTGTCTATTATAAATTTTCTTGATAGTGCTTTGTCTCCTTTCAGAGTAGCCCAAAGACATATTACAGAAACTGGTGTATCTATGGTAAAGTTGTGCCAACATTGATTGGACATACAGATGGACTTACCAATCAGGTTTCCTTTTATAGGTTCTCTTACAGTGATTTGTGTTTGGGATATTTGTTTCTCATTGTCAGGTATGTTAATTCCTCTACATCCTATCTGTGTTTTCCCACTTATTCCCGTTAAGGTACTAAGCCCATTTCTTTTTTCCCAATCAGAGCATGGTCTATTTTTGTGCATGACCACAGTGGCCAGGTTTAAATTGGAAATGTCTTGTCCGGACATACCAGTATATCCAATGTGAGCCCTAGACCATGGCCAGTCTAAGGTAATGGCCTGAGCCAGAGTTAGTATACTTATCAGAGTTCCAGTGGCTAGTGTCGAGTAAACCTGAGGGTGGTTGGTCCTACAAGTTCTGACGTCCATGTTTCTCGAGGTGCCTTCTTTACTCGTGAATAATGAATCCAGGTGGGTTGTTCTTTAATTTTGATTGCTGTGTAGGTTGTCAGAAGCACCTGGTATGGTCCTTTCCATTTCTCCTCTAATGGCTGGTCTGAAAAAGTTTTAACATACACCCATTCCCCAGGGGAAATGTTATGTAAGGGCTGGTCTATTCCTCTTGAGCGAGTACTCATTACTTGTTTGTTAATTTTTGACAATTGTTTACTTAATGAGATCAGGTATTCTCGTACATATCCTTCTCCAACCTGTGTGAGATCTTCTCCTTGATAATAATTCCCATAGGGTCTTCCATACAACATTTCAAAAGGGCTCAGCCCTTCTTTAGTTTTCGGTTTGACCCTTATTCGCAATAAGGCCAGAGGTAATGCTTGGTACCAATGTAGGTTTACTTCTTGACAGATTTTTGCCAATTGTTGTTTTATCAAATGATTCATTTTCTCCACCTGACCACTTGCTTGTGGTCGATATGGAGTGTGTAATTGCCAATTGATTTGCAGGATGCTGCTAATTCTTTGTATTATTTTAGCTACAAAATGTGGTCCTCTGTCCGAGGAGATGATGTCAGGTACTCCAAACCTGGGGATAATTTCATTAAGTAGTACCTTGACAACTTCTCGAGCCTTATTGCTTCGAGTCGGGAAAGCCTCTGGCCAATTTGAGAAAGTATCTGTCAAAACCAACAGGTATCTGTAGCCTCCTTTCCTAGGCAACTCAGAGAAATCTATCTGCCAGTGTTGCCCTGGGAGATTATCTTTGCCAATTGTCCCTATCTCGATTTTATTGGTTGTGTGAGGATTATTTTGAAGGCAGGTCTTGCATTGTTTAGTAACCTGGATTATTGTAGTGTATAAATTTTGTCCTATAATTTGTTTCCTTAGATATTTGTGTAATGCATCTGCCCCCCAATGAGTTTTGTTATGTTCTGCCTGTACAACTTTCCATAGTACTCTTTCAGGTACCACTATTTGTCCTGTTTCTAAGTAGTACACGTTACCTTTGCGTTGAGCTTGCTGATCTTTTATTAATTTTAAATCCTCCTTTGAATATGATACATTAGAGCTTACCTCTATAATTTTGCCATCAGGAATTAGGGAGGCAAGTTCTACCTGGCTGTTTTCTGCTGCCTTTTTCGCCTCTCGATCTGCCAATCGATTGCCTTTTTCTTGGTCTGTATTCCCTTTTTGATGTCCTCTACAATGCATAATAGCAAGCTTTTTCGGTAACTGGACAGCTTCAAGTAATTTTAAGATTTCTTCTGCGTGCTTTATCTGTTTTCCTTGTGATGTGAGTAACCCTCTTTCTTTCCACACTGCTCCATGAGCATGAACTACCCCGAAGGCATACTTTGAGTCTGTCCAAATATTAATGTCCTTTCCTTCTCCTAGTTGCAATGCTCTGGTAAGGGCTATTATTTCTGCTTTTTGTGCAGAGGTGCCAGCAGGGAGTGCTTGTGCTTCAATGACGTGATCTGTGGTTGTTATGGCATAACCAGCTTTACGGATTCCATTTTTCATATAGCTGCTTCCGTCGGTGAACCACATTTCTGCCTCGGGCAGTGGTGTATCTTTCAAGTCCGGTCCGCAGGAATATGTTGCTTCAATAGTTTCAATACAATCATGATACACCGATTCCCCTATGGTTGTAGAACTTGATAAAAATGTTGCTGGATTTACGATATTAGTGGTGACGATTTCAACATCATCTTGTTCTACTAGAGTGGCCTGGTATTTGAGAAACCTGGAGGGCGAGAGCCAGTGACCGCCTTTCTGTTCGAGCACTGCTGAAACCACGTGTGACACTAGAACAGTCATTTTCTGTCCCATTGTGAACTTTCAGGCTTCTTGTATGTTCAGTACTACTGCAGCTACGGCCCTCAGGCATCCTGGCCATCCTTTGCTCACTTCATCTAACTGTTTAGAGAAGTATGCCACTGCTCGGCGATATTGTCCGACCTGCTGGGCCAGGACCCCCAGTGCAATTCCCTGCCTTTCATGCGAAAAGAGCAAAAAAGGTTTAGTTACATCTGGGAGGCCCAGTGCAGGTGCCTGCATCAGTTCCTTCTTAAGCTGATGGAAGGCTTGTGTAGCTTCTCCAGTCCATGTTAATTGTTGATTTCCATCTTGTAGAATCTGGTATAGAGGTTTGACTATTAGTCCATATTTGTAGATCCAAAGCCTACACCAGCCAGTCATTCCCAAAAATGTGCGAAGTTCTTTCGAAGTTTGTGGCAAAGGTATTTTACAGATGGCTTCTTTTCTTTCTGGCCCAAGTTGACGTTGTCCTCCTGAGATTTCATATCCTAGATAAGTAACTTCTTTCTTGACAATCTGGGCTTTGTTTTTAGATACTTTATATCCTTTCAGCCCTTGAAAGTTCAATAAGCTCACAGTCCAGTTTTCACATTCTTCCTGTGTGCTGGTTGCAATTAATAAATCATCCACATACTGCAAGAGGACTCCGCTGTCTGAAGGTGCAGTCCATTCTTCAAGATCTTTGGCAAGCTGGTCTCCAAAAAGGGTTGGACTGTTTTTAAATCCTTGTGGAAGAACAGTCCATGTGAGCTGTGATCGTCTTCCTGTTTCCGGGTTTTCCCATTCAAAGGCAAAAAATTTTTGACTTTTAGGGTCCAAAGGCAAGCAGAAAAAGGCATCTTTTAAATCTAAAACAGAAAGCCAGATATATTCATTTTTTAGTTTAGTTAAAAGTGTATATGGGTTAGCTACCACTGGGTGGAGCTCTTCAACAATTTTATTAATAGCTCTGAGGTCCTGAACCAACCGATAGCTTTTGCCATCTGGTTTACGGATTGGCAAAATAGGTGTGTTAAATTCTGATTTACATTCAATTAGTAAACCAAATTTGATAAAATTGTCAATTATTTCTTTAATCCCTTTTCTGTCTTCTAGTTTGAGAGGATATTGTTTAATTCTTACCGGCCGTGTCCCAGGTTTTAATCTTACTGTTACAGGTTGAGCGTGTCTGGCCCTTCCTGGGGTCCCATCAGCCCAGACCCCCGGGTAGATTTGGTCATAGATTGCTGGTGGTACTTCTCCCGATATCTGTGGCTGGATTAGAGCAAGACTTAAAATTTCAATTAATTCATTTTCTTTTACTTTAAGTTGCATATCTCCATTGTTGAACCTAATTTCTGCATTCAATTTTTCTAATAGATCCCTTCCCAAAAGTGATTTAGGTGCATGAGGCATATATAGGAATTTATGTATACCTAAAGTCTTACCTAATTTAAAACTTAGTGGTTTCATAAAAGATACTTTTTCAACTTGACCAGTGGCTCCTATCACATTCAAAGATACATCGTCCATGAGGTTTAATTCCTGATTTAACACAGAAAATGTTGCTCCAGTGTCTACTAAAAATTCTATTTTTTGTTTATTTTTCCCCAGTTCCATTATAACCAAGGGATCCCTGGGGGCAAAACCCCTCGGTCCCCTTTAATCCTGGTCGAATTCTACCATTAAAATAGGTTTTTGCTCCCTTTGAGGGCATTCTCTTTTCCGATGTCCTTCTTCTTTACAAATTGCACATTGGTTTGGTCTCAATTTCTGCTGGTTACCACTTCCAGGGTGCCATCCAGGTCTCTTAGAGCGATGTTCTCTTTTACCCAGGGCGGCGATGGTTGCCTTTGTGATAGCTTTACCTAATTTCTGTCTTTCTACCCCTTCCCGGTTCCTGTATACCCGCCACGCCTCTTCAATTAATTTTTCGATATTTCTCTGATCTTCGGCTTTTAACTTTTGTAGTTTGCGCCTGATGTCATCTGAAGATTGACCCAAAAACAGTGAAATTAGCTGCTGGTGGCCCTGGTCCCCCGATGGGTCTAAGGTGGTGTAAGTTCGCATTGCTTCCTTTAATCGATCTATAAATTCAGTAGGGGTTTCTCCAGTGTTTTGTTTTACTGCATAAAGACAACCCCAGTTTACTGCTTTGGGAACTGCATTTTCTATTCCGTAAGCCACCCAACCCCGGTATCTCTGGAGAATTTGATAATGGTCAGGTTCGTTATAGTCCCAGCCTGGTTTATCTCGTGGGAAATAGAAATTCAAATCATCTCCAGCTGCTAACTTGGTTTGTGCATAGGTCCTTGCTGCTTTTAAGACTAACTCTTTTTCAGTTTCTGTTAAAGCATCCAACATGAGATCCACATCTTCCCATTCTGGGTCTAGAGCTTTAACATATGCTTTAAATTTCTTTACTACCCCAGCTGGGTCGTTTCTATATTTACGAGCAATATTCTTCCAATTTTCTAAGTCTCCCATAGAGAAATTAACTTAAAGTTTTATAGGCCCCTGCAGTCCTGCAGCCTCTCTTAAAGGGGCTTGTATAGTCCGCCTGGTCTCTGTGTGTGGGGAGACAGATTTTGCTCTCGTTTTACTGCGTGTCCGCCTGCTCAGGGGAGATAAGGATGATGGGGAGTGGGAAGTTTCCCTTCTTCCCCTTTCTTTGTCCCTACCCCTCCCCTGCTGTCTTGAAGATGCGGACGATTCACTGTTTGGTCCTGAGGGGGGAGCAGAAGCCCCTCCTTCGGCTATTTCATTTGCCCTTTCTCCAAAGGGACTTACATAATCCTCAATTCCACTTTCTAATTCCCTGTTGGTATATTTCAAACACCTCTGTCCTATTGAACAGGCTGAACAACACCTTTTGAGCTCTCCTATACCTTGTTTTAAATTCTCCTTTTCCAGTGTTAAAACAAACGGGTCTCGTGGGGCTAAATTAATGCCACACTCTCTCTGCCATTCTGGGTGTTCCCTCAAGCAAAAGAACATGTCAGCATAAAGGACCTCGTTCCACCTTCCATGCCTCCGCAAAAACAACATTAACTGCAGTAAAGTATTATAGTCTAATGATCCGTGCTTTGGCCACTTTGCTCCTTCCTCTAGTTTATAGAGGGGCCACCATTCTGAACAATATTTGATTAAAGTTTTCTTGTTAGTAATCCCACCCTGAGATTCCCCAATTTCTTTCCAGTGTGTTAAAACACATCCTAATGGGCTTTTATCAATCTCTTGTTTCCCTTGCTGATTCCCCATTTTTAGCTTTTGCTTTGGCCTGCTTTTAGTCTTGCCCTTTGCACGATAACAAAGGCGCAAACTTGTGGTTATCTACAAACTTCAGTTATACACTTTCAACACACCATACACACACAGCACCAGCCCCGAGGCAGGAAAGTTCTGAGTCAGCCCTGTTAGCTCGCCCAAGTATCCCTTGTCCGGCAGCAATCCTCAGTCTGGCAACAAGAAACCCCTTTCCTAGGCACCTGTAACACAGCCATGCTCCACTCTCACTGACACAAGGCAACAATCTCACAATCTAAGCATCAATGAGAAAAGAACCACCTTTTATTCCTCCTTGGCCTCACTCCTCCTGTAGACTTTGTCACTCTCTCCTAGATATCGCACAAAACCATATCTAAACCCAACCATTCCAATGCCAAGATTTCCCAATGCCACTCTTGCCCCCAATACGCTAAAATTGCCAACATTCAACACAAATCACAAGTATGAGGTGAACAACTCCACAAATTGAGCAAAGATATGGGTTTGCACCCCCAGAGGTTGTCAGCCCTGGAGTTTGTGGCATCTGCAAGCGGCCAGCAAAACTTCCTGGCTTAATTCCTGCAAACAGTGAGTGTTAGGGTTCTGCCTAAAACCATAAAACCACAAAACCACAAAACCACTATCTCCCGTAAACACATGAAGGTAGTCCTTTTGCCGTGATTAGGAGATAACCAGTAACATATATGAAAACAAATATAATTTCCTAATATTTGCTTACTTAACATACAACAGTAATTTCATGACATAAGAGACAATACTCACAGACAAAAGCAAACAATACAATTCAGCAAACACATGGAACACAGACAGAGGGTTTAAAACAAACCCAGATATAATATATTACCAAAATTATAATAATCGCAATTCCAAAACCAAGTCCCAAATCTAGCCACAATGGTAAACCCAAAAACATCTTGTCACAATCAAAACCTATGCCACCCTTTAATGGGACTGTTAACCCATATTCAGAAGGATGCAGCCCTCTGCCCAAAATTCCTCTTTTGGTATAGCTTTGGTGAGACTCTAACTCACAATCAAAGCCATATGCATCCTCCCGGTAGGACTCGAACCTACTATTAAAAGGGTGTTGCTCTTGTTAGCTGCTAGCAAGCCCAGAGCCCTAAAAACCAGCGTACGACTTACGGTTTCCTTCCCAAAAACCCTAGGGAAAAATAAAAAGAGTGCTTTAAAATTTGTATACCTGTGCACAGGGTCTTCATCTACTCCCGTGGTGATCCAGCGGAGCCCGGGGAGCCTCACCGGAGTAACGTCCCGGGGCGCGCAGAGGGTCCCCGGTTCTGGAGGGTCCTCACCGGCGAGCAGAAATCTGTCCCATCTGGGGTGCCAAATTGATTCAAAGAAACCTCTGCCAATCTGAAAAGCACTTTTATTACGGCCGGGGAATGCAAAGGGGCAGGTGTTCTCCCCAGTGCACTCCGCCGAGCCAAGAAATAACATAGCCTTTTATACAGTTTGAAAGTAGCAAGCTCAAAATTATCTTTACACACACTCTTTTTGCAGTCTTTCTTATCTAAATAGACATCTAGTTTTACCTCCTATTCTTACCATTATGGAGTAGTTACGTAAAGTTTTATCACTTCAAACAGTTACAGGTTAATACGCATACACTCCTTTGCAGTTTGTTTTATCTAAACAGACACTTAGTTTTACCTCCTATTCTTACCATTATAGAGTAGTTACGTAAAGTTTTATCACTTCAAGCAGTTTCAGGTTCCCCACCCCTCTCTACATGCTAAAAAGCCTTCCCCATTCTCTAAGCTTTTTATCTCAATTGCCCACAGTTTGGTCAGAGACTTTTAAGCAGTTTTACATTTTGCAAAGTCACACCTTCATAGCTAAATATCTAATATTTTATTTCATTCTCTATTTCAAATTAAGCATTCACTTGTAATTTGCTTGGCAATGGTACATACCCCTAGGTGCCCATAAACTCTTAGAAATGTGTCCACCAGGGCTTGAGTTCCCCAATGAGTGCTGTTATGCAGTTCTTTTAACAGTTCCCGTGTAATTGCTTCTGATAACATTTGCCTCCCATCTGGGAGGAACCACTCCCCCTTTGCATTCTTCTCAGCTCCTATTTCCAATAACTTTTGTTCTTCTTTGTCAGTAAATATTGGTCATGGAGTTTCCTTTGATATCGGTACTAGAGCCATTATCTTTGCCTCAGGTACCTTGTGACTCAGAGCTGCCTCTCGGGCAGCTTGGTCTGCTTGATTATTGCCCTGGCAAATTATATCGTTCCCTTTACTATGGCCTTTAACATGAACAGTGGCAATTTCCTGAGGCCTCTGTATTTCTTCTAGCAAGGTCTCCAGAAGCTCTCAATGGCTTAAATCTTTCCCTTGAGAGGTCACCATTCCCCTCTCATGCCAAATTTTCCCAAAAACGTGCTACTCCCGAGGCATATTTAGAATCAGTGTATATGGTTCCCACTCCACTGCCGATTGTGCATAGTGCGCTGATTACTGCATGCTTGAGTGGATCAAGTATTTGGAAGACTGCCTGATTCTATTACAGTGAGATCTTCTCCATCAATCACTGTGTAACCACTTTTTCATTTTCCTTCCACTACTCTTGATGACCCATCCATAAACAGGTGCATCCCTCCTTCTATAGGGATATCCATCAAATCTTCTCAGATTTTCGTCTGATAGTCAATAATGTCTAAACAATTGTGTTCAACTTCCTCATTTTCTATGGCGTTCTGACCATATAAGAACTGTGATGGACCTACACATGAATTGGTTGTTATACTTAAATCATCTTTTTCTATTAATATGGTTCCCGTCACGTATTAAACTCTGTCACCGGTGAAAGGCCTCTTTTCCCTTCCAGGGGAATGGGACATTGGCGAACACGAATCGGAATTTCTGTATACAATTCTACTGTAAAAGGTTCTATTTTCAATCCTCCCCTGTTTTCGTCTTTGGCCCATACTTCAGGATTTATACCCAAATTCTCACTTAGGATGAAAAGTTTAACTTCCACCCCCTCCCCTTGAGGTACCACCCCTATTCCCAAGATTCCCATTGGATCTCTACCTAATAGATTCACCCCTGCCTGGGGTGTAATCAGTAAATCTGCTTCAACCTTATTCCCATTTTGTAGGAGGCGTGTCCCAGGGACAGAGGAATCAAGGGACATGAGCAGGGACAGACAACCCCATTGGTTATAAGGTCACATGGTTTTGGGGGATAAAAGGGGGCGCGAATTCAAATAAATCCTCTTTGATTTCCACCTCACGAAGAGCGTGCATCATTCTTTATCATATAAAGACAGCACTGCCACACCATTTCCTTTTATTAGTACTAATACCACACTAAGACCTTAAACCATCTTGTCTGGGAGCTGCTCTATCCTGATGACGCCGCCCTTGTCGCTCACACAGAAGCAGCTCTGCAGCATTTAACATCCTGCTTTGCAGACGATGCTGAGCTCTTTGGGCTGGAAGTCAGTCTAAAGAAAACAGAAGTTCTCTATCAACCTGCACCTCAGGAAGTCTTCCATCATCCCCATATCACCATTGGCGAATCAGTGCTCAAATCAGTCCAGCAGTTTAATTACCTAGGTAGCCTCATCTCCTCGGATGGTAAGATCGACGGAGAGATAGACAACAGGTTAGCAAAGGCATATAGTGCCTTCAGAAAGCTTCATAAAAGAGCAAAATAAACACTTGAAGAAAAGTACAAAGATCAGTGTTTACAGAGCCAAAGTGCTGTCTACTCTCTTATATGGATCTGAATCATGGGTCATCTACCGCCACCACCTGCGACTCCTAGAACGCTTCCACCAATGCTGTCTCCCTACAATCCTTAACATCCACTGGTCAGATTATGTGACCAATACATCTGTTCTAGAACAAGCAGCAGTCACAAGTATTGAGGCCATGTTGATGAGAACACAGCTGCGTTGGGCAGGGCACGTCTCCAGGATGAAGGACCACTGCCTCCCTAAGATCTTGCTTTATGGTGAACTTACCACCAACTGCCGCAAGAGAGGAGCCCCAAAGAGAAGATAGAAGGACTCCCTGAAACAACATCTCAACCTTGGCCATATTGATCATCATAACTGGTCTACCCTGGCCTTCAACATGGAGGTCTGGAGACACACCATCTATAATGCTGCTGATGCCTTTGAGAAAGCACACAGGATCACTCTTGAGGAGAAAAGACAATGCAGAAAGAATCGTGCCTCGCAGAATATACCACCTAAGGAGTCTTTCTGCTGTGCCTTTTGCAATTGGACATGCCTGTCTCGTATTGGTCTTTTTAGCCACCAGCGCGCTTGGGACAAATGTGGGTAGAGACCTTTCCCAAATCTTCGTTCGCGAAGCCCAGCCATGATTATTAATACTGATGGGGCTATAGGTACCTCAAAGTGTTTCTCCTTTGGCTCCCTGTACTGTGACTGCTTGGTTTGATACTCTTATTCCCGATGGAGATTGAGTTACACATGTCCTCTGAGCCCCTGAATCCACTAAAAAGATGGTATTGTCCTCTTGGGGTCCCAGTTTTAAATTTATCAAGGGCTCTTTTCCTGTTTCTGACCCCAGGCAGAAGAGCCCCTGACGTCCCTATTCTGATCTCTCCTGTAACTGGAAGACTTGGATGTCGTTTTGGCACCTAGGACAAGCCCTTTTATAATGTCCTTCCTGTCCACAGGTGTGCTGGTTTAAAAGTTAACCAGCAGGGGAAATGAACTCAACTCAAAAGAGAGATTATAAGTCAGAATAACAATTTAATAAAATAATACAATAAGTATGATTATACAGACAAGCAATTTGGTTTCAACCCACAAAACCCAAATGTATAACCCAGCACCCTGGGGCATGAACAAAGTGGTGTTTCTTGGGCCTTCCCCCCTGAGTCCAAAGTAAAGGGAGAGGGGAAAAAAAACCTGCTGGTGGGAGAGCTGTTGCAGTCTGGTCAAAAGTGGTGATTGCAGTCCAATTGAGGGCGGTGAGCTGCAGTCTGGTTGAGAGCGGTGAGCTGCAGTCTGGTTGAGAGCGGTGAGCTGCAGTCTTCCTCTGGATCCCACGAGTGGAAAAAGGTTCCAAAACTCCAAGTTTATATATTCTCCAGTTCAGGCAGGAATGCTCAGTCCTTCCCTCAGAGCAGGGAATTCCAAAAAAGGGTATGAGGACAGGAACATCTTCCTATCTCGCAGGCCTCTACTGACAACAGTTTCTGGGAAATGGCATGGAGGGCCATAGAATACACAGTCCTGGGCTACACCCATCCAGTGATGAATTGGTCCCAGCTGTTCTAACTAGGACAACAGGAAAAACAAGTTCTTCCCTTTCTTTGTAAATTGGGAGGGGTAGTTTGCATCCCCGGTCTTGTTAGCGATTGGGAAGGTACTCCGGGGTATTGAGTTCCCTGAGCTTTATATTTATTGGGACCATTTACATATTTCCCATGTGGTACCCATGCCCTTTTCTTCCCTGGGACTCGTTCCCTCCCTTGCTTATTCACTTCTTCAACCATAGCTATCATTAAGTGGATCTTCTGCTTTTCCCACTCTTCGTCCCTCCGAACGTATACTTTCTGAGCTTCCTTCAATAGCTCATTCATGTCTTTCTCATTCCAGTCCTCCAACTTTTCAAATATCTGGTCACAAATGAGTCACAAAAAAGGCTTTCAACAATTGCTGTCCTGCTGGACTGTCCATCTGGACCCCTGAATACCGCTGTATGTTCTTTAATCTTTCTAACCATTCAGACGGTGACTCATCTTTGGTTTGCTTTTCATCAAAAGCCTTAGCAGTATTGTGTCCTCGAGGGGCTGCCTCTTTAATTCCTTTAATGCAATTTCTGTAATCAGTCATATTCTGTCTTCCCCCGTCTGTATTCTGGTCCCAGTTTGGACGTGCAATCAGCATTTTTTGTTCTTCCCCGTCCATTTATCCCTTGGGGATGTTCCTGGTCCCAAACCCTGAAAGCAACATTCCCATTATAGACTGCATCTCATCCCATATGTACATATTTGGGCCTAAAAATTGATCAAATTGTTCAGCTAAGCCCAGTGGGTTCTCCAATAACTTTTTCATTTCTTTCTGAAATTCCCATACTTCAGAGTTGGTTAGTGGGGCATTTACAAATCCCACACCCCCTTGCATTCCCTGCATTGGAACCTCTCTAAGGGGATAGAGTCTTTCAGGTGCTTCAGGTGCTTCTGACTCCCGTTCTCTTGAAACAGGAGCCAGGCCTAAAAGAGTTAACTGAGATGTCTTGGCCTGCTAAGAAACCTCAATACCTGTTTTGCTAGAAGAACATTTTAGGAGCACTGGTTAATATCATGTTCTGTTCTGCTCACTGGACCAAAGGCCTTATTATAGAAAGAATAGGAGTAGTACACACACAGAAATAAGTTAGGTAAACTAGACATTTGAATAAGATCTAGAAGGCCCAGAGCCAGGATTCTGCAAGCTTGAAGAATTCAAGTCACCTAATTGAAGAGGTCAAATTGAGGAAGACGTCCATGGCGACCACCAGAGGGATGAAGGCTTGAGGAGAAGACCCCCACAGTAGAAAATTGCACGTGTCTGGAAAGACCCCCCCAGAGACCAACCTACTTATTAATATGTATAATTAATGATGTAACCATGTATCTAAAGTGTATAAAATGGCTTGCTTTTGCACTTTCAAGTTGAGCAAGTTTGTCCTTCTTTTTCTTCTGATGTTTATTAGCTCCGTTTGCTGTAGAGACTGGGAACAAATCTATGGTCCCCACCCAGCATGCAGCGTAATCGCTCTCTTGCATTAGAAGGCTCTTTTGTACTGACATAGCAATTTAATGCTCTGCAAATCCAACCTTCAAATGAGCCAAATTGAGGCCAATAGAGATAGTCTTCCCTTATAGGTCCTTTTGTCTATTTGTACATGCAATATTGGATCATTGTGGCTTTATCCTTTCCCCGTGTCCTTTTTGTCTCTCCCCAGGAATCTAGCATCCTTCCCAATGGGCTGTCTTGAGGGATTTGAAGTGGCCTTTATGATACCTTTTCCCCTTTCTTTTCTGCATCCCCTTTGCTGGATTTACCCCCCATTCCCCCATTTCAATAGTGATAGCATGTGTTTTGTGTAGGGTCTTCCTTTTTTTTTTTTTTTACCTCACACTGGGACCTGCAGCTTGGTGGAGGAGCTGTGCAGGTGCACACCTCCCTCTCTCGCCCGGAGGTCGGTGCTGGGAGGTACGCCCCTCCTCTCTCGCCCGGGGGCCGATGCTAGGAGGCATCCCTCTCTGGCGGGACCCTGGGGCCGCCTGCTGCGCCCCACCGCCTCTGCAGTGGAACTCCGGGGCCTCCCACCTCTCTGATGGGACCCTGGGGACGCGTGGTGTGGCTCCCACTCCTTCTCTCACCACCCCCCTTTTCCTCCTGGCATCTGAGCAATGCAGCTGCTTCCCCAGAGAGAAAGAGACAGAAAGAGAAAGAGAGAGACTCCAACTTCCCCCTCAGATATGTTTCCCTCATAAGCACACTCACTCTCTTACTTAATGTGATAAATAATTGTGATTCGTGAAACAAATGGGTGATTACATCAAAATAAAACAAACGGGTTGTAAAACTTAATTACACCCCCATAAAGAAATAAAACAGACCCTTACAAGGTCAAGAGACCCTAAAACCTCCCTACTATCCTAAGAATAAAATATGGTAGAACTTTAAATCTTTAGGCGCCTGTTCATCCAAGAATGCATGAATTATGACCGGTTGTAGAGATAACCCTTTTAGCTTTAGCTGTAAGAAAACCCATATATTAAATACTTAACAAAAACCTGTAGAATGTATACGTATATGATATAATTACTATGCATGAAGTAGTTAAGATAAATACTAAATGTACCCTGAAGTCAGATTTGGGAAACTGGTCCCCATTTCTGTCACCCAGCCAGCTGCTTGGTTTTACCATATAATAAACTCTTATTCAAAAACTTATAGAAACTCGAGACTTTGTTTATCACACTTAAAATAGACCATTTTGGAGTCTTACAGGGATCTGTGTATGTAGCTTAATGTTGCTGCAGCCTTAATTTAAAGTTACCAGCTGGTTCTTCTGTTGTTTCTCTTTGTTCCACGTCTGTCTGTCCCGAGTTCTTTGCCTCAATGGATCCAAAAACAGGCACCAAGTCCCCGAACTGCCAAAAATGGGTGGATGCACTTTTCAAGAACCATAGTACCTCCTCCTGGGGCCAACGGGCTTAGAATTCCCGGGTTTTGGCACCAAAACTGTGGGAAATATCCCTCTTTTTAAATTTAGAAAGACAGCATAAACTCAGGGAACAAAGAAACAAGGAAGAATTTTTTCAATGCGTTGGGTCTTTCTCGCACTGAGTTTCCGGGGAAAGACCCCTTTGGTTTAAATTCCATACATTTTATAGTTTCACAAAATCCCCACCCTTTTCAGATAATTTTAATATATTCATTTTTGCTTAAAAAGGTTTCTTTTCTCTGAAAAGGGGCTTTCCCTTTATCCCGATTGGCTGCAAGCCATCCCCTGTCAAAGATGATGGATCTTCCTTTGTTCTTATCCCAAAGAGAAAAGGAACCTCATGTACAACATGACCTCAAAACTTTCTAATTTTTAAGAACTTTCACATTTCCCTTATCCAGCCGAAAAAGACCCTGATACTCAAGGTCAGTCTTTGGAACTTGAATATCTTACAACTTCATGATACATCTGTATATATACAAAACTGTATTTTTATTTTTCATACCTGTACTACTAGAGCACAGCCTGCCTTGTGGGGTGTACCCCCTCTCCCTAGTCAGGGGATGCCTGCTCCTAATAGCAGGGGCCCTGGTGTGCAGGAGAAACTGACAATGAAGATTTCCCCCCCCCTCCTCGAGAAGGGGAAGGGGAAAAGGGGAAAGAAGGCTAGGTCTTCCCACGAAACTCATGCTGTCTGCCGCTGGCTGTGTCTGGGATTTCCCCCCCTTCATTGATGGGCACAAACTGCTGCCAAACACGGGAGCAGAGGAGGGAGAGGGTGACCTCCTCCCCAAAAAGTTCCTCTGCAGGTGGGTCAAACCTCTCCAATGAAGTCTGAGCTGGTCCGGGCTGGGGGCAGAATGGGGCGCAGGAAAACAGAGGCAAGCTGAGGCCAGAAAACAGCCAGATGACCAGGCTGAGAATGAAACGACCTCGGAGCCTTTCCAACATGCACCTTGCCTGAGTTAAGGCAAAAGTCAAGTGCCCCCATTTCCAAGGAGACAAATAAAAAGAACTCATCACTGCTTCCCACAGTTTTAGGAGGGCCATCAGCTTGGAATGCAGGCCTGCTAGTTAGTTCCTTTGTGTGTGTCAATTACCCTAGGCAAACTCCTTCTTCCTCCCTCATTCAACATCTTTCTTTTACAGGGATGCAAGGGAGAGAAAAATTCCCTGCTTGTTTTTTTAGAACAAGTAAACCTATGACACCTGGTGACAGAGGACACAGAGAAGGCAGTCTTTGCATTGGTCTTCACTGACAAGACCAGCCCTCAGGAATCTCTGATCCAAGAGACCAGGGCAAAGGAATGTTGGAAGGAAGACTTTCCCTTGGTCAAGGAAGATTGGGTCAGAGAACATCTGGGCAGACTTGACATCCACAAGTCCTTGGGTCCTGATGGGATGCATCCATGAGTGCTGAGAGACCCAGTGGACACCATAATGAGGCCACTCATAATCATCTTTGAAAGGCTGTGGTGATAAGGAGAGGTACCTGAGGACTGGAAGAAAGCAAATGTCACCATGGTCTTCAAAAAGGGCAGGAAGGAGGACCCAGGGAACTACCAGGCAGTCAGCTTCACCTCAATCCCTGGAAAGGTGATGGAGTGCCTCATTCTGGAGGCCATGTCTTTCCACATGGATGACAAGAAGATGATCAGGAGTAGTTCATCATGGATTCACTAAAGGAAAATCATGCTTGACCAACCTGATTGCCTTCTATGATGAAACAGCTACCTGGATGGATGAAGAGAGATTAGCGGATATTGTCTACCTCGACTTCAGCAAGGCTTTCGACACTCAGGCAAACTCAGGAAGTGCGAACTGGATGAGTGGATGGTGAGGTGGATTGAGAACTGGCTGAATGGCAGATCCCAGAGGGTCGTAATCAGTGGCACAGAATCTAGTTGGGGGCCTATCACTAATAGTGTCCCCCAAGGTTCTATACTGGACTCGGTATTATTTAACTTATTCATCAATGGCTTGGATGAAGGGGTAGATGTCTCCTCAGCAAGTTTGTTGATGACACAAAGGTGGGAGGAATGACTGATACCCCAGAGAGCTGTGCAGCCCTTTAGAAGGACCTTGACAGGTTGAAGATATGGGCAGAGAAGAACTGTCTGAAATTCAATAAGGGAAAATGCAGGGTCCTGTACCTGGGAAGGAATAACCTCAGGCACCGGGACAGGCTGGGGGCCAACCTGCTGGAAATCAGCTCTGCGGAGAAGGACCTGGGGGTCCTGATAGACAACAAGCTGTCCATGAGCCAGCAGTGGGTCCTTGTGGTCAAGAAGGCCAATGGTATCCTGGTGTGCACATAAGGAAGAGCATTGCCAGCAGGTCAAGGGAGGTGATCCTGCCCCTCTACTCAGCCTTCGTGAGGCTGCATCTGGAGCACTGTGTCTAGTTCTGGGCTCCTCAGTATGAGTGAGACATGGAGTTCATGGAGCGCTTCCAGTGGAGGGTGACAAAGATGATTAAGGGACTGGACCACGTCTCTTAGGAAGAAAGGCTAAGGGAACTGGGACTGTTCAGTCTTGAGAAGAGACGACTGAGAGGGGACCTTATCAATGTCTATAAGTATCTGAAGGGAAGGTGTCAGAGGATGGAGCCAGGCTCTGTTTGGTGGTGCCAAGCAATAGGACAAGAGAGAATGGGCTCCATCCTCTGCCCAGTTCTCTTTAACATCTTCATAAACAACCTGGATACAGGACTCCAAGGAATACTAAGTAAGTTTGATGGCAACGCTCAATTGGGAGGAGCTGTCCACTCCCTTGGGGGCAGGGAGGCTGTCATGGTTTGAGATCTCCAAAATCCTAATTCCCTAGTCCTAGCCCCCTGTCACATCTCAATCCAATGTGAGATGGGTTTTTTCCAGACAAAACACACCAGACTACAAATGGGGGAAAGGGAATATATTACAATGACTGTACAAATAAATATTATAATACATTACACACATGATCACAACTATCTCTACCATGACATAAGTATTTACAATGGATCAGATCTCTTCTCCCCTCCAAATAAAAGTCCAGGAGGGAAAAAGGACAGATCCCTTCCAGTCTCTAAGCAGGAATATCTTCTAATGCAGCAATCTGTCTTCTTCACATGCAGCAGTTGATAGCTGGATCTCTGCCAGCACTCACGAGGGAGGTATCCCCCTTGACCACCCGTCTTCAACGAGGGTCTTCCTCCGTGGGCTACGTTACCCCAGACAAGGTCGTTCCACCACGGTCATATCACGAGACGCAGGGGGGTCTTCGTGACAGTCTGGTATCTTCAGGAGATTCAAGTTCCTTGCAGGGCCTCTGTGCCCTGTCTCAGGCTGCAAGCTTCTTTGTAGCTTGCAGCAAGGGAGGGCCCCTAAGGTCAACCTCCCACACCGTCCTGGCTCAGCTCTCAGGACGACTGAGCTTCTCAGCTCCTCTCTCTCTCCGGTGCTGCATGTCCAAAACTCTTCTCCTTAATAGGAGTCCATGTCCCTCCTTTCCCGGAGGTCTCAAAGGAGTTTTGGGGGGGGGTGTCTGGTTCAGTTCTTACCCCCAAAAACTCTGTAGCTTTGCTGCTGGCTCTCTTTTTCTTTTCCGGTTCTCCTTCCAAGAGTCTTCTCTGCGGTGCTGCATGCTTCTGTTGTTGCTTGGTCTTATCTCTCCTGGTTCTCTGCCACCTTCTCCGGCCAGTGTTGGTCTGTCACTGCTCCTGTCGCTGCCCACGGTGGAGAGAAGCCTTCATAGCTGCAGACACATAGACCAGCTTAACATTGTTCCACGTCTCCGTAGCCCCCAACTGGGGCTGGGGGGCCCCAGAGGCCCCAAGGGGCTCCGAGCTCCTTCCTCGTGGTCTTACAACATGGCTACTTCTTCTATCACCAAACTACAACTCTTCTCTTCCATTTGCTTGTGGTATGTTTACATTTTGCAGGAGTGCCCATTGGACAAAACTTCAAAACTTCCAGGGGTTACCACCCCTTGGGGGTTTTACCACTTTTTCTTAGCTTCAGGGGGGAAAACTTGGTTTAAACCACTACAGAGGCCCTGCAGAGATCTTGACAAATTAGAGAGATGGGCAATCACCAACGGTATGAAGTTTAACAAGGGCAAGTGCTGATTTCTGCACCTGGGATGGGGCAACCCTGGTTGTGTGTATAGATTAAGGAATGAGAAGCTGGAGAACAGCATCACGAAAAGGGACTTGGGGGTGCTGGTCGACAGCAAGTTGAATATGAGTCAGCAGTGTGCCCTGACATCCAGGAGGGCCAACTGTGTTCTGGGGTGCATCAGGCAAAGTATCACCAGCCAGTTGAGGGAGGTGATTGTCCCGCTCCGCTCTGCACTGGTGTGGGCTCACCTTGAGTACTGTGTGCAGTTTTGGGTGCCACAATATAAAAAACACATTAAGCTATTAGAGAGCATCCAAAGGAGAGCTATGAGGATAGTGAAGGGTCTAGAAGGGAAGCCTTATGAGGAGCAGCTGAGGTCACTTGGTCTGTTCGTCCTGGAGGAGACTGAGGGGAGGCCTCATTGCGGTCTTCGACATCCTTACAAGGGGAAGCAGAGGGGCAAGTACTGATCTCTTCTCTCTGGTGACCAGTGACAGGACTCGAGGAAATAGCGTGAAGCTAAGGCAGGGGAGATTTAGGTTGGATATCAGGAAAAGGTTTTTCACCCAAAGGGTGGTTGAGCACTGGAACAGGTTCTCCAGGGAAGTGATCGCAGCACTAAGCCTGTCTGAGTTCAAGAAGCATTTGCACAACGCTCTCAGGCTCCTGGTGTGACTCTTATGGTGTCCTGTGCAGGGCTAAGAGTTGTACTTGATGATCCCAATGCCTATGGATTTTTTGGATTTTGAGCTTTTTGTAGATTTTTAGAAGCTGTAGTTAACTCACCCTTTAGCACAGCAGTTTACACATTTACCCAACCCTATTACCCCATTTCATATCTAACTTTCTAAGTTCCTTTAGCTTGTTTAGACTTCCCTCAAGGTAGACCTTCTTTCTGTTTAAGAACATCGCACCCCAGGCCTCTACAAGATACCACAACAGACAAAGCATCCTTCAAAACCCAGAACTTTGGAGGAGCTCCAAGGACTGGATGTGCTGTGATAAAGAGGAAGATGAGGAAGAGGGGGCCTCAGAACCCCTCAATTTCCAGAGGGGGGTGCCAGGGGGGTAGAACTGGGAGGATCTGAGGGGCGAATAGATCTGGGATTGGTTGGGATAATACCTTAAATTGTGGAACCCCCTGGACATGGAGCACACATCTGTATTCCCATGGTGGTTGAAGGCCTTCTATTTAAACTACTCTCTTATCTCTACTAATAATTGCCTGGTGAGTAATTTTTTGGCTCCTGATCGATTCTTTCAGGCAGCAATCCTGATGGGTCCCTTCCAACTCAGCATATTCTATGATTCTATGATGCACAGGAAGTTCCACCTGAACATGAAGAACTTCTTTCCTGTGGGGGTGAACACGCCCTGGAACAGATTGCCCAGAGAGGGTGTGGAGTCTCCCTCACTGGATATATTCAAGAACCATCTGGGTGCAATCCTGTGCCGTGTGCTCTAGGATGACCCTGATTGAGCAGGAAGGTTGGACTAGATAACCCGTTGTGGTCCCTTTCAACCTGAACCATTCTGTGATTCTGTGATTTACTAGTCTTCTCTCAGGTCTCAAATCAGTGTGTAAAACCCTTAAGCACGTGCTTAACTTTACACATATCCTGAATGTATCAGTGGGAGTCTAGCAGTACAATAATTTAGAGTCTTATCCTAAGTGTGAGTCTAAAGATAAGTTTTTCTGAGATTAACATAAGCATATACTTAAATAATTTACTGAATTGGGACCCTAGTTCCCTTGGTTTGCATCTGACATAACTTCCTAGACTTATTTCCCTCAATCTAACTTGGACAAGAACGTGGCACAAAGGGTAAGTTGAGTATAGTTTGGCTGAAATTTTTGTTGTCTTGGGTTTTTTTTCCAGAATACTGGGTTCAAAGCCTCAGCTATCCTGAATACATTTTCTAAGAGATAAATCAATATAGGTAAAGTAATGAAATGACCATGCATAGTGAGTACAAACTGACCTCTGATTAATGATACATTTCATTTAAAATCACAACATTTATTTCTTTATGCAATCAATATTATACAATGCTTGTTTTATGTTATCCTGAAAAAATTAATAATAGTAGCATGCTGTTGGATCTACTATTGCCCTAGGACCCAATGAAGCAAACCTTTTGGAAGGTAGACAACAGATAAAATTAATTTCCAATATTCAAATCCAATAAAACTTGTTGAAGAAAACGGGAGTTTCTTGTTAGTTTTTCAATTTGAGGGATTTTTTTATGTTTTGAGGGGGGATTCTGATGTGGGTGGAGTGGAAAGAAAATTACAGGACTTTTTTATTTGGGGAGTCTACAAGAAAACAGGGACTTCTCAAATTCTTGCAAATTATCTATTCAGGCATCATAATGCTGTTCACAGAAAGCCAGGGCCATTGAAGATTAGAAAGGTTCTCAAAATGTGATGGGACAGATATCTTTATAACAATACAAAACTTGCTCTCAATGCATGATAACATAAGGGCATCATTGATATCTTTCTCCATTTTGAAATATTACAAAAAATGCTACATATAGCACTTAACTGTATATACATAATTTATAAAAGTTTTATTTCCTTTCCTGTTTTCTGATAGCGGAATTTCTAAAATAAAATAAATTGTTTAATTTAATGGTGGAATACTTCATTATAGAAAATAAAGTTTTACATGTGACTCTATGTATTTTGTTTATGTTTTATACAGTGATAGGGTCTTAGCTATTACACTGGACAACCTTGTTTGCAATTCTTCTTGTGTGAAGTGAATTACTGCTCTCAGACATTCGGTATGAAGTGGCCACTTCTTGTTTGGTTGCATGGGGTACTGTATACTCAGGAAAGGTGTATCTTCACCTATTCTTTCATTTTCTATTTCACTCTCAGAACTTGTGTCAGAGCCTATTTCCACTCTGCTGGAAATATGACCATCAGTCTTTGTTCTTTTTACCCTCTCGATGCTGATGAATTTCTTTGGAGGCTCCTGTGCTAGCTCGTAGTCTTGCATTGCCCCATATTCCTCATCCTTATGAGAAATAAATAATCTGGTTTTATTATAAGCAAAATGAATTCAGTGGAAAACAGAAGGGGGTGGGACTGTCTTTTCTTTCATTTGATTCCAAGGGGTTTTTTAGGTGTATCGCGAAAGTTGTAAGGTGGAAGGTCCTGTCTGGGCCTCATGCCAGGGAACCTTTGCAGCCAGGAATAGGGAAAAATATAAAAATAAAAATGTACCCTCTCCCGCATGGTCGGCCTTTGTGTGCGGAGAGACCCCTCTGTACAATGTACAGGGGGGTATGTCACAAATCAATCAAGAGGGAGGGTAACACCCACTCCTGAGTCTGAGAAATTACCTTTTAAGGTAAAATACCTGACACCCACTGAATATGTAACAGCTTATGTAACCAAGAGAATACAAAAAGGCACGTTTTTCAAATGGCAGTGTGCTTTCTAGGCCCATGTGACTTAGGATTGCACCCAGCGCTGCAATAAAGAACTTCTTAGAATCATAGAATCGATTGGGTTGGAAAAGACCTCCGAGATCATCGAGTCCAACCCTTGGTCCAAATCCAGTCCGTTTACTAGATCATGGCACTCAGTGCCACATCCAATCTGCGTTTAAAAATCTCCAGGGATGGTGAATCCACCACCTCTCTGGGCAGCCCATTCCAATGCCTGATCACTCTCTCTGTAAAGAATTTTCTCCTGATATCCAACTTAAATTTCCCCTGGCGGAGCTTAAGCCCGTGCTCCCTTGTCCTATTGCTGAGTGCCTGAGAGAAGAGACCAACCCCCACCTGGCTAGAACTTCCCTTCAGGTAGTTATAGACAGTGATGAGGTCACCTCTGAGCCTCCTCTTCTCCAGGCTAAACAACCCCAGCTCCCTCAGCCTCTCCCCATAGGACTTATGCTCCAGTCCCTTCACCAGCCTTGTTGCTCTTCTCTGGACCCGCTCCAGCACCTCAATATCCTTTCTGAACTGAGGGGCCCAGAACTGAACACAATACTCAAGGTGTGGCCTCACCAACGCAGAGTACAGGGGAAGGATCACTTCCCTGCTCCTGCTGGCCACACTATTTTTGATACAGGACAAGATCCCATTGGCCTTCTTGGCCACCTGGGCACACTGTTGGCTCATGTTGAGCTTCCTGTCAATTAGTACCCCCAGGTCCCTTTCTGCCTGGCTGCTCTCCAGCCACTCTGTGCCCAGCCTGTAGCGCTGCATGGGGTTGTTGTGGCCAAAGTGCAGGACCCGGCACTTGGCTTTATTGAACTTCATCCCATTGGAATCAGCCCATCTCTCAAGTCTATCCAGATCCCTCTGCAGAGCCCTCCTGCCTTCCAGCAGGTCGACACTCCCTCCCAATTTAGTGTCATCAGCAAATTTGCTGATGATACACTCAATCCCCTCATCTAAATCATCAATAAAGATGTTAAACAGGACTGGGCCCTGCTGCAATTTTCCTTGTCCTGAAGGTATTTTTGCCGTTTTCTTAAATTGGAAGCAAGGATTTTTCCTACTTCCTCTAATATTCTCAGGGGACTAGGTGGCAGACTTTTGCTCCTTTAGGCAGAAATGTGGTGGAGGGAGTTGAACTGCTGAAGCTGGTGGTCATACTTCTCCCATACTTGCAGTGGGGGGATCAGAAACAGCAAGATCTGCTCTTTCATGAAAAGACTCGTGGCCACAGAGAGACAGATGTGGTTAAACTGGAAACTAGTGGGCATATTTTGGAAGAAGATGACTTTGGAGAAGTCAGTGTGTGAAAATCTACAAGTGACCTGATCAGGTGTGGTCATACCTGAGACATACCTGAAAAAGGACACATGCACAAAATTTGCAAGCATGTAGGCAGGGACACATAAATGGTGATGATCCTGTTGTCTGTAAGGGAAAAAGGCAGAAGTTTCTCTTAAGATCCTCAGTATCCTCACACTAGACTGTAAATACAAAGTAAACATTCTTGATGATATTAGTCCTATGATATATGAGCCTATGTGGTGGGTTGACCCCAGCCAGCCACAGAGCTGCTTGCTTATTCCTTCCACCCAGTAGCATGCAGGAGAGAATAGGAAAAGCAAAAGTGAGAAAACTCATGGGTTGAGATAGAGGCAGTTTAATAAGTGAAGGAAGGAGGGGGAGGGTACAAAGCAATGCAAAAGCAATAATTCACTACTGATGCCTGTATCGGGACGAAGTTGGGATGTTATTTTTTGGTCTGTGTTTGGCCCTAGCCACCTGCAGTTAGTTTATGTTTTCTCCTGCCAAGTCTCCTGATAAAGCAGTGAACTTGGCCTTGGAGGGAGAGCTTCTGTGTAAACTGTTTTAATTGGTCTGTTGTGATTGGTCAATTGCTCGTCAGGGGCAGTTGGAGGACAAAGTGATGATGATGGTGCTGAAGGTCATCCCCCAGACTCAATTGGGAAGACCCCCCCCAAATCACTGCGCCTGCGTCAGGGGATTTCCAAGGTGCTCACGCACGCGCAGGAGGGGTGCACTTACATAACAGAAGGGGTGGGATTCAGAGCCCTGACGGGGCGGTGCTGGCCACACCTCTCCGGGGCAGGTGCTCTCAAAAAACTTTATAAAAAGCAGAGACACTTCTTGGGGGGGCCGGCTCTTCACGATGGACCAAGTTGCTTTCAGCGGGGACGCCTGCTTGAAGTGGGAGCCTGCCACCCCCCATGAACCCGCAGCTGCTGCAGAGAGACTTCATTATTGGTTAGGATGGGTAAGACTTGTTTACAGGTGACACCTGGGTGAGTATGGGGGGGGGAAAGCCTTCTTCCTAGGGTCTTTTATGCACTTTTTCCTCCGCCCCAATCCTTTTCCCTCAGGCGCCTGTTTTGTTTTCTCCCTTTTTCCTTGTTTGCCACCTTTTTCTAATAAATAGCTATTATTTTTTGCCAACTAGCAACGGTGTTTGGTTTATTCACGTTCCAGAATCTCTCGAACCTGTGTTTTTCCCTTGACTTAGTCCCTTCCCTGTTACATATTTGGCGACGAGGATGGGATTCTGGTCGTGAAAACCCACCGTTGGTAGGGGGCGGGGGTCCTGTAGGGACCCCAGATCTGTGAACGTGCCGCGGAACACGCTGCCCCGAGAGCGAGGGTGGGGTTCTGGCGGCGGCCTCGGGAATCGCGCCGCTTGTCATTAGCGGGGTCCTGGGGCGGGGGGGGTTTTTGGTAGTTTGTCTGGCCGTGGGCGGCAGAGAACGCGTCGCCCCTGAAGTGGGCGGGGCTCTGTTGGGCTAAGCCGGGGAAACGCTGTGCTGGGAAGCAGGGCCCCGGAGAGGTGTAGCCAAGCCGCGGGGGACGCGCCGCCCCTGAAGTTAGCTAAGCCGGGGAAGTGCTGCTGTAGTAAACAGGGCCCCGGGGGATTTTCGTCTGGCCACGGGCGGCAGGGAACGCGCCGCCCCTGAAGTGGGCGGGGCTCTGTCGGGCTAAGCCGGGGAAGCGCTGTCTGGGAAGCAGGGCCCCGGAGAGGTGTAGCCAAGCCGCGGGGGACGCGCCGCCCCTGAAGTTGGCTAAGCCGGGGAAGTGCTGTTCTAGGAAGCAGGGCCCCGTAGGAACAGGTTATTGGCCGAGTTCGGTCTCTGTCGTGCTCGGCTCCTCCCCTCCGAGCCGCTCGTGACTCCTCCCCTGCCGAGCTGGGCCTCTGCAGAGCCCAGTTCCCGGCCGAACCCTGGCCTCTGCCACGTTCGGCCCCTCCCCTGCCGAACTGGGACTCTGCGGAGCCCAGTTCTCGACCGAGTCCGGCCTCCGCCGCGCTCGGCCGCCCTCCCCCTTGGCTTAGCCCCCTTCCCCTTTGCGTTTTGTGTGCATTTTTGTTTGTTTCACTACTGCTTTTCCTGCTTCGCCCAGGAGCCCCGGCTCCCAGCAAGCGGAACCCCGGCCCCTGCTGGCTCCCGCTAGTCGGGAGGGGGTGAGGTTTTTTCAGCACAGCTAGTAACCTTCCGGGATCCCCATAGGGACAAACTCCGCCCAGAGGCTGTCACAATTGACGTGGTTGGGGAGGGAATCGGAAGGTTTGCTGCTAATCCCAGGTCTTGCCTTCCCATCCCTATGGGATTGCCCCGGCCATGCTGCCATGCCTTCCTTGTTCCGTATTGCGCGTGAGCTGGGCTGGGAAGCGGGAGCAAGAAGCCTAAGTATGAACCGGATAGCAAAACTGTTAACCTCCCAGAAACGGGATGTGGGGGGGGCTCCTTTCATGGAGCGTGCTGGGGGGGGGGCCCAGGAGTCCTGGAGTGTTCCTTGAGGCCACCTAGAAACCTGTACTGGGGCTGCTCATGTACTGTGGAGGTACAATAGCCCGACAAAAATAATGAAATTGTGGGGGCAGTGCGACAATAACTGCTAGCCTCCAAGTCATTATGGGTTTAGGTTCCTGCAAGTTTAAAAATCATGTTAATCTTGGGTTCACGTGGTGGCTATTTAGTTCACGCGGTGGGCACGTGTGAACTGGGATTACAAACAGATACTACAGGTAGGTATTAAATTATCAGCATGGGAAGTATGGGGGGTGTGGGGTTTTTTTGTGTGTGTGTGTTTTCTCTCCCACAGAACCCCACTGGCTTCCGACATGTGTGATAAAGCTTATCATGAGCGGCAAGAATTCTGAATGGAGTTAAGGGGATGCTGAGCAGCATAAGACCAGCCTGAATATCATATAGAAGAAAGTATATCCTAAATATGGTTCATTTGCGTTCACTAACTTCTACTAACGGGTGTGATGATTCAGTCATCGTGTGTCTGTCTCTCAGGTGTCTTGTCCATACCCAATGTTGTGATCTGTGTAATGAACAATGATGAAATTAGAATCTTAGGTAGAGTTTTCCACTGATACTGTTCCTTAACTGTGTGAGCTGCGCAGGAGATCGCCAGTTTTGGAGCGAGTAGAGACCATAAACCAGCAAGTATTAATCTAGGCTGTAGGGTTAGCAGAGCCTAGAGCAAGGTGCACCACTATGCATCCAGGTACTCAGGAACCAGTTGCTGTACGGAAGCAGGTTTTGTGATACCCGGTTACAGAAGCTGCTAGTTACGTAACTAGCTAGAGGTTATGCTAATACAGGCTGTCAAAGGTACTATCCTTGGTGCAGTAATGCAGGCTTGTGCTGGGATGGGGTCCTTAGACCATCAAATAATTGCATTTGTATCTGCTATGACAGTAGTGGGAGTTGTTTGAGCTTTTCTGTGTTTTCCAGGATTTAAATCAGGAGTTGTCTATGTTGCTACCTTGCTGGTTCAACTGTCATGGGGGGTATTGCTGACCTCAAGGCCCTCTTGTGCGCCTTTCCAATGACATCTGTAGCATTGTGGATAGGGTGTCTTCAAGCCTCCTGGGTGGAGGCCAAAGCAGACTAGTTATGTTGATCAGTGTACTGTGTACGCAGAAAGATAGACTGCTTGTTTCCTACCAGACTTATCACTTGCATAATTTGTAAGCGGTGTTGTTTTGTCCATTTCCAAGTTTTTCTCAGCAGCATTTGTACTCCCAGGAGCTCCTTTTTACAGAGGATTGTTCACCCCTTTGGAGTTTTGGGAGAAACACTCTGTGCTTGGCCAGGGACCTCCTTTAAGCTGATGGTCTTGTGGTCCCTGTGGGAGCTGGAGGCAGAACACGGCTTGCAGGTGGGGACCTTGTCCTTTGATGCCTTAAGCCCCTAATGGTTTTCATTTTTCTAATATTTGTAAGACTTATGAGTTTTATAAGTAGGTTTAAAAGCAGAAACCCCTTCCTTCTTTGTCCCTTGTCCCTTTCCCTTTCTCCAGTACCCTTGTTTATACATTCCCTAACCCTCTTACCCCATTCTGTGCTCCCCATATCAATCCTGCTTCTGAATACAGCAGAATTATTTAGTCTTTTGTCAAGGCAAAGGCCTAGACTGTTTGGAGAACAGCATATCTGGGCCTAAACCACAGAATAGGTCAAGAATTAGGTAAATATGTGCCCTTTGTGCTCTGATGAAGTTGAAGATGATGAAGTAAGTGGTCCCAAAAAGACCCCAGACCCAATTCTCAGGGGGAGGGCCAGGGGCGGTCCAGAGGAAGGGCCAAAGGGTGGACACATCTGGGATTGGATGGATAATGTTATAAAAGGTAACCTTTCGGGCACGGCCGGTGCGCGCGTCTATAACACCTATTGCCTTGGCAAATAAACCCTTTCTTATCTCACCCCTAATTAATTGCTCCGGAGATTTTTTTCAGAACCAAAATACACCGGCAACAGTGGTGGAACCCGCACGGGGAGAACTGGACCGGGGACTTCTTCAGACTGGAATTTTCATCAGCAGGAATATTCCTCAGCAAGCCGGCTTTTATCTGAGAGAAATTCCCGCCGGTCTGAGAAGCCCAGCTCCACGGAACCCACGAAAACAAGCACGGAGCATAGAGGTGAGATAAGGAAACGGTACCTATCTGGTTAATTAGCAGCTGCGGGAAAGTTTTGTGTCCCGGGATAGGGGGCACGGATTCCTGAAAATTTTGACTTGGGCCCTCGAAACAGTCTAGAGAGTCAATTTTCAGGGGGAGGCGAACGGGTTGGTTCGCCAATTACCCAGGTCAGGGCGGGAGTTCAGCCTAGGGGCTGTTCTGGTTTTGGAGGGGACGCCCTCCGGTGCTCTGACGCTGTGGGAGAGCCGGTGGGGCTCTGGAGTCGGTGTGACTCGGTAAATAGCTGAGAGGTTACGTTAACAGCCTCGTGACCTAAAGGTTGTCATCTCGAGACCCAGTGTGTTTGACTGGTTTGCTTCTGTTTTGCAAGCATGGGTTGTGTGGATTCAAAATTTAAGATCCCTAAAGAAACCCCCCTTAGTTTGGTTCTAAAACACTGGAAAACTTTAGCTGGTTCTGAGGCACCTTTAAAGAAGGAAGAGCTGTGTAGGTTGTCTCTAAATATTTGGCCGTTGTTTGGACAACTGAGAGGGATAGCATGGCCGAAATTTGGTCCGTTTGAACTCAATACAGTGCTTCGATTGATCTCGCTTCTTCATGTAGAACAGAGGTGGCGAGAAATTCGATACGCAGAGTTGTTTTTGTTCCTATTAACACGTCCTGGATTGGGGGTGGAAGATAAGAGAAACGAAAGCTCAGAAAGGGCAGAAAAATCAGAAATAGAGTTAGAAAAAGAGGGAAAAGATCAAGTTAAAACTACCCCTGTCTCACGAGTTTTATTTAAAAACACGGGGAATGGTGATTTAAATGTGTTAATGTCACCTAATGAGAGAACAAACAGCCCGGGAGAGGCTAGAGATGCAGGAGAAGCTGCCCGGGGACCAGCCCCTGCTGAGCAGGCAGGAGCCATCGGCGGACCCCCTGGTGTGGATTTGGCTGCACCGGGAGGGATTAGGCAAATTAAAGCCTCTGGAGAAGTTAGCTCAGGTCCAACGGAAGTGAGTCCTGTCGGTTTAGTTGGAGTACGCACAGAGGTGCAGGTGAAATCAACTTTTGTTGAAGCCGCTTTCAGCGCGGCAGAGCAGAGCGAAAGTTATGCAGACGCTGCGGGGCTGGCTAGCCCAGAAATAACATCTAGTTTGATTGCAACAAGAGAAACAGCAGGAGAAACTCCTGGCCCCACAGGGGCAATGGCTGCGGAGTCTGCCCTGTCTGTTCCACCGAGCAGGGAAGCAGTCTGTAGCTCTGCAGCAGCTGGCAGCTTTGCCAGGGTAGATAAAGTTGTCATAACAGCGGCAGAAGTGAGCTCGAAAGTAGAGAAACTAGTAATAACTGAAGGTGATAGTTGTACCGGTAGCAGTGAAGAGAAGGCGTCGGCCCCAAATGTAGAAGTGTTTCTGAGAACGAGTAGCCCAGCACCAAGGATGGGTGCTCAGGCAGCTGGTTTTATCGGTGGTGATAGCGATATAAGAACTGTTAGAACGGAATTGCATGCCCCAAGTGCAAGGGATATGAACTGGTCCAAAATGTATGAAACCAGGCAAAAGGCAAATGAGTCGCCCACAGAGTTTTTGAACAGATTGAAAGATGTTGTTAGAAAATATATTGATATTGATTTAGAATCAGACGTGGGAAAAAAACAGCTGGCACGCTTGTTTGTGGGACGGTCCACAAACGATATAAAAAAGAAATTATTAGAGATAGCTTGGGCAGTATACCAGAACAGAGAGCAGAAAGCTAGTACGGTGGGCGGTGAGGCGATTATAAGAACAGCCATTGCCGCGGCAACAGAACTCCCGGCTCAGAGAGCAGGGGAGGCTTCTAGAATGGCCGTTACCATGGCGACAGAACTGGCTGGTGCCGTGAAGAAAAAAGTGTTGCCTGTGTGTGATACAGTGAGGATGCGTGTGATGGAGAAAGCGAGATTAGAGCAGGGAGCGATCCCGAAGCTTAAAACTGTGGCGAGCACGATAAAGCGAAGACAAGAAAAGCTAGTCCTAGTTGTTGCTCTAACTAGTGAAGAACTTTTAGTTCCTGCCAGTGTGGTCCAGGCAGAGACAGCAGATGCGAGTGCCGGGGCAGCGTTAACCACACGCACAGAAAAGATGAATCCAACTGCGGGACAGTTAAAATCTAGATTTGGTACAGGAGCTGCTGCCGCCTCCGCAGACAGAGCAGAGGCCGTAGCAGGGGCAAAGGCAAATTATTTCCTGGCTGTGGCCAACGTGAGTGGAGCAACTCATAACACCTTAGCGGCTGCGAACAAAAAATCAACTAGAGTGCAGAGACTGCAAAAGAACCTAGAATGGTGTCTGTGGCTGGAGTCCCAGCCCAGTTTAACACAGGATCCTCTGGCTCTGCCATTGGGGGCGGAGACGGAGCTGTTGCTTCCACTCCAGCCCTCCCAAACCTGCACAATCCGCTCCCCCCATCAGACCGAAAGGGGGGAAGGGAAGACAAAAGCAGTATAAATTCCCGGCGAACACAAAAACTAAAATCCGCTGGTGCAATATATGTCATAAGGTAATAAGGTGATGCTTTGAAAACTGTGAGAACTATCTAAGGGAAAAGAAACTATTTACTAACCCTTGCATCTTCTATCTTTTAAAACTGCCGCAGGCTCATAACCTGTGAAAGAATATTTCCTACCCTAACTCAGAAAAGGGGAATACTGATCTATTTTAAATGTAAACTAACAATGTGTCAGAAGTTAAATGTTCACAGACAGTTTGTTCCAGCAAACAACCCTGGAAGCTGTACCACTAAAATTCAAACTGAGATACCATGAGAACAACTTTTATGCAAGAGTAGACACATGTCTCAACTGCAAACGCAATACACCAGACCAAGAGTGAGTAGGTAAAAGCCTTCTGACACAATTGAAATCAGTTTGCACTAAAAGGTGGTACAGAAACGTATACATATACTGTAATTATTGTGTTTCTTTGTCACTTACTATTTTATATTGTTTTAAGCTTCGCTTTTTGTTAGCTTAATTGCTAAGAATTGAAGGCTTATATTGCTTTTGCTTTTGTTACATGAATTGCTTCGAAGCCTACAATGTTTGTACTTGCACTTATCTTGTTCCAACAAAAATTTGTAAACATCTATGTCTCTCTGCAGCTTGTGGAAGAATTTCTCCTAAAAGCAGTTTGATGAAGGGTCCGTAAAATTTGCATGTGATTGTGGAATCTGTTTATCTTTTTAAGATGCTTTTTATCTAGTGTCATCTAGGAATGTGTGTGAACCTGAATTTGCAAAGAAAGTCCTACACTGAAACAGAGGACGGATAAGAAAGTGGCATCAATGCTGTAGTGAAAAGCAGCGGAGCCAAGAAAGCACAAAGTGACCCTTTACCTGGATGCCATCACAGCTTCTGTAAAGCAGCGGTACTACTCTAGCAGGTTCAACGCTGCATCATGAGAATCCTGCTTCTGATTGCTAACCAGGAATTACAGCACTGGTTTTGTGAACCCTCCAATAAGACCCAAAATCTGGCTTGCACCATTGCTTACAATCCTTGAGACAATCCGGTAACATCGTTGTTGGAATAATAGGTTTAAGTTACTTAAATAGTGTACTAAAAATGCTTTCTTAACTTTATTGCTTGGTTGATATTCCCATATCTATAAATGTACCTATTTTAACAGGTGAGGCAGCTTTTATCCATGGAGGCAAGGAGTCCCTGTAAGACTACTCCATGAGGTAAAGATGATTGACTGCAGTCTGGGACAGGTTGGAACAGGACAACCTGCCCCCGGTAAGGCCTAGAATTTGTCCAGAGAGTATAAGCTCTCTGCGGTGGGCTACTGGCACTGCCAGGGTGCTGTCTGCATCCAGACGCAGTCTGCTTCAGGTAAGCTCTGGACTGGCCTATTATATCTGTGACTGGCAGTTAATCGCTTTATTTGATAAAAGCACAAGCTCCTCTCTCAGAAGATTGAAATGCAGGAATTCCAAGATCCAAAATTCCTGTGAAATTGTCATCAGAGAGTCACACTTCATGGACTCCCTAGTTGCATAAAGAGGTTTATCTGTAGAATTGTTTAATGTTTTAAGATCTGCTTTGCAGGAACTGTAAAAATACATCATGTCACCTAAGCCTGTGAAGCTAGACACTCCTGCTCATCTGTTCCAGCCCAAGGACTAAGTTTATGTTACACTAAAGACTGAAACTCCTGCAAGCCAAATGGAAAGAACTGTTTTTAAGTCCAGCAGACCATCTCCAACGTGGACAGTTATCATCAAGGACCCTGAATTTCATCCAAGAAGAAGAGAAACCTCTGTTCCTGAGACGAGTAGAACAGCAAGGACTGTTACAAGAACTGTTAAAATAGTGTTTAAGTTTGCTTTTCTTGTTTGTATTGCTTAGTATGGCCAGGAACTATGAATTAAGTTTAAAGCCTAAATTTACATTTGGCTTTAGCAAAATGCACCAAACATTCTTTATAAGTGAGTGCTGAATTTGCACTACAGATTTGGCTGAAATTTAGCAACAAGTTTAAATTGCATATTGGTAATTCTTAAGATGTTTCATTAAGTCTATTTTCACAAACTTACTTCATGGTTACCAGGCTAAATCTGAATACTAGTGTAAAAACTGGATAGCTTATTATATAGTTGCTGTAGGTGTAAGTAGTAGAGATTGGACAAAGACCTTTGGGTTTTGTCCAGTCTCTAAGGGGGGAACTGATGCCTTAAGCCCCTAATGGTTTTCATTTTTCTAATATTTGTAAGACTTATGAGTTTTATAAGTAGGTTTAAAAGCAGAAACCCCTTCCTTCTTTGTCCCTTGTCCCTTTCCCTTTCTCCAGTACCCTTGTTTATACCTTCCCTAACCCTCTTACCCCATTCTGTGCTCCCCATATCAATCCTGCTTCTGAATACAGCAGAATTATTTAGTCTTTTGTCAAGGCAAAGGCCTAGACTGTTTGGAGAACAGCATATCTGGGCCTAAACCACAGAATAGGTCAAGAATTAGGTAAATATGTGCCCTTTGTGCTCTGATGAAGTTGAAGATGATGAAGTAAGTGGTCCCAAAAAGACCCCAGACCCAATTCTCAGGGGGAGGGCCAGGGGCGGTCCAGAGGAAGGGCCAAAGGGTGGACACATCTGGGATTGGATGGATAATGTTATAAAAGGTAACCTTTCGGGCACGGCCGGTGCGCGCGTCTATAACACCTATTGCCTTGGCAAATAAACCCTTTCTTATCTCACCCCTAATTAATTGCTCCGGAGATTTTTTTCAGAACCAAAATACACCGGCAACACCTTCTCGCAGTAGCATTCCAGCAATTTGCCATGCTGGGGCATTTTCCTCTCAACCAACACTTGGGCGCCACAGAGCCCCACCAGGACGTAGTTTTTCCATTCCCTGGGTGTTCTTTGTGCTGTGCTCGCTCAGGTGGGCTTGGCACGGGGGGGGGCCTTGCATGTCAGGCAAGTCTTCAGGGCTGGATAGGGACCCTGAAGGCAGAAATCAGACAGGATCACCTCCGCTTGTTGTCCCAAATTCTCCTCCTTCTGTTTGCATTGCACTTTCTGCTTTTCCTCCCCTTGATGAACACAAGCGTCCAAAAGGTTCCCCACTATGTTGCGAAGATGGGAGTTGGGCTGCAGCTCCCCGATGGAACCTGGGGTGAGCTCGGTTCCTGCCTTAGAAACTATGGAACCACAATATCCCTGGAAGGATTTAGATAAGACCCTTGCCACGTTCCACCCTAAAACAGAATAGGGAAGTGACCAAGTCCCAGGTCCACAGATCCATGTAACTAGGCGTGACCCGCGCCCCTTTGTCATCTGTACTATCTGGTGGGGACCTACTAATTTGCAACGGGTGCGGGCTTTAGTGGACACAATATTACACGGAAATCCTACTAAGCATAAGGGGTACTTGGGGAGCATCCAGTCCAAAGTGTACAGACATAAAATTACAGGTTGGCGATTGGCAGCCGCAATTGTGTCAGGTCATGGTGGTGGCAATAGGAGAATACATAATCAGTATAGATCTTGTACAAGGTAGCACTTTAACGATAGGTCAGCAGTTATGGACATTTGGGACCCCGCGGTGGTTAAGTGTCCAAGCAATTCAAGTGGGGCGTGTTCAGGCAGTTGCAGAGATACCTGTCGCTACACAGGTGGTAAATATCAAGCAATATTGAATACCCGGTGGGGATGAAGCTATCCAACAGACTATCGATGACCTTTTGGAGGTCCAGGTGTTGCGTTGTTCACATTTGCCGTTGGTAGTCCAGTTTGGCCGGTGGGGAGGCTCGATGGGAGTTGGTGGATGACTGTAGGTTACAGAGGGGTGGGGTAAGGAATTTTGGGAACAGATCTGGAATGCTCTGAAGAATCGTGACGTTCGTGTATTCCATGTCGATGCCCACATGAACCAGGAGATCGTGCCCTGGCCTTATGGGCACATGATAAGTCTGGGCACGCAGGGCAGGATGCAATGCTTGCTTGGGCAAGGGTCCGAGACATTCTCATGCCCCAGATAGCTACCCAGCAAGTGCTTAGCGAGGGTACTGTTTGTCAATTCTTGAGGGAACGCAAAGTGCTCTCATTACCGCTAGGGCATTTGAAGCACAGATCACGCGGTGGAGAAGTATGGCAAATTGACTTTCCTGGTCTGTTGACAGGATATCAAAGGCAGAGATATTTGCATAGCAGCGGACACCCATTCTAGCCTTATAGTAGCCATCAGAAATGGTTTGCAGGTGGCCGGGTGTGGTACCAAGCCCCAGGTGAAAGGAGTCCTGTGGCTGCTGAGATTGTGGCAGCCGATGATTCTCAGGCTGTTACCATTGCAATTGAAGGTCAAACAGAGGTTAAAGGAGTTCGCACCCGAGATGACGAGAGTGAGGGTGGGAGAGGGTGTCGACCTATAACCATTTTCCCATTCCTTCCGCATTTAGGTATCCGGGCGAGTGCGCACAGATAGTCCAACCATCATGAACATGCCTATTCCTGCAGTAAGCAAGCTGCATGTATTGAATAATGGTACACGTTTTGTGTTTTATCTAGCAGGTTTCTCATTGCACTGGATCCAGGGGGCCACTCTGTCAAAGGATCCAAGAATCTGAACGTCATGGACATGTTATTTCCTGTTACTTGTGATAAAAGGGGGATAGTTTTCCTAATGATTGTCGTGCGGTACTTATGTTTGTATCTTTGCAATTGATTGTGGCGTTCCCCTTCCCCTTTGGACTGATCTGGATCCCTTTCCCCACCCTCGACGTGGGGGAGCCCAGTTGTGGTTCCTTCTCCATCTGAAGAACCATTCCGACGTCTTGAAAGGACGGGAAAGGGGACTCCAGTGACAGGGTTTTTCAGGCCCCGAGCCTGGAGGGGAGAGGTGCTCCCCCCTCCCCCCAGCACCCACGTGGCTCCATGGCAGGCACAGAGACAGCACACCGGGCGTGGGGAGGAGGCAAGAGAGTGTTTATTGTTGGGAAGGGGTTTATAAAGCTTTTAGGAGGGTCAAAGGGGACCAATCACGAGTTCAGGGTCACACAAAAGAAACCATCAGGTAAGGGGTCAACAGCCAATAGGAAGGGGTTAACAGGGGACCAATGGGACACCTCAGGACACCTTGTATGGGAGACAATAGCTTCACAGGGGGGTGTTGGGAAGAAGAAACACGTGTTTACAAAGAGACCACAAAGAGCCATCCTAAGACATGTTCAAACAAGTTTCTCATCAGACTTAGTGCTACAGACTGATGTAACACCCTTTTCGGGCAGGCAACCTCATGCGAATTATATGGAACTAAGACCTGTGCCTGGTAGGCATGATGGTAATGAAAGGATTGTCGGTTATGTACCTTCCATGGGCCTGATCAAACCAGTAACATTGAGTGTTCTGTTTCATTTGTGCCACGATTTCACAACCTTCCGGAACCCTCCGGTTGTGGACAACTGTCTTTTATAGCATGGAGGCAAGAGGTACCTGCACTACCACTCCATGAGGTGGAGGGGTTCGATTGCAGTCAGGGGCTCGCTATGGCAGGATGGCTTGCCCCCGATGAGGCCTTGAATTTACAAAAGGAGTGAAAACTGCCCGTGGGGGCAATGATTAAACCAGGCGGTTGTCTGGTGCTAGACCACACTCCCGGTGTACGGGACCTGCGATAGCTCCCCATAGGCCCATAAAAATGGTGACTGGCAGTCGACCGCTTCATACTATAAAAGATGTATTGAAAGTATTAAGTTGTCCCATGGTTCAAACCGAATTCTAAGTTCTTTTATTGCAGTGTTTAAGCCCATGCAAGCGGACATACCAGCTCATCCGTTTCACCGTGATATCTGTCAACAGGATGCTGTCTAGTAACTAATCACCAGAACACACGCGGACCTCCTCCCTGGGGATGGACATGATGATCGGGACAATCTTGTCCGGACTCTCTCTATTTGAAACTCTCACCGGTGCCATGGTCCAAACACAGACCACGCGGTGGCATGTATCGGGACGAAGTTGGGATGTTATTTTTTGGTCTGTGTTTGGCCCTAGCCACCTGCAGTTAGTTTATGTTTTCTCCTGCCAAGTCTCCTGATAAAGCAGTGAACTTGGCCTTGGAGGGAGAGCTTCTGTGTAAACTGTTTTAATTGGTCTGTTGTGATTGGTCAATTGCTCGTCAGGGGCAGTTGGAGGACAAAGTGATGAGGAGGGTGATGAAGTAAGCCCACCGACTCATTTGGGAAGACCCCCCCCAAATCACTGCGCCTGCGTCAGGGGATTTCCAAGGTGCTCACGCACGCGCAGGAGGGGTGCACTTACATAACAGAAGGGGTGGGATTCAGAGCCACACCTCTCCGGGGCAGGTGCTCTCAAAAAACTTTATAAAAAGCAGAGACACTTCTTGGGGGGGCCGACTCTTCACGATGGACCAAGTTGCTTTCAGCGGGGACGCCTGCTTGAAGTGGGAGCCTGCCACCCCCCATGAACCCGCAGCTGCTGCAGAGAGACTTCATTATTGGTTAGGATGGGTAAGACTTGTTTACAGGTGACACCTGGGTGAGTATGGGGGGGGGAAAGCCTTCTTCCTAGGGTCTTTTATGCACTTTTTCCTCCGCCCCAATCCTTTTCCCTCAGGCGCCTGTTTTGTTTTCTCCCTTTTTCCTTGTTTGCCACCTTTTTCTAATAAATAGCTATTATTTTTTGCCAACTAGCAACGGTGTTTGGTTTATTCACGTTCCAGAATCTCTCGAACCTGTGTTTTTCCCTTGACTTAGTCCCTTCCCTGTTACAGATGCCTCAGAGATTTTTGGATTTTTTAACTTTTGTAGATTTTAGTAGTTGTGTAGTAAATGTAGATTTTAATGTAGCTGCATTATATCCCTTACCCTTTAGCATAATAGTTTACACATACCCAACCCTATTACCCCATTTCATATCAATCCCTCAAAATTCCGTTAGCATGTTTAGTCTTCTTTTCAAGGTAGGATTGTAGAAAAACACCTCTGTTTAAGAACATTGCATCCTAGGCCTGGACCAGAAGATACCATACAGGCAAAGCAACTGATATGGTTTGAAGCTGGCTCCCTGCCAAGTCTCCAAACCCTACCACCAGAAGTTGTCCCGTCCCCCCCCCCCAAACCTCAGGGAGAAGAGGGAGGAAAAAAAAACCTAAGAAAACCCGAAATGAGAGACAGCTAAAGTGATATATATAAATATATTTACACCTATATTACACTTATATACAATTAAAATATATACAATTTCCCAAGGGAAAGGGAAGGGGGAAGGGAAAAAGGAACAAAACCAAAATAAAATATATATCCCGATTAGTGGCCCGAGATCTAGTAACTAAAAGAGTTAGCAAGGAAATATCTCACACTTTCCTTGGGACAACGGAGAGTCGCTCTGGACCGATCGCCGGCAACCTCCACCTCCCAAGGTCGACGAGGCCTAACCAGGCCTCACTCCCCAACACGGCAGACCCAACAGCAGGGAACCTGCACCTCCAAGCCGCCGGAAGGAAAGAGAGCAAAGGTCTCTCCTCCTTTCTTCTTATAATCTGGCTTACGTAAAAATCGCAGGGAATACTGGGTAAATCTGGACCCTTCCTTGGTTACAAACTGGTCACCAAGGAAGGCCTAGCCCAAACCACCACAGAAACCTTCAAGCCCAGAACTTTGGAGGGGCTCCAAAGACCATACGTGTTGTGAAGAAGATGAAGATAAGGAAAAAGGGGTCTCTTAGACCCCAGATCTAATTCCCGAAGGGGCGTGTCGGGAGGCAGAACTGGGGGGTGGATAGATCTGGGATTAGACAGACCATATTATAAAATCATAGAACCACTGTCTGGGGGTGCGTGTGTAGTGTGTATTCTCCTGGGCCTGAGGCCTGATTAAAGGACCCGCTCTTTTTATCTTATACACTAAATTGGCCTGAAGTCTTTTCCTCCACCATCTCTTTAGGTAACACTACCACAAGCAGATCAATGCCCAACCAGTCTCTGAGCAATGGATACCCTGGAAGATCCCTGCCCCTTCTTTCACTACACCATTTTTACTGATGAGTATGACATTATATGGCATGGAATATTCCTTTGATCAGTTTCAGTCAGCTGTCCTGGTTGTGTCCCCTCCCAGTTTCTTGCCCACCCCTAACCTACTTGCTGGAGGGGGACAGAATAAGAAAAAGAGAGAGCCTTGACACTGTGCAAGTCAAAACATTGGTGTATTATCAACACTGTTTTAGTCACAAATCCAAAAGTCAGCACCATATGGGCTGCTATAAAAAAAGTTAACTGCATCCCAGGCAGACCTAGTACAGCCTATAAAGCAACTAACTTTTGAGACCCTTGGGAAAAAAGTCTGAGAATAAGAGGAATGCATCAGAACTACAAGGTTTCTTTGTATAGGAAAAACCAGAGAGATACCATAAATTCTTTGCTGACTCTAGGAATGGGGTTCAGAAACCTGAGGATGGACAGAAACAAAATTAAGTTGCAAGTATTTTCTCAGAAGGAGAATGGCTGATTCACTTCAGGCAGTATTTTCACAGGACTTGGAGCTTAAGAAAATTAAGATGGTGAAAAACCAAAATGAACTGAGTATCAGTTCTCTATGGCTTCACCCATTTCTGTCAAACCAGGTTGTGTCAGACGAGGGAGAAAAACAAACCTTGCATAAAAACTCCAGGCTAGATTTTGCCAACTTTAGGTATCCAGAGAAAGATTTGCAATACAATCCCAACAGCATAGTACTGTTCCACGCCTTGGCTGCTAGTTGCCTCAGCTGTTAGTAAGTCTCTTCAGCTCTTGGATGCCATCTTCTCAGCCCTTAGTGACTTCCCCTCAGTTTGGCAGTAGCAGTTGACTTTGGAGCGCTCCTGATCAAGAGAAGGTGTCGTGGTTTGGACCTTGTTTTCCCCAGAGGCTGAGAAAAGTGGTAGACCCCAAGGGGTGGAAACCCCTAGAAGTTTTGAAGTTCTGCCCAATGGGCGCTCCTGCAGAAATGTAAACATATCACAACCAGACCGGAAGAGATGGGTTGTAGTTTTGGTTGTTGTAGGAGAGGTGGCCATGTTGTGAGCCACGAGATAGGGGCTCTGTGCCCCTTGGGGCCTCTGGCCCCCTCCCAGCCCCTGGTTGGGGGGCTGCAGGGACCTGGAACAGCATAAAGCTGGGCTAGGTGCCTGTAGTTATGCTGGGAGAATGTTTTCTCCATGGGTGCAAAGCAGCAGCCGGCACTGACCAGAGAAACAGTGGCAGAGAGCCAGAGATAAGAACCTGAATTGGAGAAGCAGCAGAAACAACATGCAGCACCGGAGAGAAGGACTCCTGGAAGACAGAGTCAGGAGAAAGAGAGCCAGCAGCTGAGAGACAGAGTTTGGGGTAAGAGACTGTACCAGATCCCCCAAAACTCCTTTGAGACCTCCTGGAAGGAGGAAGATGATGGACTCTTACTTGAAAGAGCCTTGGAGTGCTACAGCACTTACAGAGAGGAGCTAAGAAGCTCAAAGGCGTCCTGAAGCTGGACCAGGACAGCCAAAGGAATGTGGAGGAGGGCTTCGCCCCCCCCGCTGCCTGGAGACAGAGCATGGAGCTCTGCAAATGGGAATTTGAATCCCCTGAGGAAGGGACTTTCACGAAGATGCCCCTGCATTTCGTGATATGCCTGTGGTGATGCGAGTCTTGTCCCTGCTGGCAGTCCACAGGTGAGGCCTTCGCTTGGACCGAAGGAGAGCCGAGGGGCTTGGAGACCCCCTTGTGTATGTTGAACAGAGATCCAGCTACAGCAACCCAGTTACTGCTGCATGTGGAGAAGACAGACAGAACCTACTGCATTAGAAGATCCTGCTGCTTAAGGACTGGAAGGGATCTGTCCTTCTTTCCCTCCTGGACTTTTATTTGGAGGGGAGAAGAGATCTGGTCCATTGTAAATACATATGTCATGGTAGAGATAGTTGTGATCATGTGTATAATGTGATATGGTATTTATTTGTACAGTCATTGTAATATATTCCCTTTCCCCCACTTTGAGTCTGGTGTGTTTTGTCTGGAAAAACCCATCTCACATTAGGTTGAGATGTGGGAGGGGGGAATGGAGCTAGGGAATTGGATTTCGGGACTATCTCAAACCATGACAGAAGGTAAGACAAATCTGCTTGAGCCATCCTCAGTGGGTTATTCCCTTGGTCAGACCCAGTTGAGGAAGCAACAAGTTGCTGAAGGCCAGTCATTTCCTGAACTGTTCATGCTGCATCATGAGGGCTTGCCTGCAGGAATAGCTTGAGGTGAAATTCACAGCTAATCCATGCAGTTTTGTTTACTGGAGTGCCTTTGGGTTACCTAGCTAGCAGTTTCAGAGGAAAAATGCCAGAAATATCTTGCATTTTAGAGTATATACAATGGTCCATCTACCTGTCATGAAGATAGCCCCTGACAGACTCCAGGTATCTCACACACCCTTGTAACAAGACCTCAAGAAGATAAAAATGACAAATGCCCTAAAAGGACTCCCACCATTGCCTCTCACAAAGGCAACTTTAACTCTGGTTGAGGGTGACCCATTTACATGGAAATGTGAATGTGTTCTGTATTCTGTGTCTGAGGCATGCTCAGGGATCCAGGTCCTTCCTTGGGTTGCCCAGTGGGGATATATGCAAATGTTGACTTCAACCATATAATGTGAGCTGAAAGCATATACAGCCCTAGCCCATCCCAAAGAGAAAGCTTAAAGGTGTTAGTTTTAACCATCTTCATGGCAAACATAATGGCTTGAGCTCTAGTGAAAGAGGCTCATAGTCACCCTTAACTCTTGTTCTCAGCTGATAGGCAGTAGTAACTAGTTTAATTCTGCAAAGTTCATCATATAGCTGAGTCTTTCACAGAAGAGAAGGTGTTTATGAGCTTCTCTGTTGTGAGATGGGCAAGGATTTCCGAAAATATAGCTTTTTGTGTCTTCCAGGATAATGCATGAGTGGGTCTTTTAATATCTATTTTGATTTTATTTCAAAATGGTGATGGAGCTGTGGGGATTGGAGAGTAGACGAAATACAACCTTGATTTACTAATTCACTGCACAGAAACATTAGATTGCTTCAGAAAATCATTCTTAGTTTCTATTCTCCTGTATGTTTGAGTCACTTTTAGTTGTAAACAACTCTCATTTTTTTCCTTTATATACAATCAGTTTCTCTCTCAGTAAAAAATTGTCGTGCTTCTTGCATGCTAAAAATTAGCGTTAAATTAAGCCTCATCTATTTCCTGTATTCAGAGTTCACAATCATTTCAGGCACAGGGCTAGGCCATCAGTACCTAGAAAATTATTGCAGAAATGTTGCTGTATTTTTTTCCCGGAATGATATGTTCAAGAGATGCAGTATTTGGAGAAGTATATTCCTTCTCTTCCTCTCCCCCAAGTCTACCTAGTTTGTGTCAGAAACTGCCTAGGGTATCCTAGGAAGTCCAGAAAGACTGTATAAATTATCTTTGCTTCTCACACAGGCCCAAATATACTAAACTATAATACACTTCATGAGCATGACCTTGGCAGTACATTCTATATGGTCCCCAGAGAGGATACATTGCAATATTTACTGTTGTAGGTCCTGATCCAGCAAAGCACTTAACCACATGCTTTGTTTTATTCATATGGTCAATCCCATTGTTTTCAACTGGACTAACCATGGGATCAAAAGATAAGAACATGTTTAAATGCTCTACTGGATTGAGGCTGTAGATATTTATATGATTTGGGCCATGAAAGATGCTACATACCCCATCTAATGACAGTTAAATTCCAGGGGAAACTACAGACTCTTTTCCACACGTAAACTAAAGCAAGAAGAGAAACAGACATACCATTGTTGTCCCAAATATGGATTCTTTTACCCTGTAGTGGGTTGACCTTGGCTGGACACCAAGTGCCCCACCGGAAAAGGGGAGAGAGAGTAAGATGGAAAATGACTCGTGGGTTGAGATAAAGCATATTACTAAAGCAAAAAAAGAAAAGATTGCACGTGCAAAAGCGAAGTGGAAAATAACAAGGTTTATTCTCTACTTCCCATCAGCAGCGATGGCTGGCCACTTCCGAGAAGCAGAGCTTCAGCACTCATAATGGTTTCTTAGCAGTCAGCCATTGTAAACAACAAATGCCCCCCTTCCTGCTCCTTTCCTTAGCTTTTATATCTGAGTTGACGTCATATGGTATGGAATATCCTTTTGGTCAGTTTGGGTCAGTTGGCCTACTTGGGTCCCCCATCAGAATCTTGTCCTCAATTGGGGAAGGAATGTTACAGTACTGATGTTGTGCTCAGCAGTAGCCAAAACACTGGTATGTTATCAACACCTTTCTAGCTACTAATGCAAAGCACAGCACTGTGAGAGCTGCTATGGGGAAATAAATTCCAGCTCAGCCAGACCTGATACACGCTCAGTGTGCAAGAAGCCAATCCACACACGGAGGCGAGATAGTTGATTTTATTTCATATCTATGCGGAGATGGGTGCTAGGTGGTGAATCCACAAAGACACCACACCTTCAGCATGCCAGGTGTTCATTTTTATACACTTTAAACAATAAAAATTCAGCATTTCCTGTATACGTAGCAACGTAAAGCTCATTGGCTTTGCATTTTGTCATCTCCGTTTAAAGATATAATGCACACTTATTTTACCGTGTATGCTCTATGAGGAAGGGGCTTATATGAGTAAGGGGCGATCATAGCCTGTGGGCGGGTATTTTACTATGTTAATGACTAAGGTTAGCACAAAGTTCAGGCAAAGCTCCTCTTTGACTTTACCAACAGTTTCATTTTCTTTGTATTTTGCTTTATAGTGTCTTCCTGTTCTTAACTTCTCAGGTCATGGCTCTTGGATCCTGCAAGTTTAGTTATTCCCTCATTTTTCATGAGTTCTTTTATTTGTCCTATACTATACTTCAGTGAATTTTTAACCTTCTCATGGTACTTTATTCAACACTATGTTTAGTGGTCCTACAAGACACATTCATAGAAACAGAGAATGATAGAATCATAGAATATGCTGAGTTGGAAGGGACCCATCAGGATCATCAAGTACAACTCTTAGCCCTGCACAGGACACCACAAGAGTCACACCAGGAGTCTGAGAGTGTTGTCCACTCAGACAGGCTTGGTGCTGCAATCACTTCCCTGGGGAGCCTGTTCCAGTGCTCAACCACCCTTTGGGTTGATGCCTAAAATGGGAGAAAAAACTCACTAGACAATGTGTAGATAAGATAGAGAGTAGCTCTTTGTCCTAGTTAATACAGCTGGGACCGATTCATCACTGGATGGGTGTAACCCAAAACTGTGTATTCTATGGCCCTCCATGCCATTTCCCAGAAACTGTAGTCAGGAGGGGGGGGGGGGGCTGCGAGGTGGGGGGGATGTTCCTGTCCTCATACCCTTTTTTGGAATTCCCCGCTCTGAGCATCCTCATACACTTTTATGGAATTCCCCGCTCTGAGGGAATGACTGACCATTCCTGCCTGAACTGGAGAATATATAAACCTGGAGTTTCAGAACCTTTCCACCACTCGTGGGATCCAGAGGAAGACTGCAGTTCACCGCTCTCAACCAGACTGAGACCACCACCCTCAACTGGACTGCAATCACCACTATTGACCAGACTGCAACAGCTCTCCCACCAGCAGGTTTTTCCCCTCTCCCTTTACTTTGGACTCAGGGGGGAAGGCCCAAGGAACACCACTTTGTTCATGCCCCAGGGTGTTGGGTTATACATTTGGGTTTTGTGGGTTAAAACCAATTGCTTGTCTGTATAATTGTACTTATTGCATTATTTTAATAAATTGTTATTCTGACTTATAATCTCTCTTTTGAGTTGAGTTCATTTCCCCTGCTGGTTAACTTTTAAACCAGCACACTCTTTAATGAAGGCCTCCTGGTGCACAGAGTAAAAAGCACACACGAGTGTCCAGGAGTTCGAAAATTTTATAGTACTAATATAGTACTAATTTAGAAAATTCATTATGAAGGGTGAGAATAGGGTTTGGTAAGTGTCAACTGCTATTCTAAAGTGTGAGAAACTACACAGCCATACTAAAAATCCATATTTACTACATAGCTACATTATAATTTACAAAAAGCTAAAAATCTTAAAAATTCTAAGGCATCAGTCCCCCCTTTAGAGACTTGACAAAAAACTCTATCTTGTCCAGTCTCTACCACCTATATTTGACATCATACCAGAAAGATGACCAACACCTACGGCATCAGTTCATAGAATGAACTATTATACAGATACTAACTATGTATATAACTAATATAAACAGTTGTTTTACGTAGGTCCAGATTGGTAACTATCAAGTCAGTTTATAGAAGATATCTCTGATGCCAATTTGTGCCCTAAAAAAGGCGCGGAGGAACTGCTCAGAGACAGAATTTTCAGTCTATAAGCAGGAGGTATTTATTTACGGCCGGGGAGTGGCCGGGGAGCAGCCCGATCGCCCTGGACAACTGCTCCAACGAGAAACTTACAATTTGAGCTTTTATACACTTTTTGCTAAGCAATTGCATCACATATTATGAATATTCATTACATTGCAACATCTACTTTTAATATTCATAGCAGGCGGAGTTGAGGCGGAGTTAGAGGCGTGGTCTTCAATTTGGGGAGAACTTCAGTGGTAGTTCCGGTCTTCCTTCATCATAAACTCAACGTCCTTTTCATCATCATCCTCCTAAACTTTTGAACCTTCCCTAATTTGGGTGGTTTCCTTATACATTTGGCAGGGTTTTTCAGTATCTGGCAAGAGTACTTAATTTCTTGGCTTGTCCTTTTTCTTATCTCCCTTTGTTTTCTTCCATATGTCCTTTTTTGTGTGTGCTAGTTCTCCCCGTTCATGCCCATGTTCCCTCATGTCAGAGTGTCCTGTATTCTAGTGAATTTATTGCCTCTGCTATTTCTTAATACTAAGTTCTCTATGCCTTGCTTAAAGCTTGCATTTGGTGTTTAACTCTCTAATTCTTGTAGTGCTCTACTAAATTCGTTTTCCAGGTTTTACCTGGCTTCATCTCTGAAACCCAATGAGATATCTACAGGAGTTGCCTGCTGTAGAATTTCAGCTTCTTTCCAAATTTCAGCCGAATCCATAGTATAAATCCAACAATCACTTCTTATGAAAAATACTGGATACATTTTGAACTAGAGCCAAATGTAAATTTTGGTGCTAGATCTAATTCATAATTACCAGTGATATTACACAATACACACAGAAAAACAGTTTAAACATCATCTTCTTCATCTGTAACAGTCTCTGTTGTTCCACTTGTCTCAGGAGCAAAGGCTCTCTTAACTGGATTAGCGAATCCAGGGTCCTTTGCCAGTAACCTGGACCACAATGAGGGTGGTCAGCAGAACTTGAAATAGTTCTTTCTACTTAGCTTGCAGGGGTCTCAGTCCCACCATTTAACATAGGCTCAGTCTCTGGGTTGGAACAGATGAACAGATGTGTCCAATCCCATGGGTCTAGATGACATGATGAATCTCTGCAGTTTCTGCAAAGTAGAGCCTAAACTATTAAACAATTCTGAAAATTAATTTTCCCTTATGTGAATATAGGGATCATAGGGACTTATGTTGTTTCTCCCCCTTGATTGTATGCAGATTCTCAGAAAGGACATAGGCAAGGCCTGTGATGCCTTAAGCCCCTAATGTTTTTTTTATTTTTCTAATATTGGTAAGCACTATAAGTTTTATAAGTAGATTTTAAAAGCAGCAACCCTCCCTCCTTTGTCCCTTGTCCCTTTCCCTTTCCCTCTAGCACCCTTGTTTACACATTCCTTAACCCTCTTACCCCCAAATCCATTAGAAATGTTTAGTCTTTTGTCAAGGCAAGGCCTAGATTGTTGGCAGAACAGCATATCAGGGCCTAAACCACAGAACACGGTCAAAAACTGGGTGACTATGTACCCTTTGTGCTCTGATGAAGATGAAGATGGGATGAACAGAGGGTCCTGAAATGCACCCCAGACCCATTTTCAGGGAGTGGACCCGGGGCAGTCCAGAGTAAAGGCCACAGGGTGGACACATCTGGGATTGGATGGATGGTATTATAAAATGTAACATCTCAGGCACGGGCCGGGGCACGCGTCTTGAAACATCTTAGCCTTGGCATAATAAACCCTTTCTTATCTCACCCCTAATTAACTGCTCCGGGAGATTTTTTTCAGCACCTAACTCCCACGGCAACACCTGAACCCACGTCATAGATGTTTCTTGACAAACCCTGCTTCTTTGTGCTTTGAGAGTTAATGAAGTGTGACTCTCTGTCTGATGACAATCTCAAAGGAATCCCAAATCTTGGAATTCCTGCATCTTGACTGTATGAGAGGAACTGAGCTTTTATATTATAAAGTGACTGACTGCTAGTCACAAATCTATAGGCCAGTTAGGAGCTTACCCCAAAGCAGGCTCTGTCTAGGGTTTGATGCAACACCAAACAGCACCCTGGCACTGTCAGTAGCTCATCACAGAGAGCCTGCATTCTCTGAACAGATTCCAGGCCTTATCAGGGGCAGGCCATCCTGCCACAGTCTGCCCCAGACTGCAGTCAATCATCTTTACCTCATGGAGTGGTCGTGCAGGGGCCTCTTGCCTCCATGTAGGCAATATGCAAGCCAGGTCCCATGGGAGGGTTCACAAAACCAGTCTCTCGTTTGCAGTGCTGTAGTCACCTTCTTATCCCCCTTGCCTCCTAACACAGGACTCCTCTTCTGTGAAGCTCAGCACTTCACACACTCCTAGATGCCACTGAATGACAAAACATTTCAGAGACAAATTTAAGGTAGATACATTTGATCTCATTATCACACGAAATCCTGTGTGGATTTCTCAGACCAACCCAGGGAGGAATCTCTTTCACAAGCTGTAGCAATCAGAGAGGAGACACAGATATTCCAAATGATGCTCGCAAAATGCTGCCAAACTGCTGGGACAAAATATGTGCAAATATGAGCATTGCAAACTTCAAAACAATCAATGTAGCAAAAACAATATGAGCTTTCAATTCTGCTGCCATATGGGACACCTGCGAAAGAAGAAAACTCGGTCCCACTTAGACCTGTTAGAAAGAGGCAGCAATCTAACAATCAATCTAACAATAAAAGAAGCCTAAAAGGCAACAAAGGACAGAAGATAACAAAATACGATAGTCATTGCACTGTATGGTGCTTCGACAGTATTATTCAAATTGGAGTAGTCGATCCATCCTTTTAGGGTCTTTTCAGTATGGATACAAGTTTCTGTCCAACCTAAGTGTGCTCTAATTTCTTACCCCAATTTAGATTCAAATTCAAAGCCTGATCCTTGTATACACACCACCTTTGGACGCCACAAGCTGATCCAAAGCCATTCAATTCTTAGAGTGCCTTTGGAAGGCTGGTAATTTTGTTTTACAATAGTTCTTAACCATGACAGAAGCTTTCCCACAAATTGGTCTTTCTTGTTCACTTACTCCTGACCTGAGATCCATCTCAGGAATTCCTGTTACAGTCCAAAACTTTTTGTCTTGGTGTATCAGATGATAGCAGAAGGAATTCTGCTATAGCAGAAGGAATTCTACCTGAAAGCCAATGTGGTTTCAGAGCCAACAGGAGTACCACAGACATGGTATTTGTTCTCAGACAACTGCCAGAGAAGTGTAGGGAACAGAACAAAGGTCTCTATGTAACCTTTGTTGATCTCACCAAGGCTTTCGATACTGTGAGCAGAAAAGGTCTATGGCAGATTCTGGAACATTTAGGATGTCCCCCCAAGTTCGTTAAAATGATCTTCTCACTTCATGAGGATCAGCACGGCCAAGTCAGATATGGCAATGCACTTTCTGAGCCCTTTCTAATTACCAATGGTGTGAAACAAGGCTGCGTTCTTGCACCAACTCTATTCACAATCTTTTTCAGCATGATGCTCCAAAGGGCCACTGCAGACCTCGATGATCAGGATGGTATCTACATTCAATACCATACTGATGGAAGCCTATTCAACCTAAGGTGACTGAAGGCCCACACCAAGACCTTAAACTATCTTGTCCGGGAGCTGCTTTATGCTGATGATGCCGCCCTTGTGGCCCACACAGAAGAAGCTCTGCAGCGTTTAACATCCTGCTTTGCAGATGCTGCTGAGCTCTTTGGACTGGAAGTCAGATTGAAGAAGACAGAAGTTCTCTATCAACCTGCACCTCAGGAAGTCTTCCATCATCCCCATATCACCATTGGCCAATCAGAGCTCAAATCAGTTCAGCAGTTTAATTACCTAGGCAGCCTCATCTCCTCGGATGGTAAGATTGACGGAGAGATAGACAACAGGTTAGCAAAGGCATATAGTGCTTTCAGAAAACTCCATAAAAGAGTATGGCGTAATAAACACCTGAAGAAAAGTACCAAGATCAGTGTTTACAGAGCCATTGTGCTGTCCACTCTTTTATATGGTTCCGAATCATGGGTCATCTACCGCCACCACCTGCGTCTCCTAGAACGCTTCCATCAACGCTGTCTCCGAACAATCCTAAACATCCACTGGTCAGATTATGTGACCAATACATCTGTTCTAGAACAAGCAGCAGTCACAAGTATTGAGGCCATGTTGCTGAGAACACAGCTGCGCTGGGCAGGGCACGTCTCAAGGATGAAAGATCACCGCCTCCCTAAGATCTTGCTTTATGGTGAACTTGCCACCGGCTGCCGCATGAGAGGAGCCCCAAAGAGGAGATACAAGGAGTCCCTGAAACAACATCTCAGCCTTGGCCATATTGATCTTCATAACTGGTCTACTCTGGCCTCCAGTCGGGAGGTCTGGAGACACACCATCTATAATGCTGCTGCTTCCTTTGAGAAAACACACAGAATCACTCTCGAGGAGAAAAGACAACGCAGAAAGAACCGTGTCTTGCAGAATATATGACCCAAGGAATCCTTCTGCTGTGCCTTTTGCAATCGGACATGTCTATCTCGTATTGGCCTTATTAGCCACCAGCGTGCTTGTAACAAATGTGGATAGAGCCTTTCCCAAATCTTCATTCGCGAAGCCTAGCCATGATGATCAGATGATAAAGCCTCTTGTCTTGATTACCTGACTTGCAGTTATTAAGGTATGTTCTGTTATTTGTTTACCATTCTGCACGAAGTTGTTTCCATCCGTATTACTCCCAGACTGGGTTCTCTGGTGGCACATCCTTCAAGTCTGTCTGCTGGAATAGACCTTCTTCAAACAGTCATATTCTGATACATTGTTAGTTCACATTGAGGACAAAAACAGTGGCCCCTTCTTTTGTTAAAGTGCTGTTTGTACCATATGAGTTATACAAATACATACTGATGATTAATATACCAGTGGCTGCCACAGCCCCCCAAGCTGAATCAGAGCACAGAGGGCAGTAATATTCACCACAGACTGCAAGCCTGGAGCAAACTCAGAATACACAGTGGCCAACACAGGTAGTCCTTTACTTTGATTAGAAGATGGTAAGGCTTCCAATACAGCAGTTTACAAGGAAACCTCCTTCACACACACACCCCTTTCCGTCTTAGCCAGTCCAGCGGGAGGGGGAAGGGGCCGTTGGACAGTGTCGGCCGACTGGCCTCCCGCAACCCCCCTTCTTGGTTCCCCACAGGGGTGGGGTGACGGCCAGTCCATCACGGGCTCCCCTCAGGAGCCCCCCTTCTCTTCCCCTGCTTTCGGCACCCTCAGCACCCTATTGCCATGGCAACAGGGGCGAGCCAGGAGCCTGAGTAAGCAGAGTGGTGCTACGGGTGGCGGGGCTGGCCTGGGGGCAGCCCGGACTCGGACCACCCCTCTCACCGCTTCCCTCTCCGGGACAGAGCCCGATATCTCATTTCTAGGGGTTCCCCATTAACAAGGGACCCTGAACCTTCACAGGTTCCTGGGCAGGACTCCGAGTTGCAGTCGGACAGTGCCCAAGGCTTCCGTGTGCCGCCGGACCCGGTCAGCAGCTCCGCCCACGGCGGCTCCGAGGGTACGGAGCTGGGCTCCCCATCGGCATGGGGGAACACATGAGCACTAGGGGCTCCAAAGCCACCTTGCGCTGCCCCTCCCACTGGGGTGGCAAATACGCTTGCAGCAGTTTCTGTCATAGAGAAAACCGTGGGTGCCAGGGGGGAAGCGGTTGGAAAAACCACTGTTCCCTGTCGGAATCGTGGAAGCGGAAGCCACAGAAGCCCTGGGGGCGGGGCTATCCCCTCCTGTAACAGCGGAGACCCCCCCTTCAGTCCTCAGCTGTTGTCGAAACAGCGGCAGAACCAGGGGTGGCGGCGAAGGGACTGAGGGCAGCAGTGGCGGTGCCACTTGTGACCGCGCTGCTTGCAACCAAAGTAACAGCCGTTTCACCACTCGGCGCAGCCGCGGTGGCAGATTCCCCCCGCTTGCAGCAGGAACGGCGGCGGCTCCACCCAGGGCGGTGGCCACCCCCTCGCTCGCCACAGCAGGAGCAGGCGGCGGCGGCTCCGGGGCTCCCCTTTTGGATCTTTAGCCCTCGCATATTAGGAGCGAGTAACAGGTCTATATCCTCGTCGCTCGAGCTTTTGACATAGGTCTGGCTGACGGGGCAACACTTTCCACGATGTTTCCTTTTACCTCCCTCTAACGCCATGACCAAAAGTTCTATCTCTACAGGAGACTGTTCATACTCCTTTTTCCACTCCGGGCGATTTAAAAGGAGAAGAAATAGCTCAACATACGTAATCTTATCCCATTTTTCTTCTTTTTCTAAAACCGACAAGAGCAGTAACACAGTTTTACTTAGGAGAGATCCAAACCAGGACCAGATCTCCCCCCCCCATCCAATCTATACCAAGGCCAAAGCTGTGTAGTTAATTTAATTTTCTTGCCTTTTAAGAGATGTCTTAGGGCCAGTTAAATTACTCCAATGCTGTAATACCAATGCAAGAGGAGATCTCTTGAGGATCTCTTGCTCTGTTGACTGCACATAGCCCATATTTGTAACTGTTCATAGGCAGAAAAAAAACAGCAGGCAAAACTTCCAGGTACTGGCTTTGACCTCGAAACCTCAGAGTTATCAAGCAAGCTCTCTGTACTGCACACCACCAGCAACTTGAGGTAGGGACAGGCTATTTCAGTACAGAAGAGGGCTTAGAGACAGGGTATCCCCATTCTCTTTTGACTGTATCAAGCCAATCCAAAAAACCCCTGAGCATTAAACAATGGCGTGGTCCACCCCCTGCAGTCTCCCTTGCCTTACAGAAGCTGCAAGGGAGCCACACCACCAGCCCCTCCCTTAACCAGTCAAACCGCACCCGTCCTAGGAAAAATGCATAGTGGAGGAAAAACACCTCTGGGTCTAAGCCACTCCACAAAAGTGGAACCACAAGTAGCTTCCTGCTCCCCACCAAACAGATCCCCCACACTGGCCTCTCCAACCACATTGGGTCAAGCCTTTGCCTGCAGACCGGGAAAAAACAACTGACTTTTACAGCACCATGGGATCCCACAGAAGTTGCACCCTGGTCCCACAACAAGTACTCCCCATTTCCGGAAAAAACAGGTTACAGTTGCTAGCAAAAATAACCAAAAGAGCTGCTCTTTACCTCACCTCTGCGCAGGGTTCTTAGGAGCTGGGCTTCTTAGGATCGATGTGGGGAATTCCTCAAAAATATGGCGCCTGAAGAAGAATTTCTCACAGGATGAAATTTCTCGATCCAAAGAAGTGGCAGGTCCCAAGCTTCCACCTTTCAGGCGCCAAACTGATGCCTAAAATGGGAGAGAAAACTCACCAGACAATGTTAGTATAGATAAGATAGAGAGTAGCTCTTTAATGAAGGACTCCTTGTGCATGGAGTAAAAAACTCACACGAGTATCCAGGGGTTCCAAAATTTTATAGTACTAATCCATTTGTTGCCTAAAAGACCATGGAGAAAAAAGACTCCAGGACAATTTAGTGTATAAAATAAGATAAAGAGAGTAGGTCCTTTAATCTCAGGCATGAGGCCCAGGGAATACACATGACACGTGCCCGCCCAGACAGTGGCTCTATGATTTTATAATAAAGTTCATCCAATCCCAGATCTGTCCACTCCCACTTCTTCCCCGTTCTGCCCCCTGACACGCCCCTTCGGGAATTGGGTCTGGGGTTGTTTGGGGCCTCTTCTTCCTCATCTTCATTTTCTTCAAAGCACGTACAGTCCTTGGAGTTCCTCCAAAGATCTGGGCTTGAAAGTCGCTGTGTCTGTGTGATATCTTCTAGTCCAGGCCTTAGGGTGTTTTCCTACAATTCTACCTTGAAAAGAAGAGTAAACACGCTAATGGAATTTTAGAGGGATTGATAAAGGGTAAGGGATAAAATACAGCTACATTAAAATCTACATTTATTACACAACTACTTCTAAAATCTATAAAAGTTAAAAAATCAAAAAAAAGCTCAGAGGCATCAGTCCCCCCTTTAAAGATGGACAAAATGCAATCTCATCCAATCTCTACCACTTATATCTAGCATTATACCAAAGGGATGACCAGCATCTGCAGCATAGGGTCGTGCAATGAGCTATTATACAAACACTAACTATGTATATCACTAATATAAACAGGTTTTTTATCCGGGTCCAGTTCGGTAACCATGAAGTAAGTTTGTGGAGAATGTCTCCAAAACCCAGTGAGACATCATCAAGGGTTACCTGATGTAGAATTTGGGTTTGCTTCCGAATTGCAACCAAATCTTTATTAATTCTTCAACTTTGGTCTACATAAGAACAGTAACTTGTGTTGATGATCATACACACGCCTCCTTGTGAGGCTAGTAAAAAGTTGAGGGCCATTCGGTTTTGTAATACTACATGAGACAAACTATTGACTTCCTCTTATGAGGCCATGATTGCATCTGAAGCCTGATTTTTAATGTGTTTAATAACAGCCGAGATGTTATCAACTGCCTTTTCTAATTCACTTACTCCTAGAGACGGGATTAGGACTCTAACTATACTGTGAAAAACGATGGGACGTTCAACCCAGGGTTTGTTGGTTCTTTTTACCCTTTATGGATAAGTTCTTACCCATTCTCTTTGTTTATGAATTTGGTTGAGTACCATTATGTTTGGGATTACAGCCCCAAGGGCACAGGCCTGATCTTTATCAAGGGGCAAAACTTTCCAGGCTTCATTTTCACAGATCCAGTGCCACCCTGAACCCTTGTTATAGGTTAGAAATTCAGGAGAGTTTTTCTTTCCCCTGCCCCCCCCACTGTAGGAAAGACGGAGTTTGAACGGAAAGGGGGAAGGGAGTTAATTAGCCTTACAAAAGAACTAGCTAACCAGGCTGCATTCCTCGCTGATGGCCCATCAGCGGCTGGGGGGAGAGGGGAGGAGTTTTGGGAGGGGGTGGCTGGGTCTTCTTGGAGGGGAGGGGGGGCGGGCTGCAGAGTTCGCTCTCTGGGACGGAGATGGGGATCTGCGTGCGGGCATTTTGGAGAGAAGGCCTGGAAGTCTGTCTTTTTTCTGGCTTTTCGTCCTGGTGAGGCTGGACCACTGGACTCAGTTGGCTCGCACACTGCCTCGTGACTCCCGCCGAGACCTACCAGGTTTTCATTGGAGAGGTCTGTTCTTGCTGGGAGAGAAGGGAAGAGCCTTGGAACACTGTCATCTGGGAACAACAACCCCCCTCCTCGCGTGGTGACCGTGATGCCTTAAGCCCCTATTAGTTTTTTTATTTTTCTAATTTTTGTAAGCCTTATAAGTTTTATAAGTAGTAGAAGTAGATTTTAAAAGCAGCAATCCTCACTCCCTTTCCCTGTAGTACAAGTAGTTTACACATTCCTTAACCCTCTTACCCCATTCTATGCTCCCCATATCAAATCTACCCCTGAACTCAGTGGCAATGTTTAGTCTCTTGTCAAGGCAAGGCCTATACTGTTTAAAGAACACTCATATCTAGGCCTGAACAACAGAACAAAGTCAAGAACTAGGTGACTGTGTACCCTTTGTGCTCTGAAGATGATGAAGAATGATGAAGTAAGTGGTCCCAAAGGTCCCCAGACCCAATTCTCAGGGGGTGGACCCGGGGTGGATCAGAGCAAAGGCTATGGGGTGGACACACTTGGGATTGGATAGATATTGTTATAAAATGTAACATCTCAAGCACAGCCAGCGCGCATCTTGTAACATCTATTGCCTTGGCACAATTAAACCCTTTCCTTATCTCACCCCTAATTAACTGCTCCTGAGTTATTTTTTTAGCATCAACATTCCACGGCATCAGCCGCCAGAGCCCAACAGCGCCCCCTGCCGACCACCACAGAGTACTGCAGGCTCTGCACCTCCAGCGATCAAACAACGCCCCCTGCAGGCCACGATTAGGACTGTGCTGAAGGACAGAGAAGTATTCATTCAGACTTTTTTTGGTTTTGTTTTTTTTTCTAGGATTACTGTCTAGTTTTCTTGTGTTCTGTTACTGTTTTTGCCAACATACATATATTTTTTAATAAAGGGTTGTTATTTCTTCTGTTTTATCACACTTCCTCGATTAAAGCCCTTTATTTTTGAATTTACAATTGCTGAGAGAGAGAAGTTTGGTCTATCTCATAACTCATCCTCTTTAGCAAACATTCCAGTCTCATCAGACTGTGACAACACTGCAGAGGAATTAATCTCCAGGGTGTCAGTGCCATCCTTATTACAGTTTCTGGTTTTACTCCTTTTTTTGGATCTGTCTTTATCCCAATAGGGAGGAAGAATGATCTTTCCTGTAGCATTAACAAACATGCAGGGAACTGCACAATTTTCTTGATCAGGAATTACGTTGCTTAGGGCTATCAGCAAGTAGGCCTTAATAACCTGTGGGAGACCAAACAGGTGTTCAGGCTAGAGAGACAGAGGCAGCTCCCCAGCGAGAGACCTCAGAGATAGCGATGGAATCCATCAGACGACATTGGGCACTCTGTGAGAGTGAGAAAAGCTGCTAACTTCGGCGGAAGGACACCTGCGGTGAACACCTGTTACCAAAGTTAAAAACGAGAAGGAAAAAGACTGTTTTAGTTAACTCCCTTTATGAAATATGTATTAATTTATAATTAAGAATGGCTGTGTGTTATTAGAAAAATTTAAATAGTGTGGATAAGTTTGAAAGTGTGACAGTATGTTAAATAGGTCCATGCATGCCTCCTTCCCTGTAGCCTGAAAATTCCTGCGCTAGGTGGGATAAAAATGCTTTAATGTAAATATTGCATGCCATTCCGCCATTTTCCAGGTGACGAAGAGGACTGAAGAATAAAATCCTGATTTTTAGTGATGCAGTCAGATTGTCTTATTTAATAGCCAACAACAGTATAAAAGTTTAGAACTGTGTCAGGAAAGATTTTAGGTGTCGGCAATAACCCATCTCCAGGTTCCTGGGATGACTGTTTGTGGGGTTTCCCCAAGTCCAACAGTCGCGTCAAAGTATGTCTTATTCAACAAAATGCTAATTAGGGGTCAGTTGTTATCCTCATCACGTGTTGGAATTTGAGTACAAATCCAGCAGTCATTTTTGCAAAGGATTTTAGATACATTTTGGACTAGGACCACACGTAATTTTTGGTTCCAAACTTGAATCATACTTACCGACTGTACAGATAAAATGTACAGAAGAAACAGTCTAAGCCACATCCTCTTCATCTGTGTCAGGCTCTGATTTGCTAGTTGTTCCAGGAACTGAAGCTTTCTTAACTCTGGAGTAATGAAACCAGGGTCCTTTGCCAGCAACTTTGACTGCAGTGAGGGAAGTCAACAGGACTTGGAATGGTCCTCTCCACTTGGCTCGCAGTGGGTCACTGTCCCACCATTTAACATAGACCCAGTCTCCAGGCTGGAATTGATGAGCAGGGGTGTCCAATCCTATGGGTCTGGATAACTCGGTGAATCTCTGGAGTTTCTGCAAAGTAGAGCCTAGAGTCATTAAATACTTTTGTAAATCAATTTTCCCCCTCATGTGAATGTCCCCTGGAATATGTGGAGCTTGGTATGGTCTCCCATATAATATTTCATAAGGGCTTACATTATCTCTCCACCTTGGTTGGATGCGAATTCTCAGCAGAGCTAGAGGCAAAGCCTGAACGCATGACATGGATGTTTCCTGACAAATTTTACCAATTTGCATTTTAAGAGTACCATTCATACGTTCTACTTTGCCCCTTGCCTGAGGTCTGTAGGGAGTATGCAAGTCCCAGACAATTCCCAGGACACGACATACCTCCTTCACTACTGTTGCAATGAAATGTGTCCCTCTATCTGATGACATTCCTAGAGGAACTCCAAACCTTGGAATTATGTGATTGAGCAAAGCTTTTACCACTTCCCTTGCTGTGTTAGTACAACAAGGGTAAGCCTCAGGCCATCCACTGAAGGTGTCAACCAGTACTAGTGTGTAGTTGTATCCCTCCCTGGGTGGTAACTCAGCAAAATCTATTTGCCAATAATCTCCAGGAAGGTCCCCGGCCTTTGTTACCCCTAGCACCACTCTCTTGCTTGTATCAGGATTATTTTGCCTGCAGATTTCACATTTACTTACAATGAATTGCACGACTTGCGTCATACCTGTCCCTATTACTACCTTCTTCAAATGTTTTAGAAGATTTTCTGTTCCCCAATGGGTAACCTCATGTTCCCGCAGAGCTATCTCCCTAAGGAGTTGGGGTGTGACCACAACCTGTCCTGTAGGTGTAACAGCCCATCCACTTTCTTTGATTTCAGCTTTAAGGGCCTTAATCAACTGGTGGTCTTTCTCATCATATTTTGGGATGAACACTGCCAGATTGATTTCCTTCTGTGGTATTACTGCTAGGGTACCTTTTTCTGCAGCCCCTTTTGCTGCCTGGTTAGCAAAATGATTTCCCAATTCGGCAGTTGTTTTCCCTTTTTGATGAGCTCTGCAATGCATGATAGACACTTCCTCAGGCTTCCAAATACTCTGCAGGAGTGCATGGATTTGGTCTGCACGTTTGATCCCACTGCCTTGGGCAGTTAGTAGCCCTCTCTCTTTCCAGATGGCTCCATGGGCATGTACAACGCTGAATGCATATTTAGAATCTGTCCAGATATTTACCTTCTTTCCTTCGCTCAGTTCTAGAGCTCTTGTCAGTGCGATCAGTTCTGCTTTTTGGGATGATACATCCGCTGGCAAGGCCTTCGCCTCGATTACCTAATCCTTGGTTGTTACTGCATACCCTGTCATTGTCTTACCATCCTGCATGAAACTGCTTCCATCCGTGTACAGTTCCCAGTCTGGGTTTTCCAGAGGTACATCCTTCAGGTCTGGTCTGCTGGAATAGGCCTCCTCGATGGTCTGCAGACAGTCATGCTCAGGCACACTGTCAGTCAATGTTGAGGACAGAAACATAGCAGGATTAACAATAGATGTCGTTTTCAGGGTAACATCCTCCTGTTCCAACAACATAGCTTTGTATTTGAGCATTCTGCTAGGGGACAGCCAGTGGCCCCCCTTTTGCTTAAGTACAGCTTGGACTGCATGGGGTACATACACGACAATGCGCTGCCCAAGGGTGAATTTTCGGGCTTCCTGGATCAGGATAACAGTTGCTGCTCTGAAACACCTGGACCACCCTTGGCTAAAATTGTCTAGTTGTTAGGAGAAGTAAACCACAGCCCTTCACTGGTTTCCCAGTGTCTGTGACAGCATCCGCAGAGCAACATTTAGTTGCTTATATGTGAACAGTTCAAAAGGCTTAGGTACGTCTGGTAGTCCCAATGCTGGAGCTGACATTAAAGATTTTTTCAGCTGTTTAAGTGCGTCTCTGTTTTCATCTGTCCATGTCATGACTCCTTCCCTGGTTGCTTTTAGTGCTCCATATAGGGGTTTGACTAGTAACCCATAGTTAGGTATCCACAGGCGACACCATCCTACCATTCCTAGGAAAGCCTGCATTTCTTTTACGGTGTGGGGCTCTGGGAGATGACAGATGGCTTCTTTCTGGTCTGTGTTGAGTCATCGATGTTGTCCTGGTTTAAAAAGGCTTTTCCCCTGGAGTTGGAAAGTGGTTAACTCCAGGGGGGTGGTGTTCTTGGTGTTGACCCAATCAGCACCCCTGCAAAATTAAACATATCACAACAGGCCGGAAAAGAAGAGATTACATAGTTGGAGAAGAGGTAGCCATGTTTTGAGACCATGAGGAGAGAGGGGCCAGGGAGCCCCGCTGGGGGCCAAGGCCCCCCAGCCCCAGCTGGGGGTGCGGAAACTCAGAACAGTGTTAAACTGGGTCGAGTACTGTGGCCAAGAGCTGGGGGAAGTTTCTTCACTGTGAGTGGGCAGCAGAAGAACGGCGGCAGAGCAGCACTGAAGAGAGAGCTGTGGCTGAAAGCCAAGAAGATAACAAGTAGCAAAGATGACATGCAACCAAGATGAGAGACGCAGAGCTGTCTGACGGGGAGAGAGAACCAAGTTCAGTAAAGATTGTTTGGGGTGAGACTGACTTTATTTTCCCCAAACCCTTGAGACCCCTCTTGGAAGGAGGGGGTGGACTTCCACTTGGAGGGAGTCCTGAAATGCAGCAGGAGTAGCTAGAGAGAGGCGTTGAAAGCTCAGAGACATCCTGGAGCTGGACCAGGATGGCCAGAAGGAATGTGGGGGAGAAGTGGCCTTCCTTCCCCCCCCACCTTTGCCACGCTGACAGGAGCTCTGGTAGGGCGCTTGGGGCAAAAACTGAACTGAAAGTTCTAAACGTTCTGACTCAGGAATCCCCTCAGGAAGGGACTGTCATGGGTGCCTAGTACCCCGTAATATGACCATGGTGAGGCCAGTCTTGTCCCTGCTTTTGCAGTCCATGGGAGAGAGACCTTCGGTTGAAGCCGAAGGGCCAAGGGGTGAGAGAAAACTCCTGCATTGTAATAGAGAGAGAGAGAGATTTTCCAGCTACGACGACTCCAGCTACGACTGCTGCTTTAAAGAGGAGAGACACTGCTGCCCTGAAAGTAGAAAAGATCTTTTCTTCTTCCCTTCTGAACTTTTATTTGGAGGGAAAGGAGGGATTTGATCTAATGTAAATATATTGCTTTACCATAGGAGAGATAGTTAGAATAGTTGTATATAACGTATTATAGTATTTATTTGTGTAAGTAATAAATTGTAATATAATTCCCTTCCCCCCATACTGAGTTGTGTTATGTCTGGAAAACCCTCTCACACTGAAGCAAATGGGAGGGGGGGGCTTGGACTTGGAAATTGGATTTTTTGAGGGTCTCAAACCACCACAGATGTCCACAGTAGATCTCAAGTCCCAAATAGATGATTATTTCCTTTGCAATCTGTGCCTTTTCTTTCTAGACTCTATACCCACTTAGTCCTAAAAAGTTTAAAAGACTTACAGTGAGCTGGATGCACGATGTTTGGCAGTAATTAGTATATTGTCCACATACTGCAGGACAACTTCTTCTGGCTGCTGCCTTCTCCAGTCCTCCAGTTCTTTTGCCAGTTGGTTTCCAAATATAATCGGGCTGTTCTTGTAGCCCTGGGGTAGAACTGCCCAGGTGAGTTGAGTTCTTCTTCCTATCTCAGGATTTTCCCATTCAAAAGCAAAATGTTCTTGACTGTCCTTATACACGGGAATGCAGAAGAAGGCATCCTTGAGATCAAGCACAGTAAACCACCCTAAATCATCTGTTAATGTGGTCAATAAGGTTGTGATGCCTTAAGGCCCTAATGGTTTTTATTTTTCTAATACTTGTAAGTTTTATAAGTAGTGGAAGTAGACTCTAAAAGCAGCATCCCTTTCCCTCTAGAACCCTTGTTTACACATTCCTTAACCCTCTTACCCCATTCTATGCTCCCTATATCACCCCTACCCCCGAATACAGCAGAAATGTTTAGTCTTTTGTCAAGGCAAGGCCTAGATTGTTGGCAGAACAGCATATCAGGGCCTAAACCACAGAACACGGTCAAGAATTGGGTGACTATGTACCCTTTGTGCTCTGATGAAGATGAAGATGGGATGAACAGAGGGGCCCAAAAAACCCCCAGACCCATTTTCAGGGGATGGACACGGGGCGGTCCAGAGTAAAGGCCACAGGGTGGACACATCTGGGATTGGATGGATGGTATTATAAAATGTAACATCTCAGGCACGGCCTGCACGCACATCTTGTAACATCTTTTGCCTTGACATAATAAACCCTTTCTTATCTCACCCCTAATTAACTGCTCCGGAGATTTTTTTCAGCACCTAACTCCCACGGCAACAGTTGGCTAGTACTGGGTGTATATCCTCTGTTATTTTGTTGATTGCCCTAAGATCCTGCACCAATCAATAGCTCTTACCATCAGCCTTTTTTACCAGTAGGATGGGGATATTGTATTTGGATTCACATTCTACCAATAACCCATTCTACCCATGCACTACTGTAGTGCACTTGTTGATCTTTGACTGGTAACAATCCCACAATGGAAGGATCTTCTGAGAGGCCAGGCAGGGTAGATAATTGTCTAAATTTCTCTGTAGTCACTGTGGCTACACCAAAAGCCCATTGATACCCCTCTGGGTCTTCGAAATATCCTCTCCTGAGGTAGTCAATGCCAAGGATGCAAGGGGTCTCTGGACCAGTACAATGGGGTGCTTTTCCCATTTGTCCCCCGTTAAACTCACTTCAACCTCTAGCACTGATAATTCTTGATGTCCCCCTGTCACTCCAGAAATCCAGATGGGCTCTGTGCTTTTATGCTCTGATGGCATCAAGGTGCATTGTGCGCCGGTGTCTACTAAAGCTTTGTATCTCTGCGGATATGATGTGCCAGACCATTGAACCCACACAGTCCAGTAAACCCTATGGTCCCTTTCCTTCTCCTGGCCGAAGGCAGGGCCTCTCTATTGTTCTTGGTCAGAGTATTCACTGCCTGATCCTTGCACTGCCCAGCTAGAGGTCCCCTCACTGGGATCACAAGAATTGTCCTCAGTTTTCCTGCATCTCAAAGGTCGCTGATCTCTTTCCAGGTCCTCTGCATCAACTATGTGGACGACCTTCTTGCTAGGTTTCTTCTCTCTTAATTCTTGTACCCGGGCTTCCAGTTTATAGGTAGGTTCACCATCCCACTTCTTCATGTCTTCCCCTTGGTCACGCAGAAAGAACCATAGCTCACCACGTGGTCTACTCCTGGGGTTTCCTTTCCTCCTGATTGGGGTTGGAGGAGACCGAGACCACTTTCTTAGGCTGTTTCTGCGGCAGTTCTCACATTCGGGGTATTTGTAAGGCCTCTCCATCCTCTCCCTAGTGTGGGTGCATTGGTGTCGAAGATCGGAGCTTTCTCTGAAATATAACTTGCTAGCCTGGGAGAGTGAGGAGGCTTCCACACCTTCTTCTATACTCCGTATCCAGGCACACATCGTATCCACATTTGGTTCAGTCATCCTTGGATGATATAGTGTTATCAGACAATTAACATATGATGCAGGGGCACCTTGAATTACTTTTCGCCACATGGGCAGTGTGCAAGAAACACGCTCTGGATTTTGGTAGTGGGGGTCGCCTGGGTCACTGTAAATCATTTCCAGCATGGCCAATTCCCACAGGTACTGGACGCCTTCCTCTGCAGTAGTCCATCTTCTTGGAGAGCTCATTAGATCTTCTTTAAATGGGTACCTGTCTCTCACACCGAAGAGGATCCGGGTCCAAAGACTGCTAATAAATCTCTCCCTTCCAATTTCCTGTTCAATTTCACGATCCCTGGCAATAGATACTAGTTGCTGTGCTTCATGATCTTCTAACAGGTGACTACTGGCCCTGTCATACCAGCATCGGAGCATCCAGGTAAGAATTCATTCACCAGGCTGGTAGCTGTAGTCTCTGCAGTTCTCGAAGTTCTGATGGGGTCATGGACCGGGTAACTTCGCTCTCCTGTCTAGTTTCCTCTCTGCTTCTCTCACGTGGAAGTGGAGGTGGAAGCACACTCATTCCCTCTAATGAATCACCGGCTATTTGTCCTGCCTCCCTTTCTTCTCTTGGAGGCATGGGTGGGGTAGATCCTTCTCCTTCTTCCTCCTTTACTAATCGTGGAGGTAGGCCTGTAGGTCCTGCAGAGCTCCTTATCCATGTCTTCTTTTTAACTACAGGGGCAATAGTGACTTCAGATGTTGTAGTTTGGGTCCCTGTCTCAGTCATAGCCTTTTTAGAATATTGAACAGCAACTTGGTAGGCCAGGCCCCAGTATAGGGGGAGAAGTTGCTGATTTTGATCGGGGTAGGCAAGGCAGCCTTCCATCAAACAACGTGTCAGTTTGTTGGGGCTGAATACTTGTTCTGGTGTGAAGTCCCAGGCAACAGGGGGTGTTAGATGCCCTAAGAACCTGCCTAAATTCGTCCACATCCCTTGCCACCCAGGAACTGACCCCTTTAGAGAACATCCCAGTAAATTCTCTCTCGAAGTTGGTTAAGGAGATGAATAAAAATATTACCACTAAAACTTGCCAGGGCATCTTGAAATCCAGCGTCCTCAGCTATCATCCTATTCAAATTGTCTTTCAAAGCTGGAATGTTGGTAAAGGCAGGATTTCTTCCACCCAGTTTTCTCAGTCGTGCTCTGCCCTAAATGACAAGCTTGCAAACTCAATAGCAACTTACACAGATTTAGGTGGTGGGGCATGACAGAAAAGGCTGTTTTAGAACCAACAGTGGGCTTCTTCTCTCAGTTTGATCCCACTGAAACAAAACTGCAATGCTTCATACCTGCTGGAAACAAAAACTAGGCAGATTTGCCTTTCAGGATCTCTCCTGTTTTGTTTGCCTTTTATTACCTTGGTATAATTTTCTAACATTTGGCTTGCCTCTGCAGCTAGCAATTTGTCAGACTTTAAGTTGGAGTTCTCCCCTAGCAACACAAAGAGAGGGCATAGGTCTCTTATGGTTATGGTTAAAACAGGTTTTAAGCAACTGGAAGCTCTCTGAGGTTTTTGCAACTCGTGTAAATATAAATGTTTTTTACCTCGAGCTGTGTCACCTGTGTAGAACTTTTTTGCTGTGTTCTCTCGTCCCAGGTAAGTCCAGAGTTGTGGTTGTTGGTTTCTTCCTGAAACAACCTGAAGATCTGCACTTTGGGCAGTTTTGGTTAAAGCAGCAGAAACAATTAGCAGTTCATTTCTTGTGGCCGTGGTTATTAATGTGTCCTCTGCATAATGATGTATTATGACTGTCTGATACTTTATTGAGGTATTTTGCATTCCCTGAGGAGGTGCAGCCCAGCAATAAGTTTGGATAGTTTGTGCACTGCTTAAAACCATGATGGGAAAGCGGGGTTTCTGGGCATCCTCAGGGTGACGGAGAATGGTAAAGGAATGGTTTTTTGAATCAGTTACCACTTGTGACAAATTTGCTAGAAACCTTATAGATAGAGGCAGTCCAATCTGCAAGGCTTCTGCATGTGTTTTGACTGCGTGTTCTGCTGTTAGCATCTGTAATGTTTTCCACCTGTCACCTTTCTTTGGGGTACAGGGTACATGGGTATTTTGGGGGCTGGTTATTGGTATATTGTGGCTTGCCTGAAGTAGTTTTCTCTTTTGCACATGAAAAGTAGTACCACAAAGGATTACAGCAAGCAGGGCTGCTACAAACAGTATAAGGCTTGTAGCACATCTTTTGCCTTGCTTATGGCACTCTTGGTACAACTGAGTCATTTCTCTGCTGCTAGGGTGTCTATGGAATGTTGCTATTAGGGGCTTCCAGGGGTAATCCTCCTGAGAGTGACCTATTTCTCCACAACTAAAACAGCTAGCTGTGTGTCTGACTTCCTTCTGTATTCTTATCTGGGCATCTAAAGCTGCAGCTAGGGAGGCAGGTAGCTGTTTCTCAGAGCTAGCTTTTTGATAGGGTTGTACCAGCTCAGTAAAGTCACAGTTCTCCCTTGCAGGAGGGCTCTGCAAAGCTCTTTCACAGTTTGCATTTTGTCTTTCAAAAGCCACATGCTTGTACAGCATCTCTCTGGCTTCATTGTATTCAATTTGCTTGTTTAAGGCATACTGCAGCTGGTCCAAGCATCTTAAATTTAACTCAGTATAACTTTGTAACTCTTTAATAGGGGATAGGTAATCATTTGGATCTGCAGTGAGAATGTTTTCCATAGCTTTTAGGGCTTGCCTGGCTATCTCTTTATGGTATTTTGATTGTGAATCTAAATTATAATTTGCTTTCCTGCTTAATTGGTGTGCCATGGTGTCTGCCTGTGGGTATTTAATATGAACAGAGCAATTTTTCTGGAAATCAACTAACCAGACTGTATATTGGGTGTCACTGAGAACTAGTTTTATCAGTTCTTCCCAGTCATATGTGGTGAGGCAATAGATGTAACTCGATGCCTCCAAATATCTGAAAATATTGGTTAAAGACAGACCAGAACCTCTTATCAATTGCCTCAGGTTTTCTGTGGCCTTATACAAGGCCTGACTCTGAGGGGGCTGGCTTTGGCTCATATCGTCTGGGCATGCCTGATTAACATTCAGGCTTTCCATACAAATTGCCTTGTCTAGACATTGCTCCCACATGTTAACTGACTTCTCCCCCTGTGCCCTTTTGATCCCTCCCGTTGGAACTATGTTTTGTTCTTTGTCCCCCTCGTTCTCCCCCTCCTTCTCCCCCTCCCCTCATTCCTCCCATTCCTCCCATTTCTCCCCCCTTGTAGCAACGGCAAAACCAGTTCCCTGTGGGGGGATGGTGGGCGGCGAGTAGGGGGCGGGGTTGGCTCCCTCCCCATGTCTGTGGGTGGGGCGGGGCTGCTCCTGGACCAGAAAAGAAAGGTTGGAGTTTGGTCTGTGTGGGGAGGAAAATGGCTGTGGCCATGGCTGGCCACGTGGTCGTTGTTCATTTGCAGCGAAAGGGGATGAATACACCCCATCGCTGTAACAGAGTTGCTTGCTGTGGTCCCGGTGGGGGCGGGGAGCTTGCATGGCAATGTCTGTCCCTTCCCAGCGGCTTGCGTTTCTCGGCTCTCGTGTCTCCCGGTATGTTCCCTGAGTTTGTATTACCATGTTGTGCTGTGCTGCTATCAGCAGTGTGTGCCGAGGGGTGGGGTGTGGGCTGTTTTGTTCTTCCCTGTGTGCCTTGTGCAGGCAGAGTTTATAACAGAGTAAACTGCTTTATGTTGCAAAAGTTAGCTAAATGCCTGAGTCTGAGTTTCACTTCAGTGTATCATGAGGTTTCTACGGAAACAGGGTGTCTTATGTTACCTTATGTCCGAGTGGCTGGGAGCACACGTTCTGAGTCTTTTTGTAGCAGTCTGGGCTATCTGGCAGTCTTTTCTCTGCAGTTTTTTCTTTCGGCGTGCCTGTGGGGGTCCGGCTTGTTTTGGTTGAGGCGCGGGGGGGGGCGCGGCGCCGCGCCGCTCCAATGGCATGGGCAGTTCTGCGCACGGCTGGGGGAAGCTGTGGCGTGGGGCAGCTCGGCAGGCTGTCTCGGCGATGGCGGGCCGTGGGGGGGGCGGCTGCAGGCGTCGGTGCGGGGGCGAGTGGCGTGCTCGGGGCGGTGGTGGGGCAGGGTCAGCGCGCGGGCGTCCGTGGCAGCGGCGGCGTGGGCGCGGGTCCGACTCCGTCTCCGCCTAGCGCAGCGTCTGCAGCGGCGGCGGCTCCGGGGCACGGGGTGGGACCCGCGCGGGCAGCGGCAGCGGCGGCTCCGGGGCTCCCGCAGTTCGCTGGGCGGTGCGGGGGTCGGGGCGCACTGTGTCGGAAGGCGTGGCGCGGCTCCTGGGTAAAACCCGCATGGTTTGAATGTGGCGCAGGGGCTTTTTTCCGGCAGTGCTTTTTAAGCACGCTGCAGGGCCAGTCAGCGACGACGAGCAGGCGGGGAGCAGCGGCAGTTTTGCTGGACAGAAAACTGGAATGGGGGCTCCGCGGGGGTCAGCGGTGGCTGGGGGTGTTAAGATGCGGCAGCGGCAAAGCTACTTCTCGCACGTGGTCCGGAGCAGTCGGCAGCGGGGAGCCGCTTTACCAGATGACCAAACACTCAGGGGACCGGCAGGCTTTTCCCTGACGATCTTAAGGTGCTCCGCGGCCCGGGTCTCTGAGTTGCAGGCACGCTTTTGCCCAGGGAGCAGTCTTAGGCGTGCAGGATACCTCCCAGTCAGACTCACCACTTTTGATGTTGCGTGTGACCCTCTCCGCTCTATCCGGTGGCTGCTTTGACCTCTCGGTTTCTTCTTCAACTTCTTTCTTCTCTTCTTCCGTGCACTATCCTAGTATTTTGGAGCTCCTAACTTTCCGTTTCTTAGATGCCACTAAGACCACGGATTTATTGACGTCAAGGTTTTTTGCGGTGAACGCTCCCGTCTCCGAGAATTGAGACGATGCCGGAACCACTGGCTGATTTCCTGATTCAGGATAAATCTCTGACTTAATATAAGCTAAAAAAGTCCCATTCGGATCGCCATATGTTGCAGCGCAGCCCTTGTGTAACAAGGAATAATGACGCTCCTCGTGCGGTGGTATGGACAAAGAGGATTTATTTCAAACTCGCACTCTCTTTTATCCTTACATATCATGTGACTTTCTTAACCAACCAGTTTACTAACTCTGGGGCATACTCCTTGGGCTCTGTACCTGGGCACATCCTTTGTGCCTTTAGACACGCCTCCCACAGGTTTTGTCCTGGCACAAGGCAGTAAAAACAACACTACCTCCCCACTCCCCATAATGTTTTAAGAGCATTGGTTAAAAGCAGTAATAAAGCCAAACAACTCAGGTACGGATTAGTAAGGATCGTGGGTGCTTTCACTACCAGGCCCTCTATGTCAAAATCAAGAAGAGAAAAAAGGTTTTCTTTCCCTTCTGTGTTTTTTAAGGGATAAGTTCCACACCCTATCTGAGTTGTTAGTAAAATTATAGGTTTCCCCTCAAGAACTGGGCGAATTGCCATGTTTTTGTTATATGTTCTCGACTTAGTGTAAACAAACAGATAAGTGAGGCAGTTGTTTTATAAACAATCACCCCTTGGCAGTCTTCCCGGGTTTCGGGCACCAAGAATGTGGTTATTTGTAGAAACTTTTCAATTAGGGGTCCTAATCCTTTACAGCTTTCTAGCTTCAAAGGGTATTGTTTTTGTCTTACCAGTGTTGCTCCTGGTTTGAGTGTGATGCTTACAGGTTCTGTTTGCTTCGACCTCCCAGGACAATCGCTAGCCCACACTATAGGGATGACAGAATTCTCAGCCTCTGCAGGGATCTCTCCATGGTTCTCCTGTATGAAAAAGGTAGCTGCCTCGATATATTTAGTGTCAGGAATTATGACTTTTATTGCCCCTCCTTGCAAAATTTAATTTCGGCTTCTAATTTCTCCAATAGATCCCTACCCAGTAAAGGCTTAGAAGAGTTTGGCATATAGAGGAATTGATGAGTGCTTTTCCAATTTAAATCTCAAAGGTTTAAAGAAAGACCTTGTTTCGCTTACCCCTGCAGCACCAACCACCATTACAGTATCATGACTCAGTTTCCCTTCCAAAGTATTTAACATAGAATATGCTGCACCTGTATCAACCAAGAATTCAACTTCTTCTCCCCCCAGCTTAGCTACAACCAGATGTTCTGCTGGGAAGAATCCTCCCGTCCCCTTCAGACACCATGTCCATCCTGGTCCACAGCCAGTTGAGGGACTGGGTTTCCACTTTTCTTCAAATCTGGACAATCCCTTCTCCAGTGCCCTTTCTTTTTGCATAAAGAACACCAATCATTCCCCTTATCATGCTGGCAATTACATTTACAACACTTGTGGTGGGCATTGTGTTTGCGGCGTTCCTGGCACTTACTGCATTTGTGGGGTGTGTGGGAGTCATCTGCCTCCACCTCTAGCACTTTTGCCTTGCCTTTCTAATCCCTATTCCAATACACCGTCCAAGCTATATCCAATAACTCACCGATGTCTTTCTTCTCACCTGCATTTTGCAACTTTTTCCTTATATCATCCGCAGACTCACCTATGAACAAATAGACCAAGAGTTTTTTCCCAAGGTCTGAACTGATGTTCACATCTATATACTTTCGTATGACGTCTTTCAACCTATTCAAGAAGTCTGTCAGGGATTCATTCTTGTCTTGCTTCACCTCATACATTTTTGACCAATTTACTGCTTTTGGAATCATCATGGCTAGGCTTCATGAACGAAGATTTGGGAGGGGCTCTATCCACATTTGTTGCAAGCGCATTGGTGGCTAAAAAGGCCAATACGAGATAGGCATGTCTGGTTGCAAAAGGCACAGCAGAAAGACTCCTTAGGTGGTATATTCTGCATGACACGATTCTTTCTGCATTGTCTTTTCTCCTCAAGGGTGATCCTACGTGCTTTCTCAAAAGCATCAGCAGCGTTATAGATGGTGTGTCTCCAGGCCTCCCGATTGGAGGCCAGAGTAGACTAGTTACGATGATCAATATGGCCCAGGTTGAGATGTTGTTTCAGGGACTCCTTGTATCTCCTCTTTGGGGCTCCTCCCTTGCAGCAACCGGTGGCAAGTTCACCATAAAGCAAGATCTTAGGGAGGCGGTGGTCCTTCATCCTTGAGATGTGCCCTGCCCAATGCAGCTGCATTCTCAGTAACATGGCCTCAAATACTTGTGACTGCTGCTTGTTCCAGAACAGATGTATTGGTCATATAATCTGACCAGTGGATGTTTAGGATTGTGCGGAGACAGCGTTGATGGAAGCGTTCTAGGAGACGCAAGTGGTGGCGGTAGATGAACCATGATTCAGATCCATATAAGAGAGTAGACAGCACTATGGCTCTGTAAACACTGATATTTGTACTTTTCTTCAGGTGTTTATTTTGCCAAACTCTTTTATGAAGTTTTCTGAAGGCACTATATGCCTTTGCTGACCTGCTGTCTATCTCTCCATCAATCTTACCATCTGAGGAGATGAGGCTACCTAGGTAATTAAACTGCTGAACTGATTTGAGCACTGATTCGCCAATGGTGATATGGGGATGATGGAAGACTTCCTGAGGTGCTGGTTGAAGAACTTCTGTCTTCAAGCTGACTTCCAGCCCAAAGAGCTCAACAGCATCTGCAAAGCAGGATGTTAAACGCTGCAGAGCTGCTTCTGTGTGTGTAACAAGGGCGGCATCATCAGCATCAAGCAGCTCCCAGACAAGATGATTTAAGGTCTTGGTGTGGGCCTTCAGTCGCCTTAGGTTGAACAGGTTTCCATCAGTAGGTTATCGGATGTAGATACCATCCTGATCATCGAGGTCTGCAATGGTCCTTTGGGGCATCATGCTGAAAAAGATTGTGAATAGGGTTGGTGCAGGAACGCAGCCTTGTTTCACACCATTAGTTATTAGAAAGGGCTCAGAAAGTGCATTGCCATATCTGACTTGGCCGTGCTGATCCTCATGGAGTGAGATGATCATTTTAAGGAACTTGGGGGGACAACCTAAACGTTCCAAAATCTACCATAGACCTTTTCTTGCCAGGATTTTGCCAGCAATGGAGAGCAGAGTAATACCACGGTAATTCGAGCAGTCTGATTTAGTACCTTTCTTCTTATACAAAGTGATGATGACTGTGTCATGAAGGTCAGATGGTAGTTCGCCCAGTTCCCAACAGCGCACCACAAACTCGTGAAATTTAGCATGGAGTGCAAGGCCTCCATGTTTCCAGACTTCAGGTGGAATTCCGTCAACCCCAGCTGGCTTGCCGATTTTCCCTGCTGTATGGCCTTGAGGATTTCTCCTAAAGTGGGGGCAGTATCCAATTCATATTTCACCGGTTATTGTGTGATGGACTGAACTGTTGAGTCTTGGACTACACGGTTGGTACTGAAGAGAGTCTGAAAGTGTTCAGGCCATCGATTCAGAATGGAGGTTTTATCTGTTAGAAGCGTTTGACCATCAGCGCTGAGTAGAGGGCTTTGGACTTGGTATTTAGGCCCGTATGCTGTTTTCAGGGCCTCATAGAATCCTTTGTGATCACCTGTATCTGCTCATAATTGAGTTTTTTCAGCTAGATCGATCCACCACTTGTTCTGGATGTCACGAAGTTTCTGTTGGAGCTTGCTGCATGCAAGACGAAAGGCTATTTTTCTTGCATGACAGGATGGCAGTGCATGGTGTGCTTGGTGGGCGGTTCTCTTCTTCCTCAACAATTCCTGGATTTCTTGATTGTTTTCATCAAACCAGTCCTTGTTCTTCTTGAGGGAGAACCCAAAGGATTCTTCAGAGGATTGCAGGATGCTGTTTTTAATATGGTGCCAAATTGTTTCAGGAGAGGAATCTGTAGAATCTATAGAATGGTTTTCGAGACTAGTTTGAAGGTTTGCCTGTAATCTGTCTCTCACTGTGGCTGATTGGAGATTGTTAACTTGGAGTCTTCTCCTTGGGATACTGCCCCTTTTAGGTTTGAATTTGAGACTGAAGTTGAGTTTGCAGGGCACAAACCGATGGTCTGTTTGGCATTCTGCACTGGGCATCACGCGGGTATGGTGGACATCATGGACATCTCTCTGTTGCACCAAGATATAATCAATGAGGTGCCAATGCTTAGATCTGGGGTGCATCCAGGTTGTCTTCAGACTATTTTTCTGCTGAGAGTATTAGCGATGGTGAGCTGTTGCTCTGCACAGAATTCTAGCAGAAGTCGACCATTATTGCTGCAGTTTCCAACACCATGTGTCATAGTTTGAAATTGGCCCCCCTTGAGAGTTCAAGGGGCTCAGAGGTGATTGGGTGCCAGGACAGTGTTCCCTGGAGAACCAATCACTGTCCATGTTGTTCGCTTCTGCTCAAAATCATATATCACAGCACCGTAAACAGTTGGCAGTGCAGTCTTGGTTGTTTTGCTGTTGGTGTCTGCTGCGTGTAGGTGGACAAGGCCAGGGGGTGGCTGGGCTCCCTGTCTTCCCCTCCGGGGGGGAGAGGGGAGCCCTGCAACCCCCCAACTCAGCCTTTGGCTAGAATTAGAGTCAGCATTTGGAGTGTGTGCTGTGAAGGAAGAGATTCACAGCACCTGAGGTAAGAGAAGAGAGGCAGGCTTTGCAGCCAAGCCTTCTTCCCCCTCCTTTTCTGCAGTGAAGCTGTAGAGGGGGGCTTTTTCTTTCCCTCCACTGTGAGTGGAGGAAGGGCTCAGAGTTGGAGCTGAGCCAGGAGACTGGGCCGTGGAGGTAGGCCCGGCGCTCGGGAGAGGAGTCCGAGGAGAAATTGGAGACGAGCCAAGAGCTCAAGAGTTGCCTGCCAAAGCTGACCGGAGGCAGCTGAGAACTGATGTGGAGGAATGAGGATTCCAGGACGCGTACGCTTGATAAACTACACTGCAGCAGCCTACGAACCGAGGTGAGACACTGAGAGGGAGAGATCACCAGCAGCAGGAGAGCAAGGACTCAAAGCTATCTTCTCGGGCTTCATGAGGAGGAAAGACTACAACAAACAACTGCTGGAACTTGGTGAGGAGGGAGTGTTCAGGAGCCCAGAACACTCCCACAGCAAAAGACTGTCTTACATATCAGCCTTAAAGGTTGCTCCTGGACTAAAGTTAAAGGAGGGGCTTGAAAGGACTGACTGATAGTAATGTAATATACATATATATATAGTTGCCTTTAGTTTGTATAGTATTTATTTGTGTAAATAAATGTATATACTTCCCCCTTCCCCTACAGAAGCCTCTGGCCTGAAAGTTTATCTCTGGTGTTAGGATAAATTGTTGAAAATGGGTGGGGGTAGCCTAAAAATTGGGGTTTAGATTTCTAATGTGGCTCAAACTGCCACACCATGCTTGCCTAATATTCCTTTCCAGGCTTCAAAATTCTTACCTACTCTGGCGTTGAAATCACCAAGGATAATGATCTTAACATCTGCAGGAACTTTTTGGGTAAGGTGGCGCAGGTCAGTGTAAAATTTATCTTTTTCAGCAGGGTCAGCTTGGAGAGTTGGGGCATATATACTAAAGACAAGGTGTTGCTTTTTGTTTAATGGAAGGCGTAGGGAGAGAATGCAGTCAGAGTCACCTGTCGGCAGATTTTCGAGTTTAGGAACAACAGAGTTTTTGATCATGAAGCCGACTCCTGAGAGATGTTTTTCGGTTCTGGGCTTACCTGACCAAAAGAGTGTGTAACCGGCACCATGTTGTCTGAGTCTGCCTTCCTCGTGAAGGCGAACTTCACTGAGAGCAGCAGTGTCGATGTTGAGATGAGCCAGTTCATGGGCAATTAGGGCAGAATGTCGCTCAGGACGTCCACTATCCGCAGAATCAAACATGGTTCTGATATTCCAACATGCTAGAGTTAATTTAGGTACACCTTTGGAGGCAGGTGCATGCCTTTGTCTTTTGATCTTTGTGCGACCGCATTGGAAGAAGATACCCGTTGGCCTGCAGTTATCCAACCGGGTGAAGGTGGAGATGAGCCTTGTTTAGGCCACCTTTTCTAGACCCCTCTCCGAGTGGAGCAAGCAGCGCTGTCCTTGAAAAGGCTGCTTGGTTGTTCAGGGTGCTGCCCCAAGAGACTGTCATCTCTGGTCAGTCTCAAATGACCAATATCCTGAACTGTCTGCATGCAGGGTTGGGTCTGTGGCTTCCAGCGCACCTTTCACCTGCCGTTTCGACTCTCGTCTGTCACTACAGGGCTTTTTGCATGTGGGTAAAGCCTTCAAGCCTGCGCAATGGATTTTTTAGGTGAGATGCAGTATGTGCGGAACTGAACCCACCCTTTAATCTTAAGGTTCCATGTCTTAAACCATGCACCACCCAATCCTGATAGCATTTCAATGCTTCCCTCTTTTCTGGTAAACTGGGATCCCATTTTGGGTCCTCTGGGGGGAATATATCCTGAAACAGGAGGCCAGGCCCTATACTCCACCTATTATTAATATGCATAGATAGATGTTGTAATCACGTGAATATGCATTTAATCATATCTGAAAATTGTATAAAAACTGCTGATTTTGTGTGAAACCTTTGAGCAAGTTTTTCCAGCAATAGCTGGCTTGCTCCCAGCCCTGCTAATAAATACCTTTGCTGCTCAAAAGATCAAAGTCTCTGGGCAGTTCATCATACCCAGTTTTTCAGATTCATTTGGCGACCTGCGACAGCACACCTTTTCCACCCGGCTGCGGACACCCTCAGAGGACGGGACCCCCTGGGAACCCTTGGGTAAGTCTTTCTACCTGAAGGGGCTCCCTCCTTCGGTGGCCTCTTGCGGGGGCTGGACAAGAACACTGCCTACTGATAAAAGGTATTTATATCTGGTTTCTGGTTTTGTTTATTCTGGTTCTGGTTATTCTGGTTCTGGATACCCGTAAGTCAAAGGCGGGACGCTGTCTATCACAGGACACGGGAGAGGACGCTCTTCCTGGGGAATATCTCCTCTGGGCTGGTATGTTCTGGTTTTGTCTGTATTTGGCCTAATAGTGTTTATATTGGGGAAAACAAAGCACCTAAGTTTCCTTTGGTTGTTCTTTTGTCTATGCTTTAAGGCATCTATTATATATTCTTGTTTTCTTGCTTTGTGTTGGAGGCAGTATTGAACTCCTGAAGTGTCTGTCCACCCTAAACCAATCATAGAAACATCTTGTTAAATCTGTATGGGGAGGGGGTCTGAAAAATTGACTGTGAGTACACCACATAGCTTAAAACCTAGAATTAAGATCTGTCCATTTTGCAATTGTTCATTGTATGTGCGTGCTTTATGTAATAACTGTTTTAAGTATATTTTAGGACCCAGATCTTCCCAGGAAATAAGGTTAGGTTGGACTTTAAATTTGTATTGTGTTAGATGTGGAAATAATCAAACTCTAGAGGAAACTAGGTGCGTCCGGTATTATTGTTGTAGGATTCATAGGTCAGTGTTTCTTTCAATACGTTCAGGGTCTTAACATCTGGTTTGAATTTTGTGTTTTAAGTATACAGATTCATTATAAAGTGTGTATTTGGTGGTTAACAGCAGCATTTTGTAGATTTGTGTGGATATACAGGCTTATTGTAGAAGCCAGGTGATCTAAGGGTGACATCTTGTGGATTTCTGTATTAGTGCAAGTTGGTTACAGAACTGGTGATTTTTAGAAACTGGTGATTCTAGGAAATCTTTGTTGAAAAACAATATTGAGGTTGGACAGTTGAATATTGTTTGAAGTATAATAGTTGTGGTTGTTAGCATATTTTAGACTTAATCCCCTATTTTCATAATGGGAATCAGCGCAAGTAAGGAGATAAATTCCAAGACTTCCGTAGGATGCATATTGAGCCATTGGAAGGAACTGGGAGGAACCCCTGGGGGTAATCTGAGTAAAAAGACTTTTTTAAAATATTGCCAGAATTGGTGGCCTTTGTATACTTTAGATGATGGCGAAAAATGACCCACAGAGGGAAGTATTAATTATAATACCATTTTACAGCTTATGTTATTCCTCTGTAGAGAACAAAAATGGGACGAGGTGATGCATGCAGATATGTTTTTCACTTTAAGAAACAAACCAGAGTGGCAGAGAAGTTGTGGAATTAATGTAGCCCCCCAGGACCCTCTTGTGCTGGCATTGGAAAGAGATCAGAAAAATAGTAAGCCGAGAAAGCATTGCTGTGATGCCTGTAGTATAGGTCAGGGGTGTCTAAAGCTGGGAAAGAGAGTGAGTGATGAAGATAGTATCCTGGATCCTCAGGAATTGCAGTTGGCACATTTTAGAGAACTAGAATCAGCTAGGCAAGGATCAGACAGCCCGCAAGAATTGGGATTAGGGGCAGATGAGTCTAGGAGTATAACTGAGAGTGTAGAAGACCCCGAGGAAGGAATAAGTAGCAGTCATCATGGTCAGACTTTGGCGCAGAACGGTAGAAGGAGGAGCGGGGTCAGGACAAGAGCTCAAACAGCAGGGGCAGGTCACATGTTAGTGCCCCTGCGTCAGGTAATAACACCTACAGGCACGCAGGCAAAAGTGAAAGCACCCTTTTTGGCTAGTGATTTGAACAGCTGGAGAGAGGAAGCTAAGTGCTTTAGGGAAAATCCTGAGAAAGTGGCTAAGAGATTTGAATTAATTGCAAAGAATAAAGAAATAGATTAGATCGATATTGATTTCATGCTATCAGAGTTGACAGAAACAGAAAAAGAACTTGTAATAAAAACATCTAGATGAGAAGTAGTAAGCCAGATTGCCACGGGAGTTTTAACAGGGGATGTAGATCAAATTTTTCCATTGCAACAACCTAATTGGGATCCGAACAACCCAGAACATTATAGAATGCTGATGAAATATAGAGATCTGATTAAGGTGGGCTTACAAAATGCTGTCCCTAAAGCAGTGAACTGCGCAGCTTTGTATGATGTAAGGCAGGGACGAAATGAAACCCCCACAGAGTTTTTGGATAGACTGAGGGCTGCCATGAGAAAATATACTACCTTAGATCCATCATCATCAGAAGGTAAACTACATTTAGTGGGGTTATTGATGGGACAATGTAATCCTGATATTAGAAAAAGATTGCAGAAAATAGACCACCCTGCCAATAAAGATTTAGAGGTATTGATGAATGAAGCCTGGAAAGTGTACAACGACAGGGAAAAGAGGGAAAATAAAAGGCTTACAAGGGCTATGATTGCAGTTTTAACACAGAACTCGGTAACAGCAGGACGGTATTACAGGGGTCGTGGCCACGGACAAGCAACAGGGGGAAGGGGAGGTTTACCCTTCAAGCAAACAGAGATAGGTCAAAATCAATGTGCTTATTGTAAGCAAGAGGGACACTGGAAGAGAGAGTGTCCTACCTGGGCAAATAGAAATTCAGGGGGGGCTGTCATAGGCCACCAAGATAGTGATTGACGGGGACCTGCCGGTTTTTCCCTGGCAGACCCGCTGGTTACAATTCGGCTAGGGGAAGAAGAAGAAAAACTGGATTTTTTGATCGACACTGGGGCAACATTTTCTGTTTTAAATCAGGAATTGATACCTAAGACTGATAATTATGTACATGTTATTTGTGCCACTGGCCAATCAGAAAAAGCTTTCTTTTTGAAACCCCTAAAGTTTAAAATTGGGAAACAAATGGGAGTGCATCACTTTTTGTATTTACCAAGTTCACCCAAACCTTTATTGGTCAGAGATTTATTAGAAAATCTGGAAGCTGTAATAGAATTTAAACAACGTAAAATTGAATTCAAAGTAAAAGAGGAACAATTATTGGCAGCTCTGAGTTTGGCTATGAGCTGCATAGAACCAAAACCAAAACCAAACAATCAGAATATTGACCAAATTACAAATCAGGTATATCCCCTGGTGTGGGCCACTGACACTCCAGGTAAGTCAAAATGGGCAACCCCTATTCAAATAGAACTACAACCAGGAGCTAAGCCAGTGGCTAAGAAACAATATCCACTGAGGCTAGAAGATAAGAAAGGAATTGAACCGATAACTGAAAACTTATTGAAATTAGGACTGTTGATAGAGTGTGAATCAGACTTTAACACTCCAGTCCTTCCAGTGAAGAAACCGAATAGGACCTACAGGTTAGTACAAGATTTAAGAGCAGTAAATAAAATAACCAAAACTATACATCCTGTTGTAGCAAACCCTTATACACTTTTGACTAAATTAAGAGACAATTTGATTTGGTTTACAGTGTTGGATTTAAAAGATGCCTTTTTCTGTCTACCCCTAGCACAGGAAAGTCAAAAGATTTTTGCCTTCGAATGGGAGTCTGTTAACAGAGGGAGAAAAATGCAAATTACATGGACGGTCTTGCGTCAAGGCTTTAAAAATAGTCCAACAATTTTTGGTAATGAACTAACCAGTGAGCTAGAATTATGGCAACAGCCACCAGAGAGGGCATTCTTCTGCAATATGTAGATGATCTCCTAATAGCAACTGAAACAAAAGAGGATTGTATCCAGTGGACAATATCTCTCTTAAACTTTTTGGGTTTAAGTGGTTATTGAGTCTCTCGACAGAAAGTTCAGCTGGTCCAGGAGAAAGTCGTGTACCTGGGATATGAAGTATTGGGAGGACAGCGATCCCAGGGGACAGGGAGGGAAGAAGTCATCTGCCAAACACCCAGAGCAGAAACGGTGAGAAGCCTCCGAGCCTTCCTAGGAATGACAGGTTGGTGCCGATTGTGGATATATCAGTATGGGATAATTGCAAAGCCTTTGTATGATCTGCTGAAAGTGAATAAGGATCACATAACCTGGACCCCCGAGGCAGACAAAGCCTTCAAAAGACTGAAGCGAGAACTCATGAGGGCTCCGGCGTTGGGTTTACCTGATGTGACGAAGCCCTTCTGGTTGTTCTCACACGAGCATCAAGGAATGGCTTTAGGGGTCCTGGCTCAACAACTGGGGCCACACAAAAGAGCAGTGGCCTACTTCTCCAAACAATTGGATGAGGTAAGCAAAGGGTGGCCCACTTGTCTAAGGGCAGTTGCAGCAGTGGTTGTAAACATAGAAGAAGCCAGAAAGCTCACTATGGGACAGAAAATGACTGTGTTGGTATCCCATACTGTATCTGCAGTGCTGGAACAAAAAGGGAACCATTGGTTGTCACCTTCCCAGTTCCTGAAATACCAGGCAATCTTCGCTGAATGAGGTGATGTGACCATTCAGGTGACTAACATTGTCAACCCAGCTTCATTCCTAGAAGGAAAAACCTCAGCGGAACCTGTTGTACACAACTGCTTGGAGACCATTGAAGCAGTGTACTCCAGTCGCCCAGACCTCAAAGAAGAACCACTCCAGGATGCAGACGACTGGTTCTCGGATGGCAGCAATTTCATGAAACAAGGTACAAGGATGGCTGGCTATGCAGTAACCACAACAGAACAGGTAATTGAATGCAACCCTTTACCTGCAGGAACTTCAGCTCAAAAAGCAGAACTGATAGCTCTTACCCAAGCTCTTGAACTGGCAAAGGGAAAGCGACTCAAAATCTGGACTGACTCTAAATATGCTTTTGCTGTTGTACATGCCCACGGAGCGATCTGGAAGGAAAGAGGACTATTGACCACTCAAGGAAAAGCTGTTAAACATGCAGAGGAGATCCTGCGATTGTTGGAAGCTGTCCAACTCCCATCACAGGTGGCTATAATGCATTGCAGGGGTCACCTGAAAGGCAACACCATTCCAGAGACAGGAAACAGAAAAGCTGATGCAGAAGCCAAATTAGCAGCTGCAAGAGGTACTGAACAAATGATAGCAGCTTTAGTGCCAGAAGGATTAGACACAGATCAACAGGTAGAGTATCAGGAAACAGATTATCAGTGAATACACAAAAATGAAGGTAAGCTGTTACACAATGGATGGGGTCAATTGAAGACAGGTCAATTAGTATTACCAGAAAAATTAATACAGCAATTTGTGAAAACAGAACATGATAAAACTCACTGGGGTTTGGATCCACTCTATCAACACTTTAAAACTAGGGTAGCAGGACCAAATTTGTTTACCACAATAAAGCGAGTCACATCCCAATGTGAACTTTGCCTGAAAAATAATCCAAACACCAAACTTAAAATTAATCTAGGAGCAATAAAAAGAGGATGCTTTCCGGGTGAGATTTGGCAGATTGACTTTTCTGAACTTCCAAGAAAAGGGGGCTACCATTATTTATTAGTTTTGACTGACACATTTTCTGGTTGGCCAGAGGCATTCCCATGTAGAACAAATAAGTCAAGAGAAGTGGTTAAAGTCTTGTTAAACGAGATTATACCATGGTTTGGAGTACCCAAGAGTATCTCTTCAGATAGAGGTTCACACTTTTGTGCACAAATTGTACAAACAATAAGTAAAGCATTGAAAATTGATTGTCAATTGCATACACCTTACAGACCCCAAGCAAGTGGGCGAGTAGAAAAAATGAATCATCTCATTAAACAACAAATTGCTAAAATATGTCAAGAAACAAATCTTTACTGGTACCAAGCTTTACCTATTGCTTTAATCAGACTAAGGGTCAAGTTGAGGTCAAAAGAGAAACTGAGCCCATTTGAGATTCTATTCGGCAGACCCTACATGATGCAAACTGTGAATAGTGAAGCTTTAGATCAAATCGGTAATCGGTATGTGTATGATTATGTTATGGCTGTAGGAAAACAATTGCAGAAAAATACTACGGTGGTGTTAGAACACCAGCCCAAAAAACCTGATAGTAAAATACATCCATTCAACCCTGGTGATCGGGTATATGTTAAGAATCTTTCAGGAGATCCACTATGGGAGAAGTGGGATGGACCCTACCAGGTGTTGATGACGACCTTCACAGCAATCCAGGTGAAAGAGAAACCCACGTGGATCCACTACTCTCAAGTCAAGAGGGTTCCAGAGGAAGCATGGACCTTGTGAGAGGAATCATCTACTATCAAGCCTCCTCAATGTTGATCTTTGGACTGATAAGTACATTGGTGTTAGGTCAAACTCCTGCCCAAAATTCATTATGGTTACAGGCCTATAATGAGAGTTCTGGTTTACGATTTGGTGTAGAAAATATGCACAATCTGACTCCATCTGAATTTAATGAATACAATCCATCTGTCATAATCCTCTAAGGAGCGAGAGTCCTGGATAATTGGGAACGTCCTGGTAACCCATACACTGCAAGTGTTCTAATAGGAAAAATTAGAGAAGAAACTCAAATTGGATGTAAAGTGTATAAACGACCCTCACTGATTGAATGGTCACCCAAAGCTGACATTACCATACGGGATAATCTGCAAATAAAACTCACCTACCTGTATAACTTGGGAAATGTACTTAGTGAATATGCATGTGATTCTGATGAATGTTGGCACACCTTCACTCTAAATAGAACAGTTTCTGGGATATGTCGATGGACAATTAAGAAAGTAAATATAACCAGGAGATTTATAATTAAGGCTTCATCAAGTAACCCAACTGCTAAACCTCCTACCACACCATTGACTAAGGCCACTACTACCACCACCTTGACAACTCCTACTCCGACCTGTGGGAATGTCCACAATTTAACTTTTGTTGGACCATACGTAATTAGACACTCAAATGAGCAAAAGCTGTTGTTAGATCCCACATATTCACTGAAGAGGGTTCGAATAAACCTTCAAGTAAACATATCAAACATACAAAAAGATTGTCAGCCCTATATTCTACAAAGCCTTAAAGGCTGGCATGCATGGATGATGGCCAGAACCCCTCGTACCAGGATTCAAAGAGATATAAAAGGATGGTTTGGCACAGGATTAGGTGTACTAAACACCATAGATCAAGAAGTATTAGTGAATAAACTAAGTGCTGTCACATCTGATCTAGGAAAACTCAAAGTCCCTTTAAGATCATCTTTGCTCACTTTGGCAGAAACACAATCATTGGCAGTTAAATTGTTAACATTAGTAGCTAACCACACTGCAAAGGATTTTACCAAGATTATTGACTATGCTGGTGTCATCCATAAAAGGTTTGCACTTGCAATACAATGTGTCCAAACTCAACAGTGGGTACAATCTGTAGCTGTAGGAATATTAAGAGAAGGAATTTCAGGAATATTACCACAAGAGGTAAGAGAAATAATAGCTAGGAACAGTTCCACTACACAATTTGAGAAAAATTACCAAGCGTGGTGGCAGTTAGTGAACTTCACTTACAATCCTCAACATGAACAAATTGAAGCTTATGTACTCACTATCAGTGCAGCTAAAGAAAATACCATCTTTCCTATCTTGACGTTAGGAGCCATACACCAAAATGTAATTGTCAGACCCATAGACCATAATGTTTGGGCAAGTTATGATCACACCAAGAAAAAGTGGCAATCAGTCAGTACTGAAGCATGTACTCCTAAAGGACAATTAGGATATATCTGTGAAAATGCTGTAGTAGAAAATGAAGATTTATGCTTAGATACTGAGAATAGTGTGCGTACCTTTGAGATGCTTCCCCATGCTAAAGCTCAATCACAAGTCTATTACATAGGAAATGGATGTGCATGTGTTAGGACCTTTTGTGCTAATTTTACCATAGATGCTTGTCATGAAATCGCGAATGGTACCAATTTTTGTATATGTAATTTTACTCGAATCACAGGCTGTGACTTTGATTATATTGGTCCAGTGACTACTAGACAACTGATTTAAGCTGATTTTATAATGTACCATGATGTGCCGAAGTTACAGATAGGAATGAACATTAATCCTTTTAAAGCAATGCTTAAACATCCTGATATAGAAAAACTGGTCCAGGAAGTAAACAGAACGACTAAGCAAATGCTCTGGCAAGTAGAACATGACACTGAAAACATAAAAACTGTTTTAACTAAAGTGGGAAAAGTGGGAGAGCACCACTGATGGGACATCTTTATGGAGTACTCCCCTACAGCATCACAAGTGTTTCACTATTTAATACATCCAATATTGGTTTTAGGAGTTGGCATGATTCTACTATTGGTCTTAAGTGTCTGGTTATGGTACAAATCAAGTACCATAGTCAGAAGGATGCAGATAATGTGGGCTGTGATGCATACCTATCAAAACCCATTGGAACTTGACGAAGGAATTCGTAAGTTATAAATAAAAGGGGGGACTGAAACAGGAGGCCACACCCAAAAGAGTTTAATGTTATAGGTTATAAATCTGAGAGGAATTTTTTCTTTCCCTGCTTCCCTTTAAGAGAAAGAGAGTTTCGAATAGGGAAGGGGGAAGGGAAGGCATTAGCATTACAAAAGATGTAGCCAGCCGAACTACATTCCTTGCTAATGGACCATCAGGGAGGTTGGGAGGTGGCTGGCTCTGTTTGGGGGGGAGTGGGGCAGACAGCAGAGTTGGCTCTCGGAAGGAGACGATGGTCTGTGTGCAGGCATTTGGGGAGAGGGACTGGGATCTGGTTTTTGGCTTCTTATCCTGGTCAGCTCAGACTGCTGGCTTTGACTTGCCTGACTGTCCCACTCCCCGGATCTGCTGTGTTTCATCGGAGAGTTTGCGTGCCCGCGAGAGAGAAGGGAGGAGTTTTGAGATGCCGTCACCTGAGACAGCGGTGAGTCCTGTGGGAGTGGACTGCTTCCCTTCCCTTTTTCCTCCCACTGAGGAAAGGGTCCCCCATTTCCTTCTCTGCTTCTCCCGTGACCCGAGACCAATCCCCCGCGTGGTGACCACCTGAGCCCAACAGCACCCCCTGCCAACCACGACAGAGAACTGCAGACCCTGCACCTTCGGCGATTCCACAGCGCCCCCTGCCGGTCACAACAGGGTACTGCAGGCCCTGCACCTTCAGCAATCCAACAGCACCCCCTGCAGGCCACAATTAGGACTGCGCTAAAGGACAGAGAAGTATTCTTTCATACCCTTTTTTTTTTTCTAGGATAACTGTCTAGTTTTTTTGTGTTCTGTTACTGTTTTTGCCAACATACATATATCTTTTATTAAAGGGTTTTTATTTCTTCTGGTTTTTTTTCCACACTTCCTTGATTAAAGCCCCCTTAATTTTGAATTTACAATTGCTGAGAGAGAGGAGTTTGGTCTATCTTATAACTCATCCTCTTTATCAAACATTTCAGTCTCCTCAGACTGAGACAGTTAACTAAGAAATTTGGGCCTGTGTGCTGGTTTAAGCGTTAACCAGCAGGGGAAATGAACTCAACTCAAAGGAGAGATTATAAGTCAGAATAACAATTTATTAAAATAATACAGTAAGTGCAATTATACAAACAAACAATTGGTTTTAACCCACAAAACCCAAATGTATAACCCAGCACCCTGGGGCAGGAACAAAGTGGCGTTCCTTGGGCCCCCCCTTGAGTCCACAGTAAAGGGAGAGGGGAAAAACCTGCTGGTGGGAGAGCTGTTGCAGTCTGGTCAAAAGTGGTGATTGCAGTCCAGCTGAGGGTGGTGGTCTCAGTCTGGTTGAGAGTGGTGAGCTGTGGTCTCGTTGAGAGCGGTGAGCTGTAGTCTTCCTCTGGATCCCACGAGTGGTGGAAAGGTTCTGAAACTCCAGGTTTATATATTCTCCAGTTCAGGCAGGAATGGTCAGTCGTTACCTCAGAGTGGGAAATTCCATAAAAGGATGCTCAGTTCGTTCCCTCAGAGCGGGGAATTCCATAAAAGGGTATGAGTATGCTCAGAGCGGGGAATACCATAAAAGGGTATGAGGACAGGAATACGCCCCCCACCTCGCAGAATCCCCCCCCTGACAACAGTTTCTGGGAAAATGGCATGGAGGACCATAGAATACACAGTTTTGGGCAACACTCATCCAGTGATGAATAGGTCACAGCTGTTCTAACTAGGACATTATCCACCCAGTATTCTATGCCATCCATGTCAAGCCCAAATTAACCCCCTTTAAAAACTATATCCCTTTAAAATTATATACATCTATATATATACAATGAAACATTACAGACCATTCTCACTCAAAATTAGGTCCCCTTGTGGTACTTGTTCCTCTTTTTAGTTCATGTACCCGGGCTGCTAAGGAAGAGGTGGTTTCCCATCCCACTTCCTCATATCTTCTCCGTACTCATGGACGTAAAACCATAGATTGCCATGTGGAGTGTGCCTTCTCTCCTTAGCTGGGGGACGCTGGCTCCTGATAGCAGAGACTCTTGTTTGTCCTGGCGAGATATGGAAGATCCCTTCCTTAATTTCTTCCCTTAGCTTCTGGTGTCCCTCTTCAATCTTCTCTTCCAGGCTTCGGACATGTTCAGCCAGTTTGGTTTCCACAGATGAGACGTGGGCTCGTAATGGGGCAGTGACAGTGTCTTCATAAATCCTGAGTTTACTGACCAACGCACCCACCTTGTCCTCTCCTTCCTGCCATTGCAGCGTTGCTAAATAGCGGGAATACATTTCTGGCCCGAGTCGTGCAAACTTTAACCACATCTGGGATGTGCACTGTACACCATCTGGACTTTTAGGGAATCTTTCGTCCTCTGAAAAGATTATCTCCAGTACAGCTAACTCCCTTAAGCACCGGATACCTTGTTCCATTGTGTTCCACTGTCCTTGCTGTACGTGGAGGTCCTCCTTACAAAGGTATCTCTCCCTCACACTGGACACAGGTCGCCGCCAGAGGCTGAGAGTTTCCTGCCTCCTTCCAATCCCCTGATCAATGACTACATCTCGAGACAGGGATCCCAGCTGTCTGGCTTCACTCCCATCTAGGATTGTATTGTTAGCTGCGGCATCCCGGATTCGGAGCAGCCAGGTCAGAATGGACTCATTTGCCTGTCGTGTGAACTCTCTCCGGAGCTCACGTAGCTCACCCAGGGATAGGGACCGAGTGATTATTTCTGACTCTGTCTCCTCCGGTGGATGTGAAGGTCCTGCCTCTTCGTCATCATTTGCTATACGGACTGATTTAGTCTTTGATTTCCTTTTCCGGACAGGGGCGACTGCTACTGGTTTCAGTTGTTCTTCTGGTTCATCGATGGTTTGTGTGGACACGGTGCCGGTTGGTTTATTTCTTTCTCCCTCTGACTCAGCTGTGGTTTGGGTGGACGTGGTGCCTGCGGATTTGCTCCTTCTCTCCTCCCCCTGACAGTGCTGTACCATGTCAAGTAGTGTCTGGTAGGCAGTGGCCAGGGCCCAGCAGGTTACTGTGAGCTGGCCATCTCTGGAGCTGCCAGAGCATTTTTCCTTCACCAGTCTTATCATGCTAACAGGATCCTGCATTTGTTCAGGGGTGAATTTCCAGATCATTGGAGGAGAGAACTTCTCCAAATACTGGCCAATGTCCTCCCACTTCCCGTGTCACTCAGCATTATCTGCTCCCAGGGCAGGTGTCCAAACAACCTCCCTAGAAGGCCCTGTTTTGACCCTAAACATGGTGTAGACAGTACAGAGTAGACAAAGCAACACTAACAATAACATTATGCTGTCCTTAACATCAAAAGGGAACTCAATATTTTCAAAAACTGTTGTAGTAGGTCTGAAGGGGAAGAAGGAGGTGAGAGGCTGGAAACAACCATCCCCCCTGTTCCCCCAAAGGGCTGGGTGCGATTTTTAATGAGGCCCCAAAGGTAGCAACCCAAACCAGGACAGGCAAACAGGACTGAATACACATTTACAATGAAACTCATTGCTTCTGATGTTAGAATGACATAAACATAATATACTAATAAAGCAATTTGGATCCCTCTCCCTGGTCTTAAAGAGAGCATTGATGCCAAATTTTGCCCCAAAGAAGGCGCAGAGGAACTGCTCAGAGACAGAGTTTTCAGTCTATAAGCAGGAGGTATTTATTTTTCACGGCCAGGAAGCAGCCAGGTCGCCCTGGGCAAACTGCTTCGCCGAAGAACTTACAATTTGAGCTTTTATACACTTTTTGCTAAGCAATTACATCACATATTATGAATATTCATTACATTGCAATATCTACTTTTAATATTCATAATAGGCGGAGTTGAGGCGGAGTTAGAGGCGTGGTCTTCAATTTGGGGAGAACTTTGGTGGTCGTTCCGGTCTTTCTTCATCATGAACCCGCTGTCCTCACCATCATCTTCTTCTTAAACTTTTGAACCTTCCCTAATTTGGGTAGTTTCCTTATGCATTTGGCAGGGTTTCTCAATATCTGGCAAAAGTGCTTAATTGTTTGGCTTGTCCCTCTTCTTATCTCTCTTTGTTTTCCTTCCATATGTCCTTTTTTGTGTGTGCTAGCATTTTTTGTTCAGGTCTATGTTCTTCTATGTCAGGGTGTCCTGTATCCTAGTGGATTTATTGTCTCCGCTATTTCCTAATACTGAGCTCTATGTGCCTTTGCTGAAAGCCTGCATTTGTGCTTAACTCTCTCTAATCCTTACATTGCTTTATTAAATTCACTTCTCAGGTGTTACCTGGCTTCATCATCAAAACAGGTAAATAATACCCCATCTGTGGAAATATGAACAGGTTCAAATACAACATCCATGTGAACGCATCAAACAACATCGTGATCAGGGAGTTTCTATATCCAAATAGACAAATGCTTAAAATGAAATTGTGATTCTGACTTCTCTCTCTCTGCCCCACGTTGGGTGCCAAAAATGTGCTGGTTTAAGCGTTAACCAGCAGGGGAAATGAACTCAACTCAAAGGAGAGATTATAAGTCAGAATAACAATTTATTAAAATAATACAGTAAGTGCAATTATACAAACAAACAATTGGTTTTAACCCACAAAACCCAAATGTATAACCCAGCACCCTGGGGCAGGAACAAAGTGGTGTTCCTTGGGCCCCCCCTTGAGTCCACAGTAAAGGGAGAGGGGAAAAACCTGCTGGTGGGAGAGCTGTTGCAATCTGGTCAAAAGTGGTGATTGCAGTCCAGTTGAGGGTGGTGGTCTCAGTCTGGTTGAGAGTGGTGAGCTGTGGTCTGGTTGAGAGCGGTGAGCTGTAGTCTTCCTCTGGATCCCACGAGTGGTGGAAAGGTTCTGAAACTCCAGGTTTATATATTCTCCAGTTCAGGCAGGAATGGTCAGTCGTTCCCTCAGAGCAGGGAATTCCATAAAAGAGTATGAGGACAGGAACACCCCCCCCCACCTCGCAGGCCCCCCCCCCGACAACAGTTTCTGGGAAAATGGCATGGAGGGCCATAGAATACACAGTTTTGGGCTACACCCATCCAGTGATGAATAGGTCACAGCTGTTCTAACTAGGACAGCCTGCTAACAAGCTATCAACATCCAAAACGATCTGTGCTCGTTCTGTTCTACTTACTGGACCAAAGCTTAAGAGAATGGTAAAAGAACATGTAATAGGCCTAGAGGTAATAAATTAAAGATGCAGTAGCATAAGGTAGACGTTTGAATAGAAGAAATAGACCAGGAGCCAGGACTTTTTCCAAGCTTCACTGAGCGGGTCAAGGACAATGGAAGAGAAGAAGGGTCAGGCTGAGGAAGATGAGTTTAAGCCCCCAGACCCATGGAGGAAGGACGGAACTACCCTGAAGATTGAGGACCAGGAGAAGCACCTCCCCAAGCCCCTCCTGAGCTCCACCTATACTCCGCCTATTATTCATATGCATAGATAGATGTTGTAATCACTTGAATATGCATTTAATCATATCTGAAAATTTTATAAAAACTGCTGATTTTGTGTGAAGCCTTTGAGCAAGTTTTTCCAGCAATAGCTGGCTTGCTCCCAGAGCTGCTAATAAGTACCTTTGCTGCTCAAAAGATCAAAGTCTCTGGGCAGTTCATCATACCCGATTTTTCGGATTCAATCCTTAAGTTCCTCTGTGAGTTTTCCAGATACTAGTAGTAGCTCAAATACAGATCGGGCAGCTCGCTTAACTGTTTCTTTCTCCGTACTATCAAGTAATGTATCTATCGTGACTTCTGGGTCATACCAGTCTGGATTCTGTGTTCTTATTGCTCTTTCTACATAATTAGCCACCTTGTCTGAGTTATCTCTATATGCCCCCACTGAGGCCTTCCATTGTTGTAACTCAGGCAGAGAAAAAGGAACTTTTATCAAAACTGGTCCTTGGTTACCCATGGTCTGTCTCAGGGGAGACTCTATGACAGTTTTCTCCTTTTCCGTTCTCATTCTCCTAGCCACTGGGCTTGGATCTGGCAGAGCCTCACGCACCCTTCTCCCCCTTCCTCTGGCAGTTGCCATGGAAACCTTTGCCTTTGTTTTTGGTTTTACTATGGGAGCTCCATCTGTCGGACGTGAGGCGGCTCCCATCGCCCAGACGACCGCGCCTGTAGCCTCTTGTCCCATGGTGGCAGCTTCCGCCGGAGCTGTCCCGGCAGTAGCTCCAATAGCAGCCGTGGCAGGCACTGCCCCCCCCAGTCCCAGCTACTGCACCTGTGCCTGCCGCGGCAGCCCCCGTGGCAGCTCCTGCCTGTCCTGCGGCGCCCGCGGCTCCCGCAGGACCTGCGCCCACTGCGCTGGTAGAACTCGCCGCCGCTGATGCCACCTGATCAGCAGGACCTGCACCGGTGGCTACCCCTGCAGCCCCTGCATGGGCGGGAGTGGGCCCCGGTGGTCCCACGGCCACGTCGCCGGTGGCAGGACCCGCCACCCCTGCAGGAGCGACTCCCACTGCGCCAGCAACCACGCCCACTCTGGTAGTGCCCACGGCCCCTGCAGGAGCGGCTACCGCCATCCACTCTGGTCTTGCAGCGCTGGCCATAACCGCTCCAGTAGGAGCGGCTCCTGCGCTTCCCCCTCGCAAATCATGGGCCATTAAAAGATCTAAATCCTCATTTGTTGGGCTTTTAATATAAATTTGACTGATGGGATCATGTTTACCATGATCTTTCCTCTCTCCTCTCTCTAATGCCATTTCTAAGAGCTCCACCTCTGCCGAGGCTTTATCTAATTTATATTCTCTCTTCCATTCTGGATGGTTTAAAAAAGTCAGAAACAATTCAGTATACACTACTTCATTCCATCATTCCTCCTTATGAAGGGTCGACATAAGCTATAACACTGTATTCATTTGAAAAGAGCCAAACTTAGGCCAAGTCTCCCCTTTGAGCAGCCTGTGCAAAGGCCACATATTTTTAGAGAGCCTACATAACTCCTGCCTCTTTAAAGATGTTTCAGGGCCAGTCAAATGCCTCCAGTGCAGCAAAACCAAGGCTAAAGGAGATCCTTTTGGGATCTCCTCTCGGGACTCGACATAACCCATGACAACTACCAGGCAGGAAAAAAACTTCCCAGTGCTAGATTTGGACTCATGGCCTCAGGATTACCACACAAGCTCCCTCTCCAAACACCACCACCGACTTCAAGCCAGGGCAAGTTATTTTAATGCAGGGAAAGGCGTCCCTTTCCTCCCAGCTGTACCAAGTCAATACAAAAACTCCCTGAGTAAACACAGTGGTAGGCTCCACTGTCCCTGCCCTGCCTTTACGGAAGCTGCAAGGGGGGGGTGGTCCTCCACCCAGTCCCCTTTAACTGTCCCGGGCTTCCACCCACAGACTGAGAAAACACCGACTTTTGTAACAACATGGGCCCAAAGTCTCACTTCCCAGCCTACCGTATTCCCCTATTTCTGGGAAAAACCCCTTTGTAACTGCAAGTAAAATCACCCAGAGGAGCTCCTCTTTTATCTCACCTCCGTGTGTGTGGTTCTGAGGAGCTGGGCTTCTCAAGATCGGTGCAGGAATTCTCCAAAATATGCCGTCAGAAGAAGAATTTCCGGCAGGATGATATTTCCTGATCTGGAGGAGTCACAGGTCCCACTTTTCCACCTTTTGGAGCGTCAAAACTGTTGCCTAAAAAGACCGTGGAGAAAAAAGACTCCAGGACAATTTAGTGTATAAAATAGGATAAAGAGAGTAGGTCCTTTAATCTCAGGCATGAGGCCCAGGGAATACACATGACACGTGCCCGCCCAGACAGTGGCTCTATGATTTTATAATAAAGTTCATCCAATCCCAGATCTGTCCATCCCCAGTTCTGCCCCATTCTGCCCCTGACACGCCCCTTCGGGAATTGGGTCTGGGGTTGTTTGGGGTCTCTTCTTCCTCATCTTCATTTTCTTCAAAGCACGTACAGTCCTTGGAGTTCCTCCAAAGATCTGGGCTTGAAGGTCGCTGTGTCTGTGTGATATCTTCTGGTCCAGGCCTTAGGGTGTTTTCCTACAATTCTACCTTGAAAAGAAGACTAAACACGCTAACAGAATTTTAGAAGGATTGATAAAGGGTAAGGGATATAATGCAGTTACATTAAAATCTACATTTATTACACAACTACTTCTAAAATCTATAAAAGTTAAAAAATCCAAAAAAAGCTCAGAGGCATCACATCCAATCAGAGAACTATCCACCCCCAGATCCTCCCCAGATCTGCCCCCCTGGCATGCCTCCCCGGAATTGAGATGGGGGTCTCAAGACCCCATTCTGCCTCATCTTCCTCCTCCTCATGGAGCATTGTCTTTGGAGCTTCTCCAAGGTTCTAGGCCTTCAAGGTTGCTTTGGCTACAATGATATCTTGTTGTTCCAGTCTAGGGTGCATATGTCCTAAACCAGGATGTGTTTGCTAGAGTCTTTCCTTAAGAAGAACACTAAACAAGCCTAAAGAATTTAGAAAATTCATTATGAAGGGTGAGAATAGGGTTTGGTAAGTGTCAGCTGCTATTCTAAAGTGTGAGAAACTACACAGCCATACTAAAAATCCATATTTACTACTGTGGTGGGGGGAAACAGTTTTCCCCCTGCAGTTATAAAATGGTAAAACCCCAGGGGGTGGTGACCCTTGAAGTTTTGAGGTTTTACCCAATGAGCGCTTCTGCAAAATATAAACATATCACAAGCAGAACAGAAGAGAAGGTTAGTTGTAGTTGTTGTTGAAGAAGTAGCCATGTTGTAGAAGCCACGAGGAGTGAGGGCAGGAGCCCCCCTGGGGGGCTCTGGCCCCCCAGCCCCTGGCTGGGGCTGCAGAGATTTGGAACAGTGTAAGAATGGACTAAGTGTCTGTAGCTGAGCCAGGGGATGTTTCTCCACTGTAAGCAGCAGCAAGAGATACTGAAAAGCAGCGGCAGAACTGCACTGATCGAAGAAACGGTGGCAGAGAGCCAGGAGAGATAAGACCGAGCAGCAATAACAGACATGCAGCACACAGAGAGAACTCCTGGAAGGAGAGAGAGAGCCGAGAGAGAGAGAGAGCAGCAGAGAGAGTAAACCTAAGCTCTACAGACAGAGTTTTTGGGGTAAGAACTGAAACCAAAAACCCCCCAAAATCGCTTTGAGACCCCTCCTAGGAGGAGGGAGATGGACTCCAGCTTGAGAGGAGTCGTAGAGTGCACCATGCACCAAAGAGAGGAGCTGAAAAGCTCAGGCGTCCTGGAAAGCTGGACTGGGACAATTAAAGGAATGCAGAGGGGGTGACCTTGGCCCCCCTCGCCGCTGCTGCCAAGCTGGCAGCCTGAGACAGAGCACAGGAGCTCTGGTAGAACTCTTGAGGCAAAGGCCTTCAACTGAAAGCCGCCCGAGATGTTCTGACTCAGGGGTGAATCCCCTGAGGAAGGGACCTTCATGGGGGTCTTACGCCCCATGATATGATGTGGTGAAGCGAGTTTTGTCTCTGCTACGCAGTCCACGGAAGAGAAGACCCTCACTTGAAGACGATGGGGCAAGGGGCTTGGATACCCCTCGTGAGTACTGGCAGAGATCCAGCCACAGTTGCTGCATGCATGAGAAGAAGAAAGCCTGCTGCCTTAGAGATTACTGCTGTGAAAGTGGAAAGGGATCTTTCCTTCTTCCCTCCTGGACTTTTATTTGGAGGGGAGAAGAGATTTGATCCATTGTAAATACTTATGTCATGGTAGAGATAGGTGAGATTGTATATAATGTATTGTAGTATTTATTTGTACAGTCATTGTAATATATTCCCTTTCCCCCATTTAAGTCTTGTGTGGTGTCTGGAAACCATCTCACACTGGGTTGAGATGTGGGAGGGAGCTTGAACTAGGGAATTGGATTTTTGGGGCTCTCAAACCATGACAACTACACAGCTACATTAAAATCTACAAAAAGCTAAAAATCTTAAAAATTTCAAGGCATCAGGGTGAAGAACCTTTACCTGATATCCAACCTAAACCTCTCCCACCTCAGCTTCATGCCATTTCCCGAGTTCTGTCACTGGTTATGAGAGTTATCGGTACTTCCCCTCCACTTCCCCTCATGAGGATGTTGAAGACCGCAATGAGGTCTCCCCTGAGTCTCCTCTCCTCCAGGTTGAACAGACCAAGTGACCTCAGCCCCTCCTCATAAGGTTTCCCCTCCAGACCCTTCACCATCCTCATGGTCCTCCTTTGGAAGCTCTCTAATAGCTTAATGTCTTTCAGATTGCTTACATCCATGATTTATTATTACCCTCTCAACCAGTTCCTCTTTGTGTAGCAGTTGGTTTCTGCTCCATCTGCATGTTCATATTTCCAGAAACCAATGATGTGTCTCCTACACAACTCAAACACCTTTCTGATGAGGTGTGTGGCTGTATTTTTTTACATCATGGATATCCAGGGAGTTCAAAAACACTATGATTTCACACTGCTCAGAGAGTTGGTCCCATAATGCCTTGTTCTCTTGTCCTCCTGATTGTTTGGAACCAAGTTCTTCAAATGTCTTGTTTGCTTCTCATTCCTTTCATTGGCTGCTCTGAGTCCATACCATCCTCCTGAGTTAAAAATCTCAGCCCAAAGCTCAGAAGCCTTCTCTAATTAAAGTTTTCTTGAAGCTGATAGATTTCAAGGCACACTTTAGTTGCTGATTGTATTGGGTCTGGCTGAGATGGAGTTCATTTCCCCACAGTAGCCCTCACAGTGCTGTGCTTTGCATTGGCAGCTAGAAGGGTGTTGATAACACACCAGTGTTTTGACTACTGCTGAGCACAGCATCAGCACTGTAACATTCCTGCCTCAGTTGAGGGCAAGATCCTGGGAGGGGACACAAGTAGGTCAGCTGACTCAAACTGACCAAAGGGATATTCCAGACCATATGACATCAGCTCAGATATAAAAGCTAAGGAAAGGAGCAGGAAGGGGGACATTCATTGTCTCCAATGGTTGCCTGATGAGAAACCATCACGCATACCAAAGCCCTGCTTCTCGTGAGTGGCTGACCATCGCTGATCATGGGAAGTAGAGAATAAACCCTGCTATCTTTTGCTTCTGTGCAAGCAAGCTTCACTTTACTTTTTGCTTTAAATAAACTGCCTTATCCCAACCCACGAGATGGTTTTTTTTCCACCTTACTCTCTTGCCTGTCCGGCTGGGAAGGGGAATGATAGAGCAGCTGGGTGGACACTTGGCATCCAGCCAAGGTCAACCCACCACACTCATGAAATAGTCTTTTCTGAGAAAACGTTACTTTGCTGGAAAATTCCTGGCTAGCTTTGTTTGTAACTATTGTTTTAATAGGTGCCTGGGGTCTTCTGACTTGCAATTTGTGTCCCTTGCCTTGGTGGGTTTCTGACTGTGATGTAGTCAATATGCAAGACCTTCCCGTATTTATATTTCAACCATCATCCTCTTACCTGTTATAAAGTATTCTCTTGTAATTTTCCCATACTGCCATTAGGGGATGCTCGCTGACAACGCCATAGCTCGCTCTCTCTCTGGCACGGACCCATTGCAAGTGTTCCCGGCCCCCTGCTGCCTGAAGCCACCTCATGTCTGCCGCTGCGGTGCCACCTGTCCATCCCGGATTGCATTCCCCACGCTGCAGTTCTGCTGCTGCCACCGCTGGGGGAGCCTACTGCCTGCACCCAGAGCTGGTTCCTGTCCCTGCCTGCCGCCGCCGCCACCACAGGAGCAGAGCCTGGGAGGGTCACCATGGCCGCTGACCAGGGAGTTCCCTTTGTGTGGGGTGAGAGCAGCCACCCCTGCCAAGCCAAGCGCAGCCCACTCAGCACCCTCCGCTGTGGACTGCCCAAAGAGAGCTGCCGCCGCACCACGTGACCGACGCTGCCCATGGAAAAGCGTCTGCTGCCCGTGGCCGCCATTGTTGACTGCCTCTTCATGGTAACCACAGCTGCCGCTGTAGCCTGCCGCCACTGGGAAAGCCCTCCAGCACCACCTTCTGGCCACAGCTGTAACTGCACTGAAGGAAAGCCCAATTGCTGGCTCAGCAACACAGAAGTGGACAGTGATTTTTGGGGTGATATTCTTTCTCTGTTATTGTGTGTTTGTTGTTTTATTTTGGTTTTTTCCCTGGTTTTTAGTAAAAAATGTTACTTTGTTTCTACTCCTTCCTCATGAGTTTCATTTTAATTTTTTAAAATTTGTAATAAGTCTGGGAGGTAGGACTCTCTATTCCATCTAAGGTCCCACTTCCCTGGCAACATTGTCTTTAACCCAAGAGAGGCTTTACCTGCTTGGTCTGCTTAATTGCAGGGCATGTTTCACATTCATGGATAACCTGTGTAATAGTGTCCATGGGCAAGTCCACTCCTTGATCATGCGCCCACCTATATGTTGCATCCTCTCCTTGATGGTCTGAGGCATCATGGGCCCCACTAAGCTAGAAATAATTCACCCTTATATTGCCAATCCAAATCCACTGGAGCCACTTCAATCTTGGCATCCTGATCTACCTGCTGGTTATTCTGATGTTCTTCAGTGGCTCGACTCTTGGGTACATGAGCATCTACATGATGTACCTTCACAACCAGGTTCTCCTCCTGGGCAGCAATATCTTGCTATGATGCAACAGCCCAGATGGATTTACCCCTATACTACCAGTTATTCTGCTTCCATTGCTGCAACCACCCCCACAGGGCATTTCCCACCATCCATGAGTCAGTATAAAGTATTGGCCATTTCTCTCATTCAGCAATGTCTAAGGCCAACTGTATGGGTTTCACCTCTGCAAACTGACTTGATTCACCTTCTCCTTCATCAGTTTCTGCTACTTGTCATAGAGGACTCCATACAGCCACTTTCCATCTCTGATGCTTTCCCACAAGACAGCAGGATGCATCAGTAAACGAGGCATATTGCTTCTCACTTGTTGGTAATTTATTATATAGTGGAGCCTCTTCAGGATGTGTTACCTCCTCCTCTGGTGACATTCCAAAATCTTTGCCTTCGGGTCAGTCCACGATCACTTCCAAGATTCCTGGACTACTGGGGTTTCCTATCTGAGCTCATTTTATGGTCGATGCGACCCACTTACTCCATGTAGCATCAGTTGCATGATGTGTAGAGGAGGCCCTCCCTTTGGACATCCAACCTCAACATGGGTAACCGGGGTGCCAGGAGGAGCTGTGCTTCAGTACCAATCACCTCTGAAGCAGCTCAAACCCCTTCATAAGCTGCCGGTATCTCCTTTTCAGTTGGAGTATAATGGGCTTCAGATCCTTTATATCCCCAACTCCAAAAACCTAGAGGTCGACCTTGAGTCTCCCCTGGTGCTTTCTGCCAGAGGTTCCAGGTAGGGCCATTCTCCCCAGATGCATTACAAAGCACATTTTTTACATCTTGTCCTGTTCAGACTGGCCCAAGGGCTACAGCATGAGCTATCTCCTGCTTGATTTGTTCAAAGGTTTGTCATTGTTCAGGGTCCAATTTCAAATCCTTCTTCTGGGTTACTTGATAGAGAGGGCTGACAGACTATAATTTGGAATGTGCATTCTCCAAAACCCCACAACATCTAAAAAAGCTTGTGTTTCTTTCTTGTTAGTTGGTGGAGACATTGCTGTAATCTTGTTAATCACATCCACTGGGATCTGATGATCTCCATCTTGCCATTTTATTTCTAAAAACTGGATCTTCTGTGCAGGTCTCTTGACCTTACTTTGTTTTATGGCAAAACTGTCTTTCAGGAGGATTTGGACTATTTTCTTCCCTTTCTCATAAACAACTTCTGCTGTATTACAGAATCACAGAATATGCTGAGTTGGAAAGGACCATTGAGTCCAACTCTTAGCCCTGCACAGGACCATCCCCAAGAGTCACACCATGTGCCTGAGGATATCATCCAAATGCTTCTTGAACTCTGTCAGGCTTAGTGCTGTGACCACTTCCCTGGGGAACTTGTTCCAGTGCCCAACCTTCTTCTGGGTGAAGAACCTCTTTCTAATATCCAACCTAAACCTCCCCTGACACAACTTCAGGTCATTCCCTTGGGTCTTGTCACTCATCACTGTGAGGAACTGGACTTTTTAATTGCCTTAAAACATTGCTACTATAGTTAGCTGTGCAAAGAAACCAGGAGAGTGAAGATAAAGGCTGAGGGGAGGAGGCCATAGCCTACAAACTGTTAACTTTGTGAAGGCCCGGAGTGGCAACTCTTTGGGTGTGTGACACTTCTCTAGGTGTGTGATGCCTATCTAAAGGAGACCAGTGGCACTCTCTGGCTGTGTGATGTTTATCTCCTACGGGCCAGGCTGTGTCAAAGGAGGTCCCTGTGTGCACACACCCACAACTACCCTGGAGAAGGCCTCAGCTCTTAGCAGGGGTGCCTCTGAAGCACACCTCCCCCCCACCCCAAGCCTAAAACAACTTTGCAAAAACCAGCGCCTCCAGCTCTCAGCATAACTGTGTAACCCCTCCACACACCCACACACATTGGGGAGGCACCAGAAGGGTTTCTGAGGGTATATAAACCCATCCAATTTTATGTTTCGTGGGCTTCTCTCCCCCACCACTCCCTGACGGACCAAGACAGCAGTGGCAACAACCAAGTTTGCTGGAGACCTTTGAGTGGTGACTATGAACCTTTTATTCTTTTTCTCTTTCTTTCTTTCTTTCTCTCTTTAACTCTTATTCTCTCTTTTTCCTTACTGTGCTGGTTTAAAGGTGAACCAGCAGGGGAAATGAACTCAACTCAAAAGAGAGATTATAAGTCAGAATAACAATTTAATAAAATAATACAATAAATACGATTTAACAGACAAACAATTGGTTTTAACCCACAAAACCCAAATATATAACCCAGCACTCTGGGGCATGAACAGAGTGGTGTTCTTTGGTCCCCTGAGTCCAAAGTAAAAGGAGAGGGGAAAACCTGTTGGTGAGAGTGCTGTTGCAGTCTGGTCAAGAGTGGTGATTGCAGTCTGGTCAAGAGTGATGGTTGCAGTCTGGTTGAGAGCGGTGGTCTGCAGTTTGGTTGAGAGCGGTGATCTGCAGTCTTCCTCTGGATCCCACGAGTGGCTTAAAGAAGTCCCAAGACTCCAAGATTATATATCCTCCAGTTCAGGCAGGAATGCTCAGTACCTCCCTCAGGGCGGGGGGTTCCTTAATGGGTGTGAGGACAAGAGCAACCTCCTATCTCACAGGCCTCTTAACACCTAGTTTATAGCCTGAGGAGTCAGGCTTTATGTGCAGATGGTGTAAATGGTTCACTGATACCAGTTTCTGGGAAATGGCATGGAAGGCTATAGAATACACAGTTTTGGGTTACACCCATACCATGATGAACTGGTCCCAGTTGTTCTAACTAGGACATTATCCACCCCTTATTCTATGCCATCCATGTCATGCCCAAATTAACTCCCTTTAAAAACTATATCCCTTTAACACCATATACATCTATATATATATATACAATGAAACATTACAGACCATTCTCACTCAAAATTAGGTCCCCTTGTGGTACACAACGTGTCTCCCCATCTTTTTGCATTACCCACCAGGTGAAACCGGGCCCTTGGGCAAAAACAATCCCTCGGATGGGTTTGCCTTTGCTTGAGGTGGGACTAATCCAAACAGTCTTTCCTAACATACCTCTCATATGCACCACGGGGACTTTATCTCCATCTACAGTATGCAAGGGTTCTGATTGGGCAGGGCCAGCTCAATTGATGGAGCCTTGGGTGTTGACCAACCAGGTGGCCTTTGCTAAATGCAGCTCCCAGTGTTTGAGAGTCTCCCCACACAGTGCCTTCAGGGTGGTTTTAAGCAGTCCATTGCACCACGCAACTTTTCCAGCAGCTGGTGCATGGTAGGGGATATGATACACCCACTCAATGCCGTGCTCTCTGGCCCAGGTGTCTACGAGGCCATTCTTGAAATGGGTCCCATTATCAGACTCAATTCTCTCCGGGGTGCCGTGTCACCACAGGACTTGTTTTTCAAGGCCCAGGATGGTATTCCGGGCAGTGGCATGAGGCATGGGATATGTCTCCAGCCATCCAGTACTTCCTCCTACCATGGTCAGTACGTAGTGCTTGCCTTGGCGGGTTTTGGGGAGCGTGATGTAGTCAACTTGCCAGGTTTCCCCATACATGTATTTCGACCACCGTCCACCATACCATAGACGCTTCACCCGCTTGGCCTGCTTGATGGCAGCACATGTCTCACAGTCATGGATGACCTGTGAGACACTGTCCATGGTTAAGTCCATCCCTTGGTCACGAGCCCATCTCTATGTTGCATCTCTCCCCTGGTGACTGGAGGCATCATGGGCCCATCGAGCCAGAAATAATTCTCCTTTGTGCTGCCAATCCAGATCTACCTGAGAGACTTTAATCCTGGCAGATCGGTCCACCTGCTCGTTCTTACAATGCTCTTCATTTGCCCGACTCTTGGTTACATGAGCATCTACATGACAGACCTTCACACTCAGCTGTGTGGGACTCCATACGGCTACCTTCCATTTTCGGTTTGTCCCTCCAATGCGACAGGAGCCACCCGTGAAGAGCGCATATCGCCTTTCATCTGCTGGTACCTTGTCATATGGTGGGACCTCCTCAGCCCGTGTCACCTGCTCCTCTTTTTCAGAGGATAGTCTGAAACTCTCACCTTCGGGCCAATTGATGATAATTTCCGGAATCCCAGGGCGATTAGGATTCCCTGTCTTGGATCGCTGTGTGATCAGAGCGATCCACTTACTCCATGTGGCATTGGTGGCGTGATGTGTAGAAGGAACTCTTCCCTTGAACATCCAGCCCAGTACTGGTAGTCGGGGTGCCGGGAGGAGCTGCGCTTCGGTGCCGATCACTTCTGAGGCAGCTCGAACTCCTTCATAAGCAGCCAGGATCTCTTTCTCAGTTGGTGTATAGCTGGCTTCAGATCCTTTGTATCCCCGACTCCAGAATCCCAGCGGTCGTCCTTGGGTCTCCCCAGGCACTTTCTGCCAGAGGCTCCAGGAAGGGCCATTCTTCCTGGCTGCAGTGTTGAGCACGTTCTTCACGTCCTGTCCTGTCCTTACTGGCCCAAGGGCTACCGCATGGGCAATCTCCTGTTTAATTTGTTCAAAGGCTTGTTGTTGTTCAGGGCCCCACTGGAAATCATTTTTCTTCCATGTCATAAGGTAGAGAGGGCTTACAATCTGACTGTACTCAAGGATATGCATCCTGCAAAAGCCCACAGCGCCTCGGAAAGCCTGTGTTTCCTTCTTGCTGGTTGGTGGGGACATGGCTGCTATTTTGTTAATCACCTCCATTGGAATAAGGCAGCGTCCATCTTGCCACTTCACTCCTAGGAACTGAATTTCCTGGACAGGTCTCTTGACCTGTTAATGGCAAAACCAGCTCTTAGGAGAATCTGGATCATCTTCTCTCCTTTCTCGAAGACTTCCCCCCATGTGTTCCCCCATACAGTGATGTCATCAATGTACTGTAGATGTTCTGGAGTCTCACCCTTTTCCAGTGCAGTCTGGATCAGTCCATGGCAAATGTTGGGACTGTGTTTCCACCCCGGAGGCAGTCGATTCCAGGTGTACTGCACACCTCTCCAAGTGAAAGCAAATTGTGGCCTGCACTCCGCTGCCAAAGGAATGGAGAAAAAGGTGTTGGCAATGTCAGTGGTGGCATACCACTTGGCTGCCTTGGACTCCAACTCGTACTGGAGCTCCAGCATGTCTGGCACAGCAGCACTCAGGGGTGGTTTGACTTCATTGAGTCCACGGTAATCCACCGTCAGCCTCCACTCTCCGCTGGACTTACACACTGGTCATATAGGGCTACTAAAGGGTGAGCGAGTCTTGCTGACCACCCCCTGGGTCTCCAGGTCACAGATCATCTTATGTATAGGAGTCACAGAGTCTCAGTTGGTGCAGTATTGATGACGGTGCACTGTTACTGTGGCTATCGGTACCAATTGTTCTTCAACCTTCAGCAGTCCCACAGCAGAGGGGTCCTCTGAGAGACCAGACAAGGTGTTCAACTGTCTAATTTCCTCTGTTTCCACAGTAGCTATGTGAAAAGCCCAACAAAGTCCTTTTGGGTCTTTGAAATACCCACTCCTCAGGTAATCTATGCCAAGGATGCATGGGGCCTCTGGGCCAGTCACGATGGGGTGTCTGTGCCATTCCTTCCCAGTCAGACTCACTTCAGCTTCCAGTACAGTCAGCTGTTGGGATCTCCCTGTCACCCCAGAAATGGAGATGGATTCTGCCCCTACGTATCTTGATGGCATTAAAGTACATTGTGCGCCGGTGTCCACTAAGGTCTTATATCTTTGTGGCTCTGATGTGCCAGGTCACCGAATCCACACTGTCCAATAGACCCGTGTGATGGTTTCAGTCTAGGCCTTCCTGGAAACCAACTTGTAACCAGGAAGGAACTAGGAAGGTGACCAAGGAGGTATTCCATGCTATTCCTTTACGTAACCTAGGGTATAAATAAGGCATTGATAAGAGAGTTCTCTCTCTTCTCTTCCGGCGAGGTTGGAGAACGGTGGTCCCTGTCTGGGCCTGGCTTATCTGGAGCCGAGGCCTACAGTAACTGCTGTTATCAGCCACGCGTGAGGGGGGAGTGCTGGGCCGTGTCCAGACGTACTGCTTTCTTTCAAGGGAAGTGGTGAGCTCTTGCCAATTCTTCAGCTTTGCTGGGTTTTTAGATTGTGTAGATCTGTTTTATTATTTGTCCCTTTTCACCCTATTTTATCCTTTTCCCTTCTCCCTTTCCCCCTCTTCCCTTCGACTTCGGGAAGCTATTTGGGATCATAGATTCATATATATAATTCTCATTGTATATCTCTGTTTTATACATAATATATATATATATTTTTGCTAGAACTTTGGCTGCCTGGTTTTTCGTTTTTTTCCTTCCCTCTCTGGGAAGGAGACCCTGTTGTCGAGTTTTGGAGATTTGGTAGGAAGCCAACTCCAAACTTGCACAACCCGATTGTCCCTCTCCTCTACCTGGCTAGAGGCAGGGCACCCCTAGTCCTGGTCATGGTACTCATTGTGCTCTTCTTGTGAGTATGACCTGGAGGTCCCTTCAAGAGGATCAGATGTATCATCATTCCTGTACCATCTGGAGTCTTGCCCATGAGAGACTGGAGCAGCATTTATCCTTGAAGAGTTCCTTGTGGTACTTGTTCCTCTTTTCAGTTCATGTACCCGGGCTGCTAAGGAAGAGGTGGGTTTCCCATCCCACTTCCTCATATTTTTTCCATGCTCATGGAGGTAAAACCATAGATTGCCATGTGGAGTGTACCCTCTCTCCTTAGCTGGCTCCTGATAGCAGAGACTCTTGTTTGTCCTGGCGAGATATGGAAGATCCCTTCCTTAATTTCTTCTCTTAGCTTCTGGTGTCCCTCTTCAATCTTCTCTTCCAGGCTTCGGACATGTTCAACCAGTTTGGTTTCCACAGATGAGACCTGGGCGCGTAATGGGGCAGTGACAGTGTCTTCATAAATCCTGAGTTTACTAATCAACGCACCCACATTGTCCTCTCCCTCCCTCCATTGCAGTGTTGCTAAGTAGCGGGAATACATTTCTGGCCCAAGTCGTGCAAACTTTAACCACATCTGGGATGTGCACTGTACACCATCTGGACTTTTAGGGAATCTTTCATCCTCTGAAAAGATTATCTCCAGTACAGCTTGTTATGACCCGCCTCAGGAAAAGGGGAGAGGGGGGGTAACTCAGGTTTTTATCAATAATTCCCTTGGGGTGGATTAGAGTGAAACGACACTGAATAATCGATGTCTGAAAACATATACTGGCAAGGTTTATTTTAACAATTCTGTATCAACAGGCATGCTAGCATTTCTGTGTTGTTATATAACAATGTGGCATAGAGATAAAAAATGCATAGGGGACAATTTTGCATCAACAGGTATGCTAGAATATTAGGTGCTGTCATATAACAATGTGACATAGAGATAACCTTGGGGAGAGGAGAAAATGCATAGGGGAGAGAAAGGAAGGATAAGAGTAAGGGAGAGAAAAGCTGAGAGTGGACAGATGTCTATAGTCACCGCTCACGGGGTCCAGCGATGAAACTTGGTAGTTGCAGCTTCCATGTCTGTCAGTTGAAGTGGCGACCTTGATCTGCTGGGGGTGAAGGAGGGAAGCCCCCACACTCCAAGAAGTTATGAGTTATTATATCCATGGTCAGTGTCACGGGCCATGCCTCGAGCCTCCAAACTCTCCCTGGGCTCTGCGCAAGAGCTGCTGTGTCTGGCCTGGTTCCCGCCCTTTTCCCGACTGGCAGAGGTGGGGGGATGGGCTCCTATGGGTCATCAGAGGTACAGTGCAACAGTCAAAAGCCTGCAAGCTCAGCTCTTGCCTTTTCAGGGCTTCACACCTTTAGCACTGGAGGGAGGGAGGGGCCGGATTGCTCATCAGAGGTATAATGCAAGTCAAAAGCCTGCAAAAGTCTCCTAGAATGCATAAATCATCAAACATTTCAGTCTCTGACACAGTTAATTCTCTTAAGCACCGGATACCTTGTTCCATCATGTTCCACTGTCCTTGCTGTACGTGGAGGTCCTCCTTGCAAAGGTATCTCTCCCTCACACTGGACACAGGTCGCCGCCAGAGGCTGAGAGTTTCCTGCCTCCTTCCAATCCCCTGATCAATGACTACATCTCGAGACAGGGATCCCAGTTGCCTTGCTTCACTCCCATCTAGGATTGTATCGTTAACCACGGTGTCCCAGATTCGGAGCAGCCAGGTCAGAATGGACTCATTCGCCTGTTGTGTGAACTCTCTCTGGAGCTCACGTAGCTCACCCAGGGATAGGGACCGAGTGATTATTTCTGGCTCTGTCTCCTCTGGTGGATGTGAAGGTCCTGCCTCTTCATCATTATTCACTATACAAACTGATTTAGTCTTTGATTTCCTTTTCTGGACAGGGGCAACTGCTATTGGTTTCGGTTGTTCTTCTGGCTCCTCGATGGTTTGTGTGGACTCGGTGCCAGTTGATTTATTTCTTTCTCCCTCTGATTCAGCTGTGGTTTGAGTGGACGTGGTGCCTGTGGATTTGCTCCTTCTCTCCTCCCCCTGACAGTGCTGTACCATGTCAAGTAGTGTCCGGTAGGCAGTGGCCAGGGCCCAGCAGGTTACTGTGAGCTGACCATCTCTGGAGCTGCCAGAGCATTTTTCCTTCACCAGTCTTATCATGCTAGCAGGATCCTGCAGTTTTTCGGGGTGAATTTCCAGATCATTGGAGGAGAAAACTTCTCCAAATACTGGCCAATGTCCTCCCACTCCTGTATGCTTTGACCTTAAGCAAGCCCACAGCAGAAGGGTCCTCTGAGAGACCGGACAAAGTAGACAGCTGCTTAATTTCCTCCATCTCTGAGTGTTGCATTAAGAGTATAGAAATTTGGCAGAAAATAACCCCCCTTGCTTTCCAACTGGTCCTCAGAGATCAGAGGGGTTGGGTGTGGCTGGGCTTAATTTCTGATTAGAACGAATTTGGCACTATAAGTCTGGTCAAATTCAATAAGATTCCAGATGCAGAAAAAGTGTGGGTTACACACTCAGTCTGGTCTCATCATTCATGATCACAGATTCACAAATAGTGTGGTTTAACCAATTCAACACTATAAGTCTGATTAAGTTCAATAGGAACTTTCACGAACACGGATACAGCACGAACAAATAGTGCCGTTCATTGGAACAACAGATTATAGATTCTGTTAAACTGATGGTGATAAATTCACTAGACCTGCAAAATATGAGTATAACACTATGTACAAGTGTTTTTGGGAATACTCCAATGCAGTTGGAGGAGCAAATCTTACCAAATATGCATCCCTGCTTTAGGGAGGAGGGAAGAGCAAGCTCATCAACTTGTCTGCAAGGTGGTCGTATTCTCATCCTCTGCCATGGAGGATTTCAGATGCCAGTTTATACTTTTGGGAGAAGTGGAGATGAGACTGTAGTCAAATATCCTGTTGCTGGCATCATAAATTGTGGAGGGGCAGCCAATTTATACATAAATGAGGGATATCAAGAGTTACAAAGAGAGATTACAAAGACTATGAGTCTCGTGCAAGAGCAGAACAGAACCATGACACCTTAGTATCACTTCCTCTTCCACCTGGCCACTTGCAGCAGTAAGGGTTACCTAGCCTCCACCTAATAACATATCACCCCCTCAGCACACCATCATGTCCATAGAAATACCTTAGCCACACATTTCATGGCATATCTCATGGTTGTAGGCCTCATTACTATACCAAGGCCCTATATCTTACACCCACCAGCACCCTATTGGGTCCTTGAAATGTCCTCTCCTGAGACAGTCTGTGCCAGGAATGCACAGAGCCTCTGGGCCAGTGTAGTGGGTTTCTGTGGCTGTGTTTTGGTAGCGGGGGGGGCTACAGGGGTGGCTTCTGTTAGAAGCTGCTAGAAGCTTCCCCTGTCCCATGGAGCCAATGCCAGCCGGCTCCAGGACGGACTTCCTACTGCTGACCAAGGCCGAGCCAATTAGAAGTAATAGTAACACCTCTGTGATAACATATTTAAGAACAAAAGATTGTTGCGCAGAAGAAATTCCAGACAGGGAAGAGAGGAGTAAGAACACGGGAATAACAAGGTAGACACCAAGGACAGTGCAGAAGGAGGGGGAGGAGTGCTCCAGGCGTAGGAGCTGTGGCCCCTGAAGCCCGTGGTGAAGACCATGGTGGAGCAGGCTGTCCCCCTGCAGCCCATGGAGGACCACTGGAGTGCAGAGACCCACCTGCAGCCCATGGAGGAGTAGGCGGATGCATTGATTCAAAGAAACCTTTGAATAATCTAAAAAGCACTTTTATTATGACCAGGGAATGCAAAGGGGCAGGTGTTCTCCCCAGTGCACTCCGCTGAGCAAAGAAATACCATAACTTTTTATACAGTTTGAAAGTAACAAGTTTAAAATTATCTATACACACACTCTTTTTGCAGTCTGCTTTATCTAAATAGACACTTAGTTTTACCTCCTATTTTACCATTGTAGAGTAGTTACATAAAGTTTTATCATTTCAAACAGTTTCAGGTTCCCCACCTCTCTCTATGTGCTAACAAACCTTCGTCATTCTCTAAGCTATTGTTATCTTAATTGCCCACAGTTTGGGCAGAAACTTTTAAGCAGTTCTTACATTTTGCAAAGTCACACTTACATAGCTAAATAGCTAAATTTTATTTCATTTTCTATTTCAATTCCACCCTTTTCTTTTAACTAATGCAAATTCTTTTGCATCACTTTTTGTACAGTCCAGAGCACATGTACTTGTGCTATAGTCTTTATTTTCCACCACATCCACAGATTGACGATTCTAAGGAGGAGAGTTGCCAGCATCAAAACCAAGATCGGGTGAATCAGGAAGTGAAGTAGCTGAGCTGCCGTGGGTGAATGTCTATTGGTTAATCCCAAAAACATGCTCCACCAATGATGTTCTCCAGCCTTTGTCACTTCTGTAATGATGTTTTTTATCTCTGTTGTGTCGTGTTTCACTTGCCACAGCATGCGACATGAAGTAGCATTTACCTTTTCCATCATTTGTTCAATATCAGGGTGATAGAGCATTTTCTGGAGGATATTAATGTCCATACCTATTTGTAGTTTAGGCACCTCATGATATAACATATATCTATCCGAGATCAATTGTATGGTGGTCACAGGAGCAGTGTATCTAAAGTCACATCCTATTATTTTAGTAAAATTGCAAACACAGAAGTTAGTACCATTAGTTAATTCTTTACAATTATCAATTGTTATACTTGTGCAAAGTGTCCTGATGCAGGCACATCCCTTACCCACATAATACACTTGGGACTGTGCCTGTGTATTTGGGAACATTTCAAACATACACTGTCTTCTGTATCTAAGCATAAATCCTCCTTCTCTATTACAGCATTTTCACACACATATCCTAGTTGTTCTCTAGGTATACAGGCCTTTGTGTTGACAGTTTGCCACCTCCCCATGTCCTTGTCATAACTTGCCCAGACATTATGCCCTATAGGTCTATCTAACTACAATGTCCCGGTGTATTGCTCCTAATGCTAAAACAGAAAATATGGTCTGCTCTTTTGCCTCACGGATGGTAAGAACATATGCCTCTCTCTGCTCCTGCTCTGTGTTATATGTGAAGTTCACTAACTGCCACCATGCCTGATGTTCTTTTTCAAATTTACTTGTGGTGTCTTGTCTGGATATGATCTCTCTTATCTCTTGAGGTAAAATTCCTGAGGTTCCTTCTCTTATAATTCCTGCTGATACAGATTGTATCCATTGCTGAGTTTGGATACACTGTATTGCTACTGAAACATCTTTTTGTAATTTGCCAAAGACATTAGTCACAACCTGAAAGTCTTTAGATGTGTGTTCAGTTAACAAGATCATCAAATCTGTAGTAAGGGATTCTGTTTCAGCTATAGTCATTAATGATGATCTGAGTGGTACCTCCAGTTTTCCCAAATCAGAGATTACAGTGCTGAGCTTATTAATTAACATTTCTTGATCTATTGAATTTAATACTCCTAGTCCTGATCCAAACCACCCCATTAGATCTCTCTGGGCTCTTTCATGATGGGATCTAGTTTTTAACCAAGCACTCCATCCTTTAAGACTTTGGAGAATGAAGGGTTGGAAATCCTCTTTTACAGAGGATATATTTGTATTTTTACTGGGACCTTTTTCAGAGAATATGTAGGGTCCAAGAGTAACTTCTGCTCATTAGATTGCCTAATTACATAAGGTCCTACAAGGGAAAGATTGTGATTTCTTTTTGTACATTCTGAGGGCGTATCTGGTGAAGGAGCAGGAGTTTGTGATGTTGCTGTTGTTGTGGTGTCCATTATAAATTTCTTTGATAGTGCTTTGTCTCCTTTCAGAGTAGCCCAAAGACATATTACAGAAACTGGTGTATCTATGGTAAAATTGTGCCAGCATTGATCGGACATACAGATGGACTTACCAATCAGGTTTCCTTTTATAGGTTCTCTTACAGTGATTTGTGTTTGGGATATTTGTTTCTCATTGTCAGGTATGTTAATTCCTCTACATCCTATCTGTGTTTTCCCACTTATTCCAGTTAAGGTACTAAGCCCATTTCTTTTTTCCCAATCAAAACATGGTCTATTTTCGTGCATGACCACAGTGGCCAGGTTTAAATTGGAAATGTCTTTTCCGGACATACCAGTATATCCAATATAAGCCCTAGACCATGGCCAGTCTAAGGTAATGGCTTGAGCCAGAGTTATTATACTTATCAGAGTTCCAGTGGCTAGTGTCGAGTAAACCTGAGGGTGGTTGGTCCTACAGGTTCTGACGTCCATGTTTCTTGAGATGCCTTCTTCACTCGTGAATAATGAATCCAGGTGGGCTGTTCTTTAATTTTGATTGCTGTGTAGGTTGTCAGAAGCACCTGGTATGGTCCTTCCACTTCTCCTCTAATGGTTGGCCTGAAAAAGTTTTAACATACACCCATTCCCCAGGGGAAATGTTATGTAAGGGCTGGTCTATTCCTCTTGAGCGAGTACTCATTACTTGTTTGTTAATTTTTGACAATTGTTTACTTAATGAGATCAGGTATTCTCGTATATATCCTTCTCCAACCTGTGTGAGATCTTCTCCTTGATAATAATTCCCATAGGGTCTTCCATATAACATTTCAAAAGGGCTCAGCCCTTCTTTAGTCTTAGGTTTGACCCTTATTTGCAATAAGGCCAGAGGTAAAGCTTGGTACCAATGTAGGTTTACTTCTTGACAGATTTTTGCCAATTGTTGTTTTATTAAATGATTCATTTTCTCCACCTGACCACTTGCCTGTGGTCGATATGGAGTGTGTAATTGCCAATTGATTTGCAGAATGCTGCTAATTCTTTGTATTATGCTAGCTACAAAATGTGGTCCTCTGTCCGAGGAGATGATGTCAGGTACTCCAAACCTGGGGATAATGTCATTAAGTAGTACCTTGACAACTTCTCGAGCCTTATTGCTTCGAGTTGGGAAAGCTTCTGGCCAATTTGAGAAAGTATCTGTCAAAACCAACAGGTATCTGTAACCTCCTTTCCTAGGCAATTCAGAGAAATCTATCTGCCAGTGTTGCCCTGGGAGATTATCTTTGCCAATTGTCCCTATCTCGATTTTATTGGTTGTGTGAGGATTATTTTGAAGGCAAGTCTTGCATTGTTTAGTAACCTGGATTATTGTAGTGTATAAATTTCGTCCTATAATTTGTCTCCTTAGGTATTTGTGTAGTGCATCTGCCCCCCAATGAGTTTTGTTATGTTCTGCCTGTACAACTTTCCATAGTACCCTTTCAGATACCACTATTTGTCCTGTTTCTAAGTAGTACATGTTACCTTTGCGTTGAGCTTGCTGATCTTTTATTAATTTTAAGTCCTCCTTTGAATATGATACATTAGAGCTTACCTCTATGATTTTGCCATCAGAGATTAGGGAGGCAAGTTCTACCTGGCCGTTTTCTGCTGCCTTCTTCACCTCTCGATCTGCCAATCGATTGCCTTTTTCTTGGTCTGTATTCCCTTTTTGATGTCCTCTACAATGCATAATAGCAAGCTTTTTCGGTAACTGGACAGCTTCAAGTAATTTTAAGATTTCTTCTATGTGCTTTATCTGTTTTCCTTGTGATGTGAGTAACCCTCTTTCTTTCCACACTGCTCCATGAGCATGAACTACCCCGAAGGCATACTTTGAGTCCGTCCAAATATTAATGTCTTTTCCTTCTCCTAGTTGCAATGCTCTGGTAAGGGCTATTATTTCTGCTTTTTGTGCAGAGGTGCCAGCAGGGAGTGCTTGTGCTTCAATGACATGATCTGTGGTTGTTATGGCATAACCAGCTTTGCGGATTCCATCTTTCATATAGCTGCTTCCGTCGGTGAACCACATTTCTGCCTCAGGTAGTGGTGTATCTTTCAAGTCCGGTCAGCTGGAATATGTTGCTTCAATTGTTTCAATGCAATCATGATACACCGGTTCCTCTGTGGTTGTTGAATTTGATAAGAATGTTACTGGATTTATGATGTTAGTGGTGATGATTTCAACGTCATCTTGTTCTACTAGAGTGGCCTGGTATTTGAGAAACCTGGAGGGCGAGAGCCAGTGACCGCCTTTCTGTTCGAGCACTGCTGAAACCACGTGTGACACTAGAACAGTCATTTTCTGTCCCATTGTGAACTTTCGGGCTTCTTGTATGTTCAGTACTACTGCAGCTACGGCCCTCAGACATCCTGGCCATCCTTTGCTCACTTCATCTAACTGTTTAGAGAAGTATGCCACTGCTCGGTGATATTGTCCAACCTGCTGGGCCAGGACCCCCAGTGCAATTCCCTGCCTTTCATGCGAAAAGAGCAAAAAAGGTTTCGTTACATCTGGGAGGCCCAGTGCAGGTGCCTGCATCAGTTCCTTCTTAAGCTGATGGAAGGCTTGCTTAGCTTCTCCAGTCCATGTTAATTGTTGATCCCCATCCTGTAGAATCTGGTATAGAGGTTTGACTATTAGTCCGTATTTGTAGATCCAAAGCCTACACCAGCCAGTCATTCCCAAAAATGTGCAAAGCTCTTTCGGAGTTTGTGGCAAAGGTATTTTACAGATGGCTTCTTTTCTTTCTGGCCCAAGTTGACGTTGTCCTCCTGAGATTTCATATCCTAGATAAGTAACTTCTTTCTTGACAATCTGGGCTTTATTTTTAGATACTTTATATCCTTTCAGCCCCAGAAAGTTTAATAAGCTCACAGTCCAGCTTTCACATTCCTCCTGTGTACTGGTTGCAATTAATAAATCGTCTACATACTGCAAGAGGACTCCGCTGTCTGAAGGTGCAGTCCATTCTTCAAGATCTTTGGCAAGTTGGTCTCCAAAAATGGTTGGACTGTTTTTATATCCTTGTGGAAGAACAGTCCATGTGAGCTGTGATCGTCTTCCTGTATCCGGGTTTTCCCATTCAAAGGCAAAAAACTTTTGACTTTTAGGGTCCAAAGGCAAGCAGAAAAAGGCATCTTTTAAATCTAAAACAGAAAACCAGACATATTCATTTTTTAGTTTAGTTAGAAGTGTATATGGGTTAGCTACCCCTGGGTGGAGCTCTTCAACAATTTTATTAATAGCCCTTAGGTCTTGAACTAGCCGATAGCTCTTGCCATCTGGTTTACGGAGTGGCAAAATAGGTGTGTTAAATTCTGATTTACATTCAATTAGTAAACCAAATTTGATAAAATTGTCAATTATTTCTTTAATTCCTTTTCTGTCTTCTAGTTTGAGAGGATATTGTTTAATTCTTACCGGCCGTGTCCCAGGTTTTAATCTTACTGTTACAGGTTGAGCGTGTCTGGCCCTTCCTGGGGTCCCATCAGCCCAAACCCCAGGGTAGATTTGGTCGTAGATTGCTGGTGGTACTTCTCCCGATATCTGTGGCTGGATTAGAGCAAGACTTAAAATTTCAATTAATTCATTTTCTTTTACTTTTATTTGCATATCTCCATTGTTGAACCTAATTTCTGCATTCAATTTTTCTAATAGATCCCTTCCCAAAAGTGATTTAGGTGCATGAGGCATATAAAGGAATTTATGTATACCTAAAGTCTTACCTAATTTAAAACTTAGTGGTTTCATAAAAGATACTTTTTCAACTTGACCAGTGGCTCCTATCACATTCAAAGATACATCGTCCATAATGCTTAATTCCTGATTTAACACAGAGAATGTTGCTCCAGTATCTACTAAAAATTCTATTTTTTGTTTATTTTTCCCCAGTTCCATTATAACCAAGGGATCCCTGGGGGCAAACCCCTCGGTCCCCATTAATCCTGGTCCAATTCTACCATTAAAATAGGTTTTTGCTTCCTTTGAGGGCATTCTCTTTTCCAATGTCCTTCTTCTTTACAAATTGCACATTGGTTTGGTCTCAACTTCTGATGGTCACTACTTCCAGGGTGCCGTCCAGGTCTCTTAGAGTGATGGTCTCTTTTATCCAGGGCGGCGATGGTTGCCTTTGTGATAGTTTTACCTAATTTCTGTCTTTCTACCCCTTCCTGGTTCCTGTATACCCGCCACGCTTCTTCAATTAATTTTTTGATATTTCTCTGATCTTCAGCTTTTAATTTTTGTAGTTTGCGCCTAATGTCATCTGAAGATTGACCCAAAAACAGTGAAATTAGTTGCTGTTGGCCCTGGTCCCCTGATGGGTCTAAGGCGGTGTAAGTTCGCATTGCTTCCTTTAATCGATCTATAAATTCAGTAGGGGTTTCTCCAGTGTTTTGTTTTACCGCATAAAGAGAACCCCAGTTTACTGCTTTGGGAACTGCATTTTCTATTCCGTGAGCCACCCAACCCCGGTATCTCTGGAGAATTTGATAATGGTCAGGTTCGTTATAGTCCCAACCTGGTTTATCTCGTGGGAAATAGAAATTCAAATCATCTCCAGTTGCTAACTTGGTTTGTGCATATATCCTTGCTGCTTTTAAAACTAACTCTTTTTCAGTTTCTGTCAAAGCATCCAACATTAAGTCCACATCTTCCCAGTCTGGATCTAGAGCCTTAACATACGCTTTAAATTTCTTTGCTACCCCAACTGGGTCATCTCTATATTTACGAGCAATATTCTTCCAATTTTCTAAATCTCCCATAGAGAAATTAAGTTTTATAGGCCCCTGCGGTCCTGCAGCCTCTCTTAAAGGGGCTTGTATAGTCCGCCTGGCCTCTGTGTGTGGGGAAACAGATTTTGCTCTCGTTTTACTGCGTGTCCGCCTGCTCAGGGGAGATAAGGATGGGGAGCAGGAAATTTCCCTTCTCCCCCTTTCTCCATCCCTGTCCCTCCCCTGCTGTCTTGAAGATGCAGACAATTCACTGTTCGGTCCTGAGGGGGGAGCAGAAGCCCCTCCTTCAACTATTTCATTTGCCCTTTCTCCAAAGGGACTTACGTAATCCTCAATTCCACTTTCTGATTCCCTGTTGGTATATTTCAAACATCTCTGTCCTATTGAACAGGCTGAACAACACCTTTTGAGCTCTCCTATACCTTGTTTTAAATTCTCTTTCTCTAATGTTAGAACAAACGGGTCTTGTGGGGCTAAATTAATGCCACACTCCTTCTGCCATTCTGGGTGTTCCCTCAAGCAAAAGAACATGTCAGCATAAACTACTTTATTCCATCTTCCATGCCTTTGCAAAACCAACATTAACTGCAGTAAAATATTATAGTCTAATGATCCGTGCTTTGGTCACTTTGCTCCTTCCTCTAGTTTATAGAGGGGCCACCATTCTGAACAATATTTGATTAGAGTTTTCTTGTTAGTAATCCCACCCTGAGATTCCCCAATTTCTTTCCAGTGTGTTACAACACATCCTAATGGGCTTTTATCAACCTCTCGTTTCCCTTGTTGGTTTCCCATTTTTAGCTTTTGCTTTGGCCTGTTTCTAGTCGTGCCCTTTGCACAGATGTAAACTCGTGGTTATCTGCAAATTTCAGTTATACACTTTCAACACACACCATACACACCTCACCAGCTTTGAGGCAGGAAAGTTCTGAGTCAGCCCTGTTAGCTTGTTCAAGTATCTCCTGTCTGGTAGCAATCCTCAGTCTGGCAATAAGAAACTCTTTTCTTAGGTGTTTGCAAAATAACCACGCTCCACACTTACTGATACAAGGTAACAATCTCACAATCTAAGTATTAATGAGAAAAGAACCACCTTTTATTCCTTTTCGTCTTATTTTACCTGCAGATTTTGTTACTCTCTCTTAGATACTGTATAAAACCATATCTAAACTTAACCATTCCAATGTTAAGATCTCCTAATGCCACTCTTGCCCCTAACACGTCAAAATTGCCAACATTTAACACAGATTACGAGGTGAACAACTCCACAAATTGAGCAAAGATATGGGTTTGCACTTTCAGAGGTTGTCAGCCCTGGAGTTTGTGGCATCTGCAAGTGGTCAGCAAACTTCCTGGTTTAATTCCTGCAAACAATGAGTGTTAAGGTTCTGCCTAAAACCATAAAACCACAAAACCACAAAACCACTATCTCCCGTAAACACACGCAGGTAATCCTTTTGCCATGGTTAGGAGAAAACCCGTAACATATATGAAAACAAATATAATTTCCCAATATTTGCTTACTTAACATACAACAGTAATTTTAGGACATAAGAGACAATACTCACAGACAAAAGCAAACAATACAATTCAACAAACACATGGAACACAGACAGATGGTTTAAAACAAACCCAGATATAATATATTACCAAACTTATAATAATCGCAATTCCAAAACCAAGTCCCAAATCTAGCCACAATGGTAAACCCAAAAACATTTGTACGTCTTTCCAAATTCTCTTAGACTGAGGAATTTGGTAAACCTTCGGTGAGATTTTAACTCACAATCAAAAACCTATGCCACCCTCTAATGGGACTGTTAACCCATAGTCAG